>NW_026585698.1:2406774-2482329 GCF_907164565.1 Psammomys obesus | reverse complement strand
CCAGATTAAAAATGTGTACCACGGGGGGGGGGGGGGGGGGGGGGGAAGGAGGGAACTACAGAGGGGATACAAAGTAAATAAAGTGTAATTGATTAAAAAAAAAATGTGCAGCACCTGCCTGGCCCAATTTGAATCATACCTGCATATGGAGCCATTCCTAATATAGTGGGCATCAGGCCTCTGTAGAAGCCAAGGAAACCACCCTCCTGTGAAGGAAGAAAAGCAGACCATTATCGCACACTCATTATGATAAACATCATACAATGAGAGCATGTGATACAATGGAAACTACCCTTGGACTCACCCGAACACAATCATGGGCTTCTCAGGGTTACAGCTGCTGCTGCCACAAACAAACTCCCTCCTTCCCTCCTTCCCTTCCTCCTTCCCTCCCTCCTTCCCTTCCTCCTTTCCTCCTTCCCTTCCTTTTTCCCTTCCTCTGTCCCTCCCTCCTTCTTCCCCTCCTTTCCTCCATCCCTCCTTCCTTTTCCTGTGGTGCGGGGGATCAAATCTAGGACAGACTTGTGCAGAGTAGACAAGTGCTCTATCACTGCTCTACACCTCTAACCTAGTACCATCAAGCCCAAACAGAGGAAAAGGTAGATATCCTTCAATAGTTTCCTAAATATAAGAATACACACTATAAATTTAGAAAGTGGGGTGAAATACCTTTGCATAAATTGTCTTGAATGCATGGATGATCCCTGAATAGGTGTGTTCTCCTTTCACCTGGAAAGCTAGGCGCACCCTAACCACATCAAGAGGGTAAGTGCAGATAACCGCTGTCATGCCTGAAAAGAGAGAAATCATAAACGTAAAAAAGTGATATATACATGTACACACACACACACACACACACACACACACGCACCCTAGAATAACATTCTCAGTATTACAGAAATGGTGAAACCTAATTAGAGCAAAGATGATATCAAGGACTAAGACTCAAATCATACAATAGCAGTAGCTAAAAAGTAACCTAAGCAGAATTAGGGGGTTTGGGTTGGTTGATAGGTTGTATGAGACATGATCTCAGTATGCAGCCTTGGCTGGCCTACACTTAGAGATCCAGCTGTCTCTGTCCATGAAGATGTGTGTCACCACTCCTGGAAAGAGTCAGTTTTTTAAAAAATCACCTCAAGTCTCTCACACTGTGAAATCTACTGTCAGCACCAAAATGGTGAAGCCCAAACAGATCAAGGGGGTTTTATTTTATTGGATGTGAGGTTAGTAGTAAAAATGACTGTAGGCCAGACAGTGGAGGCACACACCTTTAATTCCAACACTTGGGAGGCAGAGGCAGATGGATCTCCTAGTGGGAGGCCAGCCTGGTCTACAAAGTGAATTCTAGGACAGCCCGAGCTCACAGAAAAACTGTCTTGGGAAAAAAAAAGTGTAAAACTTGCTGATTGGTGGAGTGGGAAGTCAGCACAATAGAAGTCCTCACCAAAACAGAGCCTGGCACTTGTCCAACAGACCAGAATCGGGATTTAGTTGACCCCATAGGCAACAGGATGAGCTGATTCTCAACTACCATGTCTTCAAATTCATTTGCGTGACAACTGGTGAAGCCCAGCTTTTTGAGATGTGAGTCTTTTGGTGGCCAGGGAACTTGAATTTGGCTCTATGAAGAACTTCAATCACATGCTCCTTATTTTGCAGCTTGGTGCAGATGAACAGAAGGACCTGGCCAAAGTGAAGCTGGCTTGTGTGTCCTAAGGCTTCCCAAAGGGAGCCTGAGAGCCCCAGCCAGGACAACACCATGGGAAGCAGATGACGCAGGAAAGGTAGAACCACACTTGGATGTGAGCGACAGCTTCACAAAGCCTTGCCATGTACTTGTTGCCACAGATATAGATGGCCTTGGGGCTTTGGAGGAGCTGCTCTTATCTGACACCAGGGGCCACAAAGTAAGAGTTCATCCATACTAGCCTTCTTCCACCCCAGGCCAAAATCGCAATCTTAGTATCAGAGACACCAAAGCAGAAAGGGGACTTTGGGTGTGGTCTGTTCTTACAATCCCTAGGAATTGTAAGAGCAGGGTCCCACGGTATGCCGGGCTCTTATGGTGTTCCAGAGGGCAAGAAGTTCCTCAGGTTTCATGGAGCGGGATTTATTCCACTTGTTTACACCCAGTTTTAAATAAAATAAATTTCAAAGCACAATCACCAGTTTCTTTTTAGAATTTAGATTATTTTATTATTAACTAAATAGAATAAGAATATATATGTTGTGGCTGACACGTGTAACCAGGCATTCCAGAGATTGACACAAAAGAGTTACCACAAGTTCCAGACCACCATGAGCTACTAAGCTCTAAGCAGCCTGAGCTGCAGAGAACCCTGTCTCAAAAAACAAAAACAAACAAAAAAGTCTGGTAGTAGAGCATTCGAGCACTTGAGAGATGGAGCCAAGGGGACAGGAACTGGATGTCATTCTCATTTTCAGATACATAGTAAATCTGAGGCCAGCCTGGGCTATAAGCCTGGCATGGTGGCTTTAATCCAGGCACTCAGGAAGCAGAGGCAGGTGGATCTCTATGGGTTTATAGCCAACCTGGTCTACATAACGAGTTCCGGGTCAGCCAAAATAAAACAGAAACCAAAAATGAGGGAGAAGGCAGCAAGATGGCTCAGAAGGTAAAAGAACCTGCCACACAACGTGATGTCCTGAGTTTCATCCTCACATAGCATGGAGGAGAAAACCAACTTCCAATAGTTGTCTGGTGCTTCACGTGTGTGTTAAATGAGCGAGTGTGCATGCACACACAATACACACACAAATATTAAAAAATTAAAGGGCCAGTGACAGTTCAACAGGTAAAGGCACTTGCCAGCAAGCCTGATAACCCAAGCTCAATCTTCAAGAAACCAATTCCACACATATATACACACTTGCTCACACAGATGTAATTTAAAATTTTTTGGGTTTTATTTTTTTGGTTTTCAAGACAGGGTTTCTCCGTGTATCCTTAGCTGTCCTGGACTCTCTTTGTAGACCAGGCTGGCCTCGAACTCACAGAGATCCATCTGTCTGTGCTGGGATCATTACACACCATACCTGATGTGTAATTTACAATTTTTTCTTTTGCTTTTTTTTTTAATTTTATTTTATTTTATTTTTCTTATTAGTTACATTTTGTTAACTCTGTATCCCAGCTGTATGTAATTTACAATTTTTAAGGTAGGAAAAAAACATACCCTTTTACTTTGTGCTTTTTTTGTTTTTTTGATAGCATCTTGCTGTACAGCCTCGGCTGGTGTGGAATTCTCTACGTAGCCCAAGCTGGCCACCAAGTTTCAATGATCCTCATGCCTCAGCCTCCAGAATGCTAGAATCCTAGAGAGGCACCACTGTGTTGGCAGTAACTCTTGATAAAGAAACCTCATTAGTAAGTTCTCAATGGTTTCTCTTTTGTTTTCTTTTGGGGCTTTTATTTTGCGCGGGGGGGGGGGGGGGGAGTGGGGGTTGAGACAGGTACTGGAAATCACTCTGTACACCAGGCCAGCCTTGAACTCAGAGATCTACCTGCCTCTGCCTCCAGCGTATGCCATCACCATGCAGCTCAGTGATTTTTCTTTGCGTTTTTGTGTTTTGTTTGTTTTTGACACAAAGCCTTTCCATTATGTAGCTCAGGAATTGGAACTCTGATATGTAGACCAGGCTGGATCAAACTTACAAAGATCTGCCTGCCTCAGCCTCTTAAGTGCTGGGATTAAAGAAGTGTGACTTGACACTCTCAGTTTTTCATGAATATATTATTTCAATTTTCACAATCAAGGTAAGTTTATTTTTTTTAGATTTCTTTACTTTATGTACATGAGTGTTTACTTGGATGTATGTTTACCACATACATGTCTGATGTCAGCGAAGGTCAGAAGAGGGAGTCACATCCCAGAGCTAGAGTTATGAATAGTTGTGAGCCACCATGTGGGCACTGGGAATTGAACCTGGACCCTCTGCCAAAGCAAGTGGCGCTCTTAACCACTAAGCCATCTCCCCATTCCCAAGTTTAACACTTGTAATTCCAGCCTTGAGGTGAGAGCAGAAATCCAAGGATTCAACGCCACTTTATCTAAACCCTATTTCAAAAAAACAAAACAAAACAAACAAATGAAGACATGCAGGGATGTAGCTCACTTGTTAAAGGCGTGGCAAGCACTGGTGAAGCCCCGGACTCAATTCCCAGTACCACATCAATCAGACATGGCGGTGCGTACTTATGGATCCAGCACTTGGGAAGCAGAAGCAGATCAGAGGTCAAAATCAGCTTCAACTACATAGCAAGTTCAAGGACACCTGTGATACCCAAGACCCTGGATAGAAACAACAAAACAAGGGCCAGTTGTGATGGCACATGCCTTAATCTCAATACTTGGGAAGCAGAGGCCACCCTGGTCCAGAGTTCTGGGCCAGCCAGGGCTACACAGTGAGACTTTGTCTCAGAACAGTCACTCAGGCTGGGAATGTGGCTCAGGCGTAGAACATTTGCTTAGCATGTGCCAGGCATGACTTCAGCCCCAGCACTGAAAGGAAAGGAAAAGTTTACTTCTTAAAATGTTGTCTTCAGGTTCTTGTTTTTGTTGGTTGGTTGGTTTAGACATTCTGACCTAGAACTCTCTACATGATCGCAAAGTAACTTTGAACTTGTAAAAGTCTTCTAGCCTTGGTCTCCTAAATGGTTGGAATGCAAGCACATCTAACTCCTTGCTTAGCTGAGGGTCCCTGTACATACACATTGCTTAAAACGTGACTCAGTTAGCATTCTTTCTTGGTCTGGTAGCTTTTCTAATTTTACTGAACTTATTTTTACATGTTTTAGTTTTTTGAGATAGGGTCTCTCTAACATAGCCCCGGCTGGACTGGAACTCTGGTATGTAGAGTAAACTGGCCTGGAACTCAGATATCCAATGCCTCTGCTTCCCAAATGCTAGAATTAAAGATGCACCACCACTCCGGGCTGTTAAAAGTTTCATAGCCTGGGCTGGCCTCCAATTCCTTATCCTCCTGTCTCGGACTCTTTAGCATATCCTATAGCAGTGGAGTGCACAACTACAACTAGTGGAATTATCTATTTATGTTTAGTGTTTAGCCATGGCATGTGGGGAGAGGGCAGAGGACTTGCAGGAGCACGTCCTCTCCTTCCACCATGGGGATCCCAAATACCCCAGGCTTGGCCACAAGCACCTTTCCCTGCTGAGCTGTCTCACCTGCCCAGTGTTTAGTCTGAGCCTCTTCTTTCAGAGGCAAACCACTTAGCTCCTGTTCACAGCACCCCACCCCATCTCTCTTTCCCCGCTCAAGAACTGACATTTTTAAAAGGGACACAGAGGGCACTGGAGAGGAAGCACCAGGTGGGGCCCAGCTTAGCTCTAGTGCTCAGAGCCACAGCCGTCAGCCATCCAGAGGTTTATCTCAGGAGGTTGCTGCCTCCCATTTGGGTGCCTTTTCTTTGTGATGAAATACGGAAACCACAACTTCTTAAATAATCCTCCTGACAACTTTTCTCTTCCCTCAATCAATATAACTAAAATCCAATACAATAAGGGGACATCTTTACTTTCCAGGGGGTAATGAGCCTCAGTCAGGCTGAAGTGTGCTTTTGATTGCTATGGATGGGCAAATGCTTTTCTTCTTGAGTCAAGAAATTGAGAACTGGGGCTGGAGCAATGGCTCAAAGGTTAAAAGCACTGCTTGCTCTTCCAGAGGTCCTGAATTCAATTCCCAGCAACCACATGGTAGCTCACAACCATCTATAATGAGAGCTGGTGCCTTCTTCTGGCGTTCAGGTGTAATTGCAGGCAGAACATTGAATACATAATAAAATTTTAAAAATCTTTAAAAAAGAAGAACAAGAAGAAGAAATAATTGAGAACTAAACACTTCATCCAGATCAAGAAAGACTTTCCTATCAAATGGCATATGAGTAACTGAGGTCAGCCTGGATCTCAGGAAGTGTTCTGTCTGTTCATCCGCCCAGAACCTCAGACAAGAGAAGACTAGAGAGTATAAGAACTCAAGCCTTCACATCTAGGTTCTGGCACTTTACTTCTTTTTCTTCCATCATCTTTATCTTGTCAGCCTTAGTTCCATAGAAACTGGCAAAGGAAAGGCGGCCTTCTTCAAAAAAATAAACAAAGTCAAGGTTCCTCAAACGCAATCTTGACTCTCAGTCCGGCAGTTTTCATTTGTTCAGTATGTACTGGACTATAACTGTAGAATATGAGAACGGCTCGACCAAGGTTCAAATTAAGATGCTCTGAAACAATCATTTTAAAAATCCAATTTTTACTTTAACAAATATAAAATTTCCATTGTTACATTTGAAAGTGATTAAAGATAGATAAACAAAGTACTAGATTTCTAGTATAAATTAATCAGAACATTAATTCATACTTAAATAATAGAAACAAAACAAAAACTGTAATTAATTAAATATGGAAAAACAGAAACATCACAGAGAAACAGCACAAAATAGTCTTACATTACCTAAACAAAACCACTTTTTTTTAAATAAAGATTTTTTTTTTCTTATTTTTAACTGTGTGTTTATCTGTCTGTGTGTCATTATGTGCAAGAGAGAACAGGTGCCATAGGAGGTAGGAGGCATCAGCTCCTCCTCAAGCTGGGATAGCAGAAACTGTGAACCCCTGAAGTGGGGGGTTAGGAACCTAATTCTGGTCCTCTGTAGGGGCAGAAATGGGGCTGGAAAGATGGCTGGGTAATTAAAAGTACATATTGCTCTTCTAGAAGACCTTGGTTCAACTGCCAGAAACAATGTTGGAGAGCCCACAAAGTCAAGAACTCCAATTTCAAAAGTATCAAACACCCTCTTCTGGCTTCCACAGGTAGATGTACACACCCCCACACACACCCACACACCCACACCCAACTAAATACAAATAAATAAACATTTAAATACAAGCCAGCCAGGACTACATAGTGAAATTATGCCTCAAATTAATTAATTAGTTAATTAATTAATAAGTATTTTAAAAGAACAGGAAGTACTCTTTTGAATTTTTAATTATAATCATTTATATTTTTATTAATTAGTTTATTCCCTTTGTATCCCACCTGTAGCTCCTCCTCCTTCCCTTCCAATCTTGCCCTCCTTCCCTCTTCTTCAACCCTGCCCCTCCCCAGTCCACTGATTGATAGAGGAGATCCTCCTCTATCTGATGAGATAGATGAGATCCTCCTTCATCTGATCCTAGTCTATCAGGTCTCACCAGGAGTGGCTGCATTGTCTTCCTCTGTGGCCTGGTAAGGCTGCTCCCCACTCAGGGGGAGGTAATCAAAGAGCAGGCCAATCAGTTTATGTCAGAGACAGTCTCTGTTCCCATTACTAGGGAACCCACTTGGACACAGAGCTGCCATGGGTTATATCTGTGCAGGGGTTCTAGGTTATCTCCATGAATAGTCCATGGTTGGAGTATCAGTCTCAGAATACATCCATGTGAAGATTTTTTGGTTCTGTTGCTCTCCTTGTGGAGCTCTTGTCCCCTCCAGGTCTTTCTATTTCCCCCTTCTTTCATAAGATTCCCTGTATTCTGTCCAAAGTTTGGCTATGAGCCTCAGCATCTGCTTTGATACTCTGCAGGGTAGAGTCTTTCAGAGAGCCTCTGTGGTAGGCTCCTGTCTTGTTCCCTGTTTTCCTCCTCTTTTGATGTCCATCCTCTTTGCCTTTCTGAATAAGGATTGAGCATCTTACCCAGAGTCTTCCTTCTTGATTAGCTTCTTTAGATATACAGATTTTAGTATGTTTATCCTATATTATATGTCTAACATCCACTTATGAGTGAGTACATACCCTGTGTGTCTGTTTCTGGGATACCTCACTCAGGATGATCTTTTCTAGTTTCCACCATTTGCCTGTAAATTTCATGATTTCCTTGTTTTTAATTGCTGAGTAGTACTCCATTGTGTAAATGTACCACAATTTCTGTATCCATTCCTCAACTGAGGGGCATCAGGGTGGTTTCCAGCTTCTGGCTATTACAAATAAAGCTGCTACAAACATGGTTGAGCAAATGTCCTTACTGTGTACTTGAGCATATTTCGGATGTGTGCCTAGGAGTGGTATAGCTGGATCTTTGTCTGAGAAAGTGCCAGATTAATTTCCAAAGTGGTTGTACAAGTTTACATTACCACCAGCAATGGTGGAGGGTTCCCCTTTCTCCACATCCTCTCCAGCATGTGTTGTCACTTGAGTTTTTGATCTTAGCCATTCTGATAGGTGTAAGGTAAAATCTCAGGGTCATTTTGATTTGCATTTCCTTGATAACTAAGGATGTTGAGCATTTCTTTAAGTGTTTATCTGCCATTCAATATTCTTCTGTTGAGAATTCTTTGTTTAGCTCTGTGCCCCATTTTTAAATTGGATTACTTGATTTTTTTCTGTTTAACTTCTTGAGTTCTTTGTATAGTCTGGATATTAGCCCTCTGTCAGATACAGAGTTGGTGAAGATCTTTTCCAAATCTGTAGGCAGTCATTTTGTTCTGGCAACAGTGTCCTTTGCTTTACAGAAGCTTTTCAGTTTTATGAGGTCCCATTTATTGATCGTTGATCTTAAGGCTATGCTATTGGTATTCTGTTCAGGAAGTTGTCTCCTGTGGCCAATAAGTTCAAGGGTCTTCCCCACTTTTTCTTCTAAGAGGTTTACTGTGTCTGGTTTTATGTTGAGGTCTTTGATCCACTTGGACTTTAGTTTTGCATAGGGTGATAAGTATGGATCTATTTGCATTTTTCTACATGTAGACATCCATGCTATCTAAAAAAAGATGCTATCTTTTTTCCATTGTATGGTTTTGGCATCTTTGTAAAAAATCAGGTGTCTATAAGTGTGTGGGTTTATTTCAGGGTCTTCTATTCAATTCCATTGATCACCAGTTGGTTTTTATGCCAGTACCATGCTTAGCCATTTGTCTAGTCCTCCAAATTATGTACTTTAATATAAAGATAGCTTATTTATCAGCTATAAAATGTACCTACTCATCTTACCTGCCATGGATCCAGCCATTAATCTGTGCACATGACCAGAAACTCCCAGCTTTGTAGTAATGAACTAGAAACCAAAAACAGTGAATTAAATGAGATTCTATTTTATGTGTTAAATTAGAGGGACCAGAAAGATGACTCAAAGGTTAACAGCACTTGCTGCTCTTGCAGACGGGTTCAGCTCCTAGTACAGCTCATAACTGCACCGTCTTCTGGCTACCACAGGTACCAGACACGTACAATTACACACACACACACACACACACACACACACACACACACACACACACGAAAGCAAAATACTCATACACAGAAAATTTAAATGAATCTGTTAATTTTTGAAAAGTCAGTTTTATGGCGGGGCCAGAAGAGTGGGGTACATGCCTTTAATCCCAGCATTTGGAAGGCAGAGGCAAGTGGATCTCTGTGAGTTCAAGTCCAGCCTGGTCTGCAGAACTAGTTCCAAGATAGACAAGGATAAACAAAGAAACCATGAATCAAAAAAAAAAAAAAAAAAAGTTTTTATTTTATTTATACAGTTGTTTTTCTGCATGTATGTTTGTCACATATGTGCAGTACCATCAGAGGCCAGAAGAGGGTAACAGACTCCCTGAAACTAGAGTTACAGATGGTCGTGAGCTACCATGTGGGTTCTGGGAATCAAGCCTGGGTCCTGTAGAAGAGTACCAATGCTCTTAACCACTAAGTCATCTTCAGCCCAAGAAATAATTCTTTTTTTGTTTTTGTTTTTAATTAGTCCAAGAGAGGCATGGGAATCTCTAAGATCAATGCCAGCCTGATCTACAGAATAAGTTCCAATATGCCAGTATAACCAAGGCTACACAGAGAAACACTGTCTCGAAAAAAAAAAAGAAGAAAAGAAAAAGAAAAAAAAATTAAACTTAAAAAGGATAAAGAAAATCTAATGAGTATTGCTCTAAAATAAAAGACTTTCATAACATGATTTCACTTGTTTAATAACTGGGGATATGGGGCTGGAGATATGGCTCACAGGTTAAAAGCAGTGACTGCTCTTCCAGAGGTCCTGAGTTCAATTCCCAGCAACCACATGGTGGCTCACAACCATCTATAATGAAATCTGGTGTCCTCTTCTAGAGTACAGGCATACATGTAGGCAGAACACTGTGCGTGTGTGTGTGTGTGTGTGTGTGTGTATCTTTAAATAAATTAATTTAAAAAATAACTGGGAATATGGTTCATTGGTGAAACATTTGTCTAGTGTGCTCAAGGCTCCAGGTTTGGTCCCCAGAACAGCAAATATATATGAAATATATATATATATATTTATGTTTATATATGTGTATAATTATATATATATGTATTTATTAAATATATAAATATATTTACATTTTATGCCAATTGAAAATACATAAACATAAAAGAATATAAATACATAAATATAAAAGAAAAGTCACACTGGTATTCTCAGAGGACTGGAGAACAAAAAGCCCATTATACCAGGCAGTGGTAGCATACACCTTTAATTCCAGCACTCTGGAGGCAGAAGCAAGTGGATCTTTTTGAGTTTAGGGACAGCCTGGTCTACAGGGCAAGTTCTAGGACAGCAAGAGATGTTCACAAAGAAACCCTGTCTCAAAAAAAAAAAAAAAAAAAAAAAAAAAGCCTATTGAGCGGGCTAGATAAACGGCTCAACAGGTAAAGTTCACAGTGAGATGGCTCAGAGTTTAAGAACACTGGCTGCTCTTCCAGAGATCCTGAGTTCAATTCTCAGCACCACATGGTGGCTCATAACCATCTACAGTGAGATCCAGTGCCCTCCTCAGGTGTGTAAGCATACATGAAGCCAGAATACTGTATACATAGTAAATAAAGAAATCTTAAAAAAAAAAAAAAAAAAAAAAAAAGTGCTTACTGCCTTCAGAGGACCTAAACTCAGTCCTGAGCACCCAATCCAGCTCAGGGAATTCAGTGCTGTTTTCTAGCCTCCACAAGCACTCGAACACACATATGTACACAAATACATTTAATTGCTAGACTCAATGTCACACTCCTGTAGTCCCAGCACTCAGGGAGGCAGAGGCAGGCAGATCTCTGTGAGTTTGAGGCCAGCTTGGTCTACAAAGCAAGTCCAGAATAGCCAAAGGTGCACAGAGAAACACTGTCTCGAAAAACAAAACAAAAACAACAAATACTTTTAATTTTAAAAGCATATTAAAATATTATACATTTTTTATTTTTACTTATGTATTTATATTTATATGTATTTTTATTTCTTTTTTTGAGACAGGGTTTCTCTGTGTAGTGCTAGAACTCACTCTATAAACCAAACTCACAGAGATCCACCTGCCTCTGCCTCCCAAGTGCTGGAATTAAAGGCATTATTTATCTTTTTAAATTTTTTTTTTAATTTTTATTCATTTTAGTTTGTGTTTGTGCGTGTGCCTGTGTGCACAAGTGTGCATACTCATAGAAGTTAAGGGACAAGGTGAAGGAGGCAGATCTACTATTAAATACCATGTGGATCCCAGAAATTGCAGGTGTTAGGCTTACCCTCTGCCACCTCACTGACCTCATGTTTATCTTTTTGAAAGACACTTTTGAGCTGTGCCTGGGGCTATGCACCTACAATTCCAGCACTTGAGAGGGAGAGGAGGAAAGATTAGGAGTTCAAAGCCAGCATTGGCTACATAGCAAATTCTAGGCCAGCCTTACATAGTAAGTTCCAGCCCCCATCTCAAAGCAAACAGGAAATGAGGAGATGCTCAGCTGGGAAAGTGCTTGCCACAAAAGCATAAAAACCTGCACTGGATTCACAGCAACAAGACTTTGAAGTTAATACCAAGAGTGTGCACAGGGTCCTAGGCTCCATCCCCAGCAATGGGAAAACTTTCCAAGGGAGAGCATGCTAGTATACCCATGTATTCCTGTACTTGGGAGGCTGAAGCACAAGGACAATCAGTTCAAGCCCATCCTGCGCTTTACATAAAAATACTGTTTCAGAAACACAAAAGAAGCAAGGGAGGGCCTACAAAATGACTCAGCAGTAAGGCAGTTGCCACCAAGCCTGAGCTGAGTCCAATACACAGGACCCACATGATCAAAGACTTCTACAAGTTGTTCTTTAACCTGCACGTATGCACCACGGCACACACACACATACACAAATAAAAACAAATGTTTGGTATTGAACATAACATTGAAAGACATGAAAGACGGGCTGGAAAAATGGCTCAGCGGTTAATTCCCAGCACCACGGTGGTTCACAATGTCTGTAATTCCAGTTCCAGAGAATCTAATACAACCATCTGATCGCCACCGGCTCTGCATCCATGTGGTACATACATAGGCAAGTAGACACATACTCACAAGTTAAAAAAAAAACAGAAAAGACAGAAAAATCCAACTACCGTTTTATAATGTTCAAACGCCATGAACTGGATTGCACCGTAGGGAAAAATTCGAATCATCATTGCACCATTTCCTTTATATAATCCAAGGTAGCCTTCTTTTCGGGGAACAGCACGCAGAGTAGAAAGTACCCCTATTACAGAAAGAGTTTAGAAGAAAAATACTATCAGTGAAAACTATTTTCTTAAGTGCTTTTGTTTTGTTCCTCTTTTTCTGTTAGTATGTCTTTGTTTGGTGTATGTGCTTGACAATGTGTGCGCCCTGGCTTGCTCACGTCACTGTGCATGTGTGCAGGTCAGTGGGTAACCCTGAGGCACCGGTTCTCTCCCACTATATTTTTATAGATTCTGGAGATCAAACTCAAGTTATTATGCTTATACCACAAGCATTTTACCCACTGAGTTATCTTGCTGGTCCTTGTTTTTGTTCCTTTTTCCTCCCTTCCTTCTTTTCTGTCTTCTTTGTGTCTGTGTCTGTGTGTGTTTTATTTTGTGACAGGGTCTCATGTAGCTCCAGCTGACTGTGATTCACAGAGATCTGCCTGCCTCTACCTCCTGAATACTGGATTAAAGACGTATACCACCAGCTTGACCCATTTTGTTCTTTTTCCTAACAGTAACCCCAACATCGGGGAGGCTAAGGGAGGAAGGTAGCATATTCAAGGTCAACATGGCCTACACGTAAGTTTGAGGCCAACCTAAAGAACAGTATGCCTCCTTCAATAAACATTTCTAAATTCAAATTTTCATAAAAAACACTGATAGAGATTACAAAAGCATCATTCATAATAAAATTGTATTTGAGGAATTGCATAATCGTATGAATGTTTTGTTTCGTTATTTTTAAACGGGTCTCCTCTGAGACTGGCCTTAGACATACTGTACAGCCAAGAATGACCCTGAGGTCTTGATCCTCCTGCCCCCTCCTCGTGCGCTGGGATTATTAGTGTGTGCCGTCATGCCTGACCACAAACGGTCATTTCTTTTTCTTTAACCATTTATTTCATTTTATGTATACAACTGTTTGGCCTACATGTGTGCATGCATTACATGAGTGCAGATGCCCAAAGAGTTCAAAAGAGGGCATTGGATCCCCTGGAACTGGGGTCATGAACGGTTATGAGCCACTGTGTGAGTGCTGCCCCATTTGAGTTCCTGTCCTAACTTTCTTCAGTGATGAACTGTGATACAGAGGAGCAAGTAAATAAACCCTTTCCTCCCCAACTTGCTTTTTGTCATGGTGTTTTATCACAGCAATAGAAACACTGTCAAAGACAGCATCTACAACTCACCTAAATGTTTGTAATGGTGGTTGTGAGCTTGTAATAAAACCTTTACTCGATCCAAAGGAGCAACTGTGGTTTTGGCACAGCATCCAGCGATACCTAAAAGAAAATGGGAAGGTTAAAAAGGAACTGGCTACCGTCTCTTCCTAAAGGCGACCATCACGAGCCCAGCCAGCATACCACCTGCAGTTCAGTTGGTCCCCATGGGAAGCAACAGGTAGTACTTAGTTCACCATGCTGAGCAGTGGGGTTCTGCAGATGAACGGCCCACTCCCTGTGACTAGAAACAGGGTCTCAGAGTATACAGCAATGTAATACCCACTACCTGATGAACAGGACAAGCTACCCAACTGGGAAGTTCTATTTGAAACCCTCTTCTTCTAGAAATGTGTCTTTCATTAAGACAAAATGGGGGCTAGTGAGATGGCTCAGAGGTTAAGAGCACGGGCTGCTCTTCCAGAGGTCCTGAGTTCAATTCCCAGCAACCACATGGTATCTCACAACCATCTATAAAGAGATCTGGTGCCCTCTTCTGATATGCAGGCGTACATGTAGACAGAACATTGTATACATAATAAATAAATAAACAAACCTTAAAAACATTTTAAAAAAGACATCAAAAAAACCTTTGCCAACAACATTAACCATTCATTTTTAATGCAGGAAGTATGCATTTGGTCCCTATACTGTTGCACTGGCTCACAGGTATGCATGGAAGCAGAGACGTGCTTACAGGAAGTTCACATAGATGTCTGAACAGCCTACCAACACTGATGGCTCTAGAATGATCAAATAAAGGACATAGTGGCACACCAGCCTTTGGGAGGCTAAGTGAATTTCTATGAGTTCCCTTTGCTGCAGCTGCACAGTTCCAGGCCAGGTTGAGCTAGAGAGTGAGATCAGTCTCAAAAACAAACAAACAAACAAACAAACAAACAAATATTGGCCCATGCCTTTAATCCCAGCACTTGAGAGGCAGAGGCAAGCAAGTTATCTGTGAGTTTGTGGCCAGCCTAATCTATACAGTGAGTTTCACGACACTCAGAGCTACAGGACAGTAGAGAGACCCAGCCTCCAAGGAAAAGAAAAGAGAAAAAGAAAAAAAGAATAATAAAAATAGAAAACAGAGAAAGAGAGAAACAAGGACTGGAGAGATGGCTTTACTGGCTAATGGTGCTTGCTGCCAATCCTCATGACCCGAGTTTCATCCTGAGAGTCACATTATGGAAGGAGTAAACCAACGCCAACAATTTACACACACGCGCGCACGCACACATGCGCGTGTGCGCGCGCGCACACACACACACACACACACACGTAATTTAAGAATTTATTTTATTTTTTAGTCACAAGCACGTTTATTATCCTCAGAAACACAGCAGTTCATGGAAAAAGACCAAGTCAGGAGGCACACTGCTTCTAGAAGCAGGCTCGTGGGGCGGCAATGTCATAGGTGGCAGGAATTTAAGAAATTTTTGAGGGGCTGGAGAGATGGCTCATTTGTTCAAAGTACTAGCTGCTTTTCCAAAGGTCCTGAGTTCAATTCCCAACAACCACATGGTGGCTCATAACCATCTAGAATGAGATCTGGTGCCCTCTCCTGGCTTGCAGGCATATCTATTAGCAGAAAATGATATACATAATAAATAAATATGTCTTTTTTTAAAAAGACATTTTAGAAAGCCAGTTGTGGTGGTGCCTGACTTCAGTCCTAGCACTCAGGAGGCAGAGGCACGTATCTTGCACCCCACATGCTCTACATTTCAAGTTCCAGTACAGCCAAGGCTACAGAGACCTGGCTCAAGAAAAAAAGAAGAGAGAGAGATGGAATTTTAGGAGTTTGAGAGATGATTCAGCAGTTAAGAGAACTGGTAGTTCTCTCAGAGGACCTGAGTTCAGTTCCCAGCATCTGCCCAGCCATTCACAACCATCTGTAACTTCAGTACCAGGGTATCCAATGCCTTCTGGCATCCCCTGGCATTACCTGCATGGTCTGTAGTCATACTTAAAAGCAAAACACCCATACACAAAATAAAAACAAAGGAAATTTGTTTAATTTAAGCACACGCTCACAAACATGAGGGCCTTTCTACTAGGACCAGGCATAGGTACACTCCTATAATCCCAGCATCGGGGAGGCAGAAGCAGGAGAGCTGCCTCAGCTACATATCGAGTTTGAAGCCAGACTAAACTATGAGACCCTGCTTCAAAACGCCTCCACCACCTCTACGTGCTGGGCAAACCGGAGGCCCAGAGTTTGGGCCTGACGTCAGACACAGATCTTGGAGCTCACTGGGCAGCCACCCCAGCCAGTCAGTGAGCTCCAGAGCCAGTCAGTGAGCTGCAGAGCCAGTCAGTGAGTTCCAGTGAAAGACGGCCTCAGAAACGAAGGTGGATGGCTAGTCATCGTGGTGCACACTTTTAATCTCAGCACTTAGGAAGCTGAGCAGATGGATCTTGGTATGTTTCAGGTTACCCAGAGCTACACAGTAAAACCCTGTCTGAATGGACAACGATGGGTGAGTAGAGATAGATGCATAGATAGACAGATGAGAGAGAGAGATACAGAGACATTAAAAAACAAAACAAAACAAGGAAGACAGTGGTGGTTCACACCTGTAATCCCAGTACTCAGTGACTTGGGAGGCTGAGACAAAACAACTGCCAAGAATTAGAGGCCATTCTGAGCTAGGTAGTAGTTAAGGTCCAGACCAGCCAGGGCTACATACAGAGACCCTGTATCAAAAGAAAAAAGAAAGAAAGAAAGAAAGAAAGAAAGAAAGAAAGAAAGAAGGAAGGAAGGAAGGAAGGAAGGAAGGAAGGAAGGAAGGAAGGAAGGAAGGAAGGAAGGAAGGAAGGAAGGAAGGAGAAAAGGAAGAACAAGAAAATAGCCAGGTGTGATGGAACAAACCCAGGACTCAGATAGGCAGATCTCTGTGAGTTTGAGGCCAACTTGGTCTACAAAGCGAGTCCAGAACAGCCAAGGCTACACAGAGAAACCCTGTCTCAAAAACCAAAACTAAACAAACAAACAAGAATAGGAAAATAAAATTTGAATGTGTAACAAAGCACTAGGCTCAGAGATCCAATGGTAGGCACTATGCCAAAACGAATGATTATACAATCTCATTTAACCCCTTCAGTACTCTGACAAAATCAGAGTCTGGTGGCACAGGCCTATAATCCTTCCTACTAGGGAGGCTCAGTAGGAAAATCCCAAGCTTAAAGCTAGCATGTGCTACAGAGCAAGTGCAAGCAAGACTACCAGAGGCAACTTAGTGACACTGAACATGAGTAAAAAGGGCTGTGGAACAGGAGCTGCTCTTGCAGAGGACTTGTGAGTCTAGTTCCATGGGATTCAGTACCCTCTTCTGTCTGTAGGAATTGGGTATACACACGGTACACATACATGCAAGCAAACACTCACATACATCAAATTAAATAAATAATTATTTTTTAAAAAGAAAAGAGGAGAGGAAGAGGAAGTGGTGGAGGCGGCAGCAGAGGCGGAGGCAGCAAAGCTAAGACCATCTAACAAAGCAGAGGCAGGAGTCTGAGGAATTCACAGTCACCTTCAGCTAGGATACAGGAGATTCTGTGTTTAAAAACTCTTAGCAGCGGCTGGAGAGATGGCTCAGAGGTTAAGAGCACTGACTATACTTCCAAAGGTCTTGAGTTCAATTCCCAGCAACCACATGGTGACTCACAACCATCTATAAAGATTTCTGGTGCCCTCTTCTGGCATGTGGGCACACATGCGAGCAGAATACTGTATGAATAATAAGTATTGAAAAAAAAAAACTACAAACAAAAACTCTTAGCAGAGTCAGGCATGGTGGCACACACGTGTAATCCCAGCATTTGGGAGGGGGAGGGAAGCAGGCTAATCTCTGAGTTTGAGCCTAGCCTGGTCTACAGAGTGAATTCCTGGACAGCCAGGGCTACATAGAGAAACCCTGTCTCAGGGGTGGTGGGGAGCAGAGGCAGACAGATCTGAGTTTGAGGCCAGCCTTGGTCCACACTTAGGAACTGCTTCAACTTCTGGCATGCAGATATGCAGCTGAATAGACCACTGCTTGAGCAGCTTCACCAGCAGCACTGGACAGTCCTAGCTTAACGTCCTCCATCCCACAGCAAGGGCAGTGTCCACTCCTAATCTCTCCCCATGTGTGGTGGTGTGAATGAGATGTCTCCAGTTAGTGGCTGCTGGGGGAGGACCAGGGGCTACGGCCTTGTTGGGAGAGGTGTGTCACTGAGGGCTTTGATGCCATTCCCAAGGGATCAAGAGATGCGAGTCCTCAGCTGCTATTCCAGACGCTACATCTGCTCCTCAATCATAGACTACTATTCTTTTGCTACTGTAAACCCCAAGTAAAGTCTTTCTTCTCTAAGCCGTCATGCATGTTTTATCACCAATACACCAGTAAACACCACAAAAAGCTCTACTTACAGCCTTCAGTCTGACAGCTACATCCTTGATCAAGCTCTAACAAGTCACCCTGACCCTCCTCCTCTCAGCTGTCATCTGTCAGATAATCCTGTTTGAGCCGGTAAGGTATGTAACCTCAGCACTCAAGAAAGTGAGTCAAGGGCTGGAGAGATGGCTCAGCGGTTAAGAGCACGGGCTGCTCTTCCAGAGACTCTGAGTTCAGTTCCCAGCAACCACATGGTGGCTCACAGTCATCTATACTGGGGTCTGATGCCCTCTTCTGGCATTCATGTGTACATACAGACAGAGCACTCATGTGAAATAAATCTTTAAAGAAAAAAAAGAAAGAGACAAAAATATTAGGGTCTATAGACACAGAGGATTTACACACGTTTGAAGCCAGCTTTGGTTACATAGCATGAGCTACTTTAAGAGCCTGCCTCAAGAAAAAAAAAAAATTAAACAAACAGATATGTAAGCTCATGCCTATAATTCCCAGCAGTCGAGAGGTAAAGTAGAAAAATTCAGGTGTTTAAGATCGCCCTCAAGGGACTGGAGAGATGGCTCAGTAGTTAAGAGCACTGCTTGCTCTTCCAGAGGTCCTGAGTTCAATTCCCAGCAACCACATGGCGAATCACAACCATCTATAATGAGATCTGGTGCCCTCTTCTGGTGTTCAGGTATACATGCAGACAGAACATTGTATACATAATAAAATAAATAAATCTTAAAAAAAAATCACCCTCAAATACAAAATGAGTTCAAAACTAACCTGGGCTACATAAGAAACTATCTACAAACAAATAAAAAAATAAGGATTTTTTTTTAATTTTTAAAAATTAAAAAAATAGGGCTGGAGAGATGGCTCAGAGGTTAAGAGCACTGGCTGCTCTTCCAGAGGTCCTGAGTTCAATTCCCAACAACCACATGGTGGCTCACAACCATCTATAATGAGATTTGATGCCCTCTTCTGGCATGCAGGCTTACATTCAGGCAGGATACTGTATACATAAAAAATAAATCATAAAAAAAGATTTATTAAGCTAGTAGAGAAGAGATAAAAAAGGCTTGAACAGGAGTTTTACAATCAAGAACTATAAATAAGGTCGAACCCTGAGGAAAGGTGGTAACTAAATAAAGAACTGTTTGGAAAGGATTAGGATGTGTGGCCTTGTTGGAGGAGGTGGGCCACAGAGAGTAAGCTTTAGGGTTTCAAAAGACTGCCACCATTGCCCGCATGACTTTCTGTGCCTCCAGCTTACTAATCAGGATGAGCTTTTGCTGAAGTGATGCCTTTGCTCTGCCATCATGGCTTCTAAAATCAAAGCCCAACTGAATCCCCCCCCCCCCCCGTTTTTTGAGATAGGGTCTCTACATATATCTCTGTCTGTCCTGGAATTTGACCTGCAGACCAAGATGGCCTTGAACTCACAAACAGCCACCTGCTTCTGCCTCCGGAGGGCCAGGATTAAAGGTATGCACCATCACACCTGGCTGGGTTTTTTTTGGTTTTTCAAGGCAAGGTTTTTCTGTGTAGCTCTGTCTGTCCTGGAACTCACTCTGTAGGTCAGGCTGGCCTTGAACTCATATAGATCCACTTGCCTCTGCCTCCCAAGTGTGGGACTGAGAGATATCTTTTTAATCTGCAGAAGGAAATGATTACATTCCCAACACAGCTGCAAACTATGGATACGATTTTTCCATGAGTCCCCAATGATTTTTTTTTTTTAAATTGTCAGTCAGAAATAGTTTGAGTTTGCTTGAGTTAGTCAATCATCCTGGGGAGAGGGAGATAAGAGATACAAACATCTGCATCCAGACAGAAAGAGGAAATCCCAGACATGTAAATCTTCTGGTCTTGAAACCACAACCACAATACTCCTTTTCAAGCAGTTACAGCTTGTTGCTTGTTTAACACATGACTCCTGGAACCAGTTTTGGTGGTAGGCAGTTTTGTACAATACCACTAGTCATTTTAGTTTTTGTTGTTGTTTTTGGTTTGGTTTTGGTTTTTCGAGGTACGGTTTCTCTGTGTAAAAGCCCTGGTTGTCTTGTAGACTAGGCTGGCCTCGAATTCACAGAGATCCACCTGCCTCTGCCTCCTGAGTGCTGGGTTTAAGAGCGCGTGCCAGCACGCCTGGCTTTTAGTTTTGTTTTTGAGACTGGCTATCGCTATGCATTCCCGGTTTGCCTGGAACTTGCTATGTAGACCAGGTTGAGCACAAACTCAAGATCTGCCCGCCTCTGCATCCCTAGTGCTGAGATCCAAGGCACGTGTCATTATGTCCAGCTCATATCCTAGTGTGTTTTTAAAGTTGGCCTCCAGAGGTGAACAGTGGTGGCACATGCCTGTAATTTCAGCACTTGGGAGGTAGAGGCAGAAGAATCTGGAGTTCAAAGCCAAAGTCAACTATATAAGTAGCCTGAGGTGGGAGGGGGTACATGGAATATTCTCATATTATCATCCCCTCTCCCTTTTCTCCTCTCTCTCTCTCTATCTCTCTCTCACACACACACACACACAAACACACATACACGAAGGGGCGCAAGCTCAAAGTGGCCTCCACCTCCATATTTGTTTTCCTTTTAAGCAAAGAGCAAAATCCAATCCTACACTGTCACTCATGTTCTTTGTGACAGGGGTGCCCACCTTGTCCCACCTAAAGGATCCCTTTCCTTTCAAGCACAGGGCACAGGTGCTTGCTTCAGTGGAGGGCCGGTGGAAGGATTAGCTGCTGCAGCGGCCGAGGTAAACACCCGGCTGGGCGCCGCAGCAGCACAGGCCCCGGGCTGTCACCGCTGGCTCTGACCCCGCCTGCGGCCGGGCTTCGCCAGCCCCGGGTCCCGGCGGCGGACACCTACCTCCGGCCAGGAAGGAACGCAGCCAGTAGAAGTCTCGGCGCGAGGCCGGGCCTCCGCTCCCCGCCGCCTGCGGCACCGCGGGTGCAGGGTCGGCCGCCGCCAGGGCCGCCGCCGCCGCCGCCGCCATGGGGACCTGTGCCACGTCCCGAGCCTCCGCTGCCAACTTACAAAACACTAGGCAGCACCATGGCTGGAGCCGGCTGACAGGAGCCGGGCCGCCGCGCGGGCGGGGCCAGATGATGCCCACGGGGCGGCCCATGGCGCGGAGTGATGACGCAAACGCAGCAGCTGGATCCCGGCCAAGGCGGTGGAGGGATCACGGCGGAAGTGGGCGTCACCCAGGGGGCCTGGACGCCCGGGTCTTGTGTTCCTGCCGAAGGTTTAAGGGAAAGCTGATCCTTCAAAGCTCACCACATCTTTAGCCAGGCGAGGTCGTTCAGGCCTGCATCTCAGCCTGCATCTCCTGATGCCGGAGAACGGAGATCAAGCTACGAGTGAGCTTGAGCCGCGTAGTGAAACTCATGCCTGTTGTTCCAGAACTCAGGATTCTGATGCAGGAGGATCACTTCCAGATCATAGTAAGTTCCGGATTAGCCGGGGCTGCAGAGAGAGACTCCGTGTCAAAATAAAAAGCTAGATCAAGCAAGGCTCAATAGGAAAAGGCACCTGTCACTAGGCTGGATGACCAGAGTTCTCTCCAGGCCCGGCTTACTTGAAGGAGACAGTTCCCACAAGTTGTTCTCAGACCACCACACATGCACCATAGCAGCGCGCGCGCACACACTATAATAAATGTTGATAAATGTTGAGGGCTGCAGAGATGGCTCAGTGGTTAAGAGCACATTTGTTCTTGCTGATACCTGAGTTTGGTTCTCAGCAAAACTCCAGCTATAGAGAATTCCAGACTTTGTGGGCATCACGCGCTCATGTGATGCACATACATGCAGGCAAAACATATGTGTGTGTGTGTGTGTGTGTAAACATATATATATGTATACATATATGTATATAGTTTTTTGAGACAGGGTTTCTCTGTGTAGCCTTCGCTGGATTCGCTTTGTAGGCCGGGCTGTTCTCGAACTCACAGAGATCCACCTGTCTCTGACTCTCTGAGTGCTGGGATTACATACGTGTGCCACCACGCCCAGATCCAAAGTAAATATATTTAAAATAAATGTTAAAAAAAATTAAAATTACAAGGGCTGGAGAGATGGCTCAGTGATTAAGAGCACTGGCTGCTCTTTCAGAGGTGCTGAGTTCAGTTCCCAGCAACCACATGATGGTTCCCAACCATCTATAAAGTGATCTGATGCCCTTTTCTGGAATGTCAGTGTATATAAGATAGAGCACTCATATACATTAAATAAATAAATAAATATTTCAAAATTAAAAAAAAAAAAAAGAAAGAAACCTCATCCACAAAACTAACAAGAAACTACTTCAGAAAGTTCTCCTCCCTGAGGAGAAAGTTCTCTGCTCCCTGAGGGGAGAGCAGCCTTACCAGGCCACAGAGGAAGGGAATGCAGCCAGTCCTGATGAGACCTGATAGGCCAGGGTTAGATGGAAAGGGACTCCCGTATCAGTGGACTTGGAGAGGGGCATGGGAGGAGAAGAAGGAGGGAGGGTGGGGTTGGGAGGGCCTGAGGGAGGGGGCTACAGCTGGGATACAAGGTGAATAAACTGTAATTAATAAAAAATAAGTAAATTAAAAAAAGAAAGTTCTCAACTGCTGGCCTGTATTGATCATTAGCCCCCTGGGGCTACCCTCTGACCGCCCTAAAATGCACTCTTTCTAGAAGCTAACTACAGGCTCCCCATTCTTTCCAAGAATCTCTGAACTTACTCCTATCTCTCATCAACTCAGTCCTGCCTTGGCAACCACAACTACTCTACCCTAACCATTGCTTTGTTTTGTGTGTGTGTGTGTGTGGTGCCCCAGCTGCTAACATAAGGAGCACAACCTTATCTGGCTTTCTGATCCACTCCCATTTCCACTAGTCATATCCCAACTCTATCCCACACACAGACAAGCATTCTTAGGAATGCTCTGGTTTCTTTTTCTTTAACCACTGTACTCACAAACTCCTTTCCGTCCTCTTCTATTTCCTCTCTTTCCTCCCTGTCTTCCTCCACCCTTGCCTGCCTAGGGACCCACTATGTGGAGGTCCCAGCAGGGTGATACCGCTTTTCCTATATTCTTTATTAAAGACCTGTCCTCTTCTGTTTGGGGAAGGTCGTTCTCTTTGACCAAATATGCAGCTTTGGAAGGGGTATACATGGAGTGGGAAGAGAGGGGGCAGCACCCACATAACCAACCAGACCAACTTGGTGATCAGTCAAGTGATGGATCTTGCAGCCAGCTCACCCTCACATCCACGACCTCGCACTAAACTCTAACAGTGGCCCAGGCTGGTGTTGAGTCTGAGATTCTTCTGCCTCAATCTCCATGTGCTAAGAGTACAGGATTTCACCACCACTCCTGGGCTGCTGTGTGTGTGTGTGTGTGTGTGTGTGTGTGAGAGAGAGAGAGAGAGAGAGACAGAGAGAAACACACTGGGAACCCATTGACCTCAGAGCCTAGCAAATTTTAGGCAGACACTTTTTTAAGAAAAACAAGCTGGGTACATTGGTGGTGGTGCACACCTGTAATACCAGCACTCAGGGAGGCAGAGGCAGATGGATCTCTGTAAGTTTGAGGCCAGCCTGGTGAGTTTAGGACAGCCAAGGCTATGCAGAAAAACCCTGTCAGGAGTTTTCAAAACTTGATAATAATAATAAATTTGATTTTATGTACACTGGTGTAAGGGTGTCAGATCCCCTGGAACTGGAATTGAGTTACAGCCATGTGGTTGCTAGGAATTGAACCTGGGTCTACTGGAAGAGCAGATAGTGCTCCTTGCCACTGAGCCATCGCTCCAGCCCATAGGAAGACACTTTTAAGCCACCAGAATTTCTAACTGGCATCTAGGTTACCCATATTTAAACCCCCGATCCTCTTTACTAAATATACCATTCATTCAGCTTTCACCCTTCCATAAATAGGAACATTGTCTTCTGTCCATAAAACCACAAACTGAGTGAGTTTTTCTGCTCTTCTTTGCCCTCTACTGTCTATTCTTGACATACGGCTAATGTAATTTTTTAAAATTATGTATTCATTTTTATTGTAGTTGGGAGAAGCGCATGAGTGGAGGTCACAAAACAGCTTATGGAGTAAATTCGTTTTCTCCTTTCACCATGTGGCTCCTGGGGATTGAATGCAGGTCTTCAGATTTAGTAGAAAGTGCCCGTGCCCGTACCCTACTCTGCCCTTTTGCTGATCCTAAAGACCTAAAATAGCTTGGCATAGAGGCTTGTAATGACAACACTGGAAAGGCTGAGGTAAGAAAGATGCCAACAGTATAAAGCCAACCTGTTCTACATGGTTCTTTCAAGGCCAGCCTGGGCTACATTGTGAAACACTGTTAGAAAAGAAATAAGATTAAGGGCTTGGGAGATGGAGAGATGGCTCGGGTAAGTGGTTAAGAGCACTGTCTGCTCTTCCAGAGGTCCCGAGTTCAATTCCCAGTAACGACATGGTGGCTCCCAACCCTCCATAATGGGTCCTGATGCTCTCTACTAACTTTTCTGTGTTCATGCAGACAGAGCATTCATGTAAATAAATAAATAAATAAACAAACAAACAAACAAACCTCTGGGAAAAAATTAAAGGCTTGAGGATGTAGCTAAATTACATAGAAAGAAGCAAGCTCTAGTATGGCCCTTAGCACCAAACTAGACATGGTGGCATGCACTCCTCAGACCCTGGGCTATACAAGAAAGAGGCCTGTTTTTGTTTTGTTTCAGACAGGGTTTCTCTGTGTAGCCCTGGCTGTCCTGGACTCCCTTTGTAGACCAGGCTGCCCTCACACCCACAGAGATCTGCCTGCCTCTGCCTCCCTAAGTACTGGGATTAAAGGCCAAACAAAAAAACTTTTTTTTAAAGAGAGCAAGCTTGTATCCTACAGTGACCCAGTGAATGTCCCCTGTACCACAATAGCTAAGACACCATTCAGACACACCGGCTTTTCTGCTGGGACACTCGTGTGCTGCCACACCCAGCAAGTGACAGATATACGGAAAGATCAACCTTCTCTACCTTTTCTACTTTTAGAATATCTAGAAGATAGTGTTCATGGGTTGAAACAGAGAATTTAATCCCATGTCTCAAAGAGTTGGATTTTTTTTACGAATGTGAAATTAATAGGAAAACATATTACACAAAAGATGAGAAGTGGGCTTGTACCTGGGCATGGTGTCTCATTCCAGGGGCAGAGGAGGGTTTATTCCTGTGTCTTCATGGCCAGCACAGTTTATAGAAAGAGTTCCAGGCCAAGCTGTGCACAGTGGTGCACACCTGTAATCCCAGCACCCGGGGGAGGAGACAGGAAGACCTCTGTGAGTTTGAGGCCAGCCTGGTCTACAGTGAGTTCCAGGCCAGCCAGAGCTAGCTACACAGTGAGATAAAACAAAATAAATAGGAATTCTAAGAAAGAACATGTTTCAGGGAAGGCTATAATTAGAATGCCTTGTGGCATGGCTCTGATCTTGGGCAGGCACAAAACACACATACGCAATTAAGGAAACATAACTTGGTCAATAAACTAAAGACATAATCCAGTTTGGCTGGCCTAAGTTTCTGGTCCCCTAGCAGTGATTACCCAGTATTTGTAGGGCAGGTCACTGGCCAGTCTCTCTTTCTTCTGATACAGGTTCTGATTCTCAGCCAGGCACAGTGGAGCATGCCTGTAATCCCAGCAGGAAAGCAGAGGCAGGCAGATCTCTGTGAATTCTGGGCCAGTCTGTTCTACAAAGGGAGTCTAGGACAGCCAAGGCTACACAGAGAAACCGTGTCTCAAAAAACAAAACACAACAAAAAACTTCTGATTCTCCTGTCTCTACTTCCCAAATGCTGGGGTTACAGGCATTTGCTGCCACATCCTGACTTATGCATTATTGGGAGTGGAAGCCAGGCCTTCACAAATGCCAGGCAAACACTCCACCAACTGAGCTATAGATCCAGCTACAACAACCAACTCTGTTAAAGATGTAGGTCAAGGTTATGTCACAAACAGTCTTAGTCTTGGCTAGAGTTGAAACTTCATATTGTGGATAAGGAGAAGCTGATGACAACTGCATTTGGAAAACTTCACCAGAGAGGATGGGGAGGGCAGATCTAGGAATTCCAATGATCCCAGCAAAGTGCTCACCGGGCCAGGCTTAGCGGAGCATTCTTTCAATCCCAGAATTCTTCAGGCAGGCAGATCCTTGTGAGATGGATCCTCATCTACATAGAGAGCTGCAGGCCAGCTAGAGCTATACAGTGGGACCCTGTCTTTCAGAAAGTGTGTTGAGGAATGGTGCCTTTGGGGGACAGGAAAACAAATCAATCAGAGAGGAACTGGACATGCCACACACTCTTCAGAGGCTGAAGCAGGAGCATCGGGAGTTGGTTGGTTGGTTGGTTGGTTTGCTGGGTTTTTTGTTTTCTTTTTGTTTGTTTGATGTAGGGTCTCATTGTGTAGCCTTGCCTGTCTTGAAACTGACTCCAACTCGCAGAGATCCACCTGCTCTCAAATGCTAGAATTAAAGATGTATGCTATCACAGGAGTTTTCAAGGTTCTCTTTCAGCACTCAGCAGGATAAAAAAGAATATCAACAAACAAGGGTATAGAATTGTGATGCAGCATTCAGAAAGCCAAGGTAAAGGGAAGAACAGTTTGACAACTTTGAGGGTTGGTACCATTTGGGGAACAGAGGAAACAAACAACTTTTCGTTTTTTTTTTTTTTTTTGACAGGGTTTCTCTGTGTAGCCCTGGCTGTCCTGGAACTCACTCTGTAGTTCAGGCTGACCTAGAACTCAGAGATCCACCTGAATTTGCTGAGTTTATGTGCGCCACATGTGTGCAGCACCCAAAAATACCAGCAAAGGGCACTAGATACCCATGGAACTGGAGTTATAGGCAGCTATGAGCCTAATATGGGTTCCTGGAATTGAACCCTGATCCTCTGAAAGAGCAAGTGCTCTCAACCATCTCTCCAACTCTAACACACCCCATAGTGGGTTTGCATGACTAATCCTAGATTATTTTTCCCCTCTAGTATTTCTGCAGGACTACAGAAAAGGAGCCACAAAGGGTGTGTAAAGATAAATGGGATCTTCCTGCCCTTGTATAAACATCTGAAGAGACTAAAGAACCCTAAAGTAATAGGGAGGAAAAAAACATACGGACACAAAGAGATAACTGCTACCTGTTAACAGGACCTGTTACTATTTATTGTAATTGGCACCTCCCTGCTTTTCCTTTTATTTTTTCTTTGTTTTTCACTTTGATGTTTATCATAAGTAGGTTGTGCTAAGCTGGGGACCCAAGCAGAAGAAAAAGAAAATGAGGACACAAATGGTGTGAGTGGATGGAGAACAGTTGAAGAGTTCTGGAGGAGTACAGAGAAGGTAGAGAGCCCAAATTCTGGAAACATGCCAGAAAGTTCAAGCTCTGCTTGCAGAAAGGACTCCCCCACCTCCCCTAGGAGGCCAGCGGAGGTGAGTCAGTGAATCGCAGGCTAAAGGTATAGAGAGCTACAACACTAGCCAGTGAGCTCCAAGGGTTCTGACGCCCAGGACTCAGATGGAACACGACCAGGTGATCAAGGACATCTGGCCGCTCGTGCTAGCTGCTGCTCAGGGCTGAGGAGCTCACTAACAAGTTCCTTGCCATTGCAAATCTGGAAAGTAACTCTAACCTGAACACCTGGAGCCAGGCAAATCTCTGGCTTTCAGGACCTGAAGCCATAAATCTCTTGTTTTCAGGATTGAGAGCCTTACGTTGTTTCAGCATCAGTCAGTTCTGTGCACAAGGCTTTGCTGATCCAGGAGCCAAGACAATCAACGCTAGCTCAGCTATTTCTGGAGGTCTAAAGGCCCTGAGCCTGCTTACCAGCAGCATCCCCTGGGAAGTTTTACAATCTTAGCTCATCACTATGTGCCAAGCCGTCTCCGAATCCTTTCTTTCTTTCTTTTTTTCCTTCTTTTGGTTTTCTGAGACAGGGTTTTTCTGTGTAGCCTTGGCTGTTCTGGACTCACTTGGTAGCCCAGGCTGGCCTCAAACTCACAGAGATCCGCCCGCCTCTGCCTCCCTGAGTGCTGGGATTACAGGTGTACAACACCACGCCCGACAGACTCCTACTTTCATATTGGCATACATTTCTGTGGTTACTTAAGTTTTCCCTCCTACTAGAGTGCAAGGGGGCAGAGACCAAGTTTTCACTCAGCATGACTGCCTGTGTGCCTACTGCCTGTACACAAAAGTCCTGATGAGGTCTTCAGTGTAGCTAACTGGTAGGTCATACACCCCGCATGTGCAAAGCCCTGGGTTCGATTTCCAGCAAAATAAATGAGTAAATAAATGAATGAAATGAGGGGCTGAAGAGATGGCTCAGCAGTTAAGAGCACGGGCTGCTCTTCCAGAGGGCCTGGGTTTGGTTCCCAACATCCACATGGCAGCTCACAACTGTCTGTAACTCCAGTTCTAGAGGATCTAACATCCTCACACAGAAACACATACAAGTCAAATACTAATTGAACGAATGACAGGAGTCTACTGAAGACATCTGAAAGACTCTAAGCAGCAGTGTTTTCAAAGCAGATACAAAGACTCATAACCAAACCTTCGGCAGAGTACAGGGAATCATAAGAAAGAAGGGGAGTTAGTATGATGTGGAAAGGATAGGAGCTCCACAAGGACCAAATATATCTGGGCACAGGGTCTTTTCTGAGACTGACATTCAACCAAGGACCATGTATGGATAAACCTAGAACCTCTGCTTGGATGTAGCCCGTGGTAGCTCAGTAACCAATTGGTTTCCCATAGTAAGGGGAACAAGGACTATTTCTAACAGGAACTCAACGGCTGGCTCTTTGACCTCCCCACCCTCCAAGGGAGGAGCAGCCCTGTTAGGCCACAGAGGAGGACTTTGCAGCCAGTCCTGAAGATACCTGATAAAACAGGATCAGATGAATGGGGAGGAGGTCCCCCGCATCAGTGGACTTGGAAAGGGGCAGGGAGGAGATGAGGGAGGGAGGGTGGGATTAGGAGGGAATGAGGGAGTGGGATACAGCTGGGATACAGAGTTAATAAAATGTAACTGATAAGAATAAATAAATAATAAATACATAAATAGCACCTGCTGCTCTTGCAGAGCTCAGTTCCCCGCACTCAGGTCCAGCAGCTCAGAGCCACCTGTAATTCCAGCACCAGGGATCCAATACCAACATACCAATGTCCTCTTCTGGCCTCTCCACACAGCATGCAATCACACACCTGACTATGAATTCACACCGATTCACATGAACAAGAGTACAGACAAACAAGGGCTTTAAAATAAACATGGCAAAAGCCTGTCGAGATGGCACATGCCATTTCTGAATGAGGCTGTCATATCTCCTGGAATGTGGACTAGAATCTGGGTCCTCTGGAAGAGCAGCCAGAGCTCTTCACCACTGAGCCAACTAGGAGCTGTCTTGTGCATCATTTTTAAGAAAGTAGGAGCGCCAGGCAGTGGTGGCTAACACCACCTTTGATCCCAGCACAAAGTTCCAAGACAGCCAGGACTACAAAGAGAAACCCTGTCTCTGAAAAAATAAATAAATAAAATTGAAAGATCCCCGGAGGGTATCTTCCGTCTGAGAGAGACCCCCTCCCAAGGAACAAGGAGGCCATTCGGATGCAAACAGCAAGAGGCTTTTATTTTGATACACGGGTACCCGGGGCGAAAAGTCATTCGAGAGACTTTCGCGCGCCCCCTGGGTGAAAAGCTGGGGTTTTTATAGGGTTTTAGAGCAGAAGCGTGGGTACAGAAGCGAGAAGCATGGTTACAGGGGGCTGATTGGTACGTTTACATGAGACCACGGTTTGCGTCAAAATTTGGCAGGGACACCAAGATTGACCACCCCTTAACGTGGCCACCTGTTATTTTGTTTTTTTCTATCTCAGCTGGAACAACCTCTGACAGATATCCCATGAGGGTAGTCACAACAAGTTGTTTTTAACTCAACAGGGGCAGCCTGACCACAGATATCCCAAGTGGGTGACACAGCTAGGATTTCTCAGTAATTTTCCAGTTTCTCATCTGGCCTTCAGAGTTTTACAAAACAGTGGTGTCTCACAAAATGGCATTAGCTATGTTTAACTTAGGGTGAGGCAGGGGTCTTTCAAAAATAAGAATATATACATACATACATACTGAGGGACCAAAAGATTAAAAATTAGCAGCTATTATTAATGAAGGCCTGAACTAGCTGGGTGGAGAAGTCCAGTAATGCCCCGAGGGGAAGAACCGCCTTACTGCATTCTTTCCCCATCCACTAGAGATAAAGTTGCTAGGAAACTGCCCCCTCCCCCCCAGGGACACAAGGTCATTATAGTCTGGGGACCTTCCTATAGCCAATCAATTCAAAATGTAGCATTTTGACCAATAGATGCTTGCCAGGCAGGAATCCCCCTGCCTTGGGCATGCTGGGATGGACCAGAATCTATATATCCCCCAACTAACCTGGGCGCCGGGTGCTCGGCTCCCACCGCTTCGGTGGTGGGGGTGTGAGCCCAAGCTGCAGCTTGTAATTTACAATAAAAAGCACCTCATGTATTTACAGCGGAGTCTAGTTATTCCTGGTCTTTTGGGGTTCGTGAACTGGGCAGAACAAGGACAGGAGGAGCACAAAGTATACAGTCTCAACTATCACGTTGCTTGTGAGCTGCTTGTGACTATAAGCCCTGGTTCAAAACTTTAGAATTTTCGATGAAGAAGTATGAGGCAAGTTCAGAAGTATACTGAAAAGGCATATAAACAGGGCAAGAAGGTGTCTGTTAAATTTAGGGTCACTTGGAAAAATGAAGGAAGATAAGGAGATTTTTCCTGTGCAGGCACAAGAATTGAGGAGAGTCTATGAAAATGTTAAGTTTCTAGTTTTATAAAAATTATACAAGGTACCTCTGAGCCTTAGGCTGATTTCATAGGGAGACTTAAATGTGCTAATGAAAAACAAGTAAAGGGGGAACAAAGTTGTTATTAAAACAGTTGGGATTTTTGGTAGTTTGGTTTGTTGTTGTTTGGTTTTGGTTTTTTTGAGGCAGGGTTTCTCTATATAGCTCTGGCTGTCCTGGAACTCACTCCTTAGACCAGGAGCCTCAAATTCAGATCCTCCTGTCTCTGTCTCCCCATGAGCCACCATGCCTGCCTGGGAAGAATACTTATTTTTATTTTTAAGATTTATTTATTTATTTAATGCATATTAGTACACCTGCACGACAGAAAAGAGCATTGATCATATTATAGATGGTTGTGAGCCACCATGTGGTTGCTGGGAATCGAACTCAGGATCTCTGGAAGAGCTGCCAGTGCTCATAACAGCTAAGCCATCTCTCCAGCCGTGAAGAACACTTTTTAAAGAGCCTTAGAAATTATTGTGTCACTAAATAAAATCCAGATCGATTATTTGTTCCTCACTGATAATATTTGGCACATTGCATTAGCATGTTACTCAGGATCTACAGATAATCCTTATCCCACATAATCACTTAAAATGTTTTTAGGGGGGTTGAGGCAGGGTTTCTCTGTGTAGCTTTGGCTGTCCTAGACTCCCTTTGTAGACCAGGCTGGCCTCAAACTCACAGAGATCCACCTGCCTCTGCCTCCCCAAGTCTTAGATCACAGGTGTGTGCCAATGAGTCTGGCACTTAAAAAAAATTTTTTTTTTTTTTTTTTGGTTTGGTTTTTCAAAACAGGGTTCCTTGTGTAGCCCTGGCTCTTCTGGAACTCACTCTGTAGATAGGCAGGCCTAGAACAATACATTTTAAAAATTTAAGTGCTAAGTTTTATAGCACTACAGAACTCTATGACCTTTCAGATTTCATTTTCAAATTATTATGAAAGAATAGAAAATCATTATCAAGGAGGCAAACCATGTAATTTTCTCATGTGAACTAAATTTGTGATTAGAAAATTTGTACAACCTTCTGTAGACCAGGCTGGTCTTAAACTCAGAGATCCTCCGACCTGTGCTTCTGAATGCTGGGATTAAAGGTGTGGGCCACCACTGCTCAGTTTATTGATACCAGCACTTGGGGAGGCAGAGTCTGGTGGATCTCTGTGAGTTTGAGGCCAGCCTGGTCTATAAGAGTGAGTTCAGGGCCAGGCATGGTGGTGTATGCCTATAGTCCTAGTGCGTGAGAGACAGAGGCAGGTGGAAGTTTGTGAGTCCAGGACAGCCAGGGCTACATGGAGAAACCCTGTCTCAAAATACCAAATATATATATATTGAAGAGCACCAGTGTTTCTCTCTTTTTACAAATGGTTTTCTTTTCTTTCTCTCTCTTTTTTTTTTGAGACAGGTTGTGTGTGTGTGTGTGTGTGTGTGTGTGTGTGTGTGTGTGTGTGTAGCCTGGACTGTCCTGGACTCACTTTGTAGACCAGGCCAGCTTCAAACTCACAGAGATCCTCTTGCCTCTGCCTTCTGAGGGCTGGGATTACATTACAGGTGTGTACCACTGCGCCAGCCTTCTTTTTTTTTTTTTTTTTAATATTTTGCTTTAATTTTTTTTAAAGATTTATTTATTTATTATTTATATGATATCCTGCCTGCCTATGTGCCTGGGCATGCCAGAAGAGGGCACCCGATCTCATTACAGATGGTTGTGAGCCACCATGTGGTTGCTGGGAATTGAACTCAGGACCTTTGGAAGAGCAGCCAGTGCTCTTAACCTCTGCACCATCTCTCCAGCCCGCGCCAGCCTTCTACAGAACATTTTAAACTGCTTTTAGTCAGGCCTGTGTGGTTTAAGCAATTTGAGACTTGGCATCCTGGTTAGCTATGTGGGTTGGCAGGTGATATGTGTCTGTCCTGTCCTTCAGATGGACCAACTGAAGCATTGTGGATTCCTCTCTGCCAGCTCTCCCGACTCCTCCCATCAAGGACGACATCTAACCAAGGGCATAGAGACAGTGGAAGTCACAAAAAGAGATATTGACCAAATCAAATCATCACTGGAAGTCAATTTGCCCACCTTGGGCAAGTTAAGATCCTATGCACCAAAGAAGAGTCCTTTCTTCCCCCAGCGCCTGTGATGCTAGCTTCTTTAAGCTGTGCATGTGTGCTAAGAGTGTCTCTGGTAACTATCCAGCTCCTGTTATCTCTGCTAATGACTCAGTGTTTACGCCTTGATCATTGGACTGAAAGAGACTCGTTCACCCACCTGAATAAAGCACTGCATTTGCTGTTCCCTGGGATGGGAATCACTTCCTATTTGCATAGGACACATAATATTTGTATTCCTGCAGGGCAATGGTGGCACACACCTGTAATCCCAGCACTCAGGAGGCAAAGGCAGTCAGATCTCTGAATTTGAGCCAGCCTCATCTCCAGAGCGAGTTCCAGAGCAGCCGAAGTTACGGGAGGAGATATCTAAGGTCAAGATAAGAATCTATGTGTCCTCGGTTCCTCCAAAGGATGGGCTGTTGTTGGAATGTGCTTTCCTGCCACTCCCTGTAGTAAACAGAAGTGGCTTTACTTCAGATTACACATTGTTTTACCCATTACGATTCAGAACGAAGTTTACCAGCAAGAGTTGTCCTTGTGACAGCCTCAAGTCTTGTGACTGTATGTAGGCTAAATTCCTATGACCTTGCCAGTTCCTCAGAATGTAAGCTGTCTGTTGCCCCGAATAAAGATGTTTATTGCAGGGGACTTTACTTTTTTTTTTTTTTTTGGTAGACTTGGCTGTCCTGGACTCATTTTGAGACCCTCCTGCCTCTGCCTCCCAGAGTGCTGAGGTTACAGGTGTGTGCCACCACACCTGGCTTTTTACACTCCATTTTTTCAGGCTTCATTCGCTCTTGTTCACACCACCAACTAGAACAGTAACAGGAGACCAGGCTGGCCTGGCTTCAAGGGTCTCCGCCCCCCAAGTGTTGAGACTAAACGCATGTGCCACCACCCCGGGGCCCCAAGACATTTTAAAAATAAAGCATCTGTATTTAAGTGGTGGCAACTGTGTTCTCCATGACTCCCCTACTTTCTTCTTTATTGTTTATTATTATTAGCTACATTTTATTAACTCTGTATCCCAGCTGTAGCCCGCTCCCTCATTCCCTCCCAATCCCACCCTCCCACCCTCCCTCCCTCAACTTCTCCCTGCCCCTTTCGAAGTCCACTGATTAGGGAGGACCTTTAGTCTGGCCCTGTTTTATCGGGTATCTTCAGGACTGGCTGCAAAGTCCTCCTCTGTGGTCTAGCAGGACTGCTCCTCCCTTGGGGGATGGGGGAGGCCAAAGAGCCTGCCATTGAGTTCCTGTCAGAAATAGTCCCTGTTCCCTTTACTATGGGAAACCAATTGGTTATTGAGCTACCACGAGCAGAGGTTCTAGGTTATATCCATACACGGTCCTTGGTTGGAGAAACAGTTTCAGAAAAAAAACCTGTGTCCAGATATGTTTGGTCCTTGTGGGGCTCCTATCCTTTCCCTGTCATACTAACACCCCTTCTGCCGAAGGTTTGGTTATGAGTCTTAGTATCTGTTTTGAAACGCTGCTTGGTAGGGTCTTTCAGATGCCTTCTGCGGTAGGCATACGTCCAATGCACATCTCATTTGTCTTTCTAAGTGAGGATTGATCATTTTACCTCATTTCTGCTTTCTTGTTTATCTTCTTCAGGTGTATAGACTTCATTATGTTTATCATATCTTGTAGGTCTAATAAGCTAAGCGAGTATATACCATATTTGTCTTTCTCCTTCTGGGATACCTCACTCAGAATGATCTTTTCTGGATCCCACCATTTGCCTGCAAATTTCATGATTTCCTCATTTTTGATTGCTGAGTAGTATTCCATTGTGTAAAAATACCACAATTTCTGTATCCATTCCTCTGTTGATGGACATCTGGGTTGTTTCCAGGTTCTGGCTATTACAGATAAAGCTGCTACAAACATGGTTGAGCAAATGTCCTTGTTGTATACTTCAGCAAATTTTGGGTATATACCTAGCAGTGGTATAGCTGGGTCTTGAGGAAGCACTATTCCTAATTGTCTGAGTAAGCGCCAGATTGACTTCCAAATGAGAAGGTCTGTTGTGCCAGTGTTCTGGCCAGTTCTCGAACCCCAAAAGACCAAGAATAAACAGACTCGCTGTAAATACATGAGGTTCTTTTTATTGTAAATTACAAGCTGCAGCTTGGGCTCACCCCACCCACCCCCCCGACAAAGAGGTGGGAGCCGAGCGCCCGGCGCCCAGGTTAGTTGGGGGATATATAGATTCTGGTCCATCCCAGCATGCCCAAGGCAGGGGCGATTCCTGCCTGGCGAGCATCTATTGGTCAAAATGCTACATTTTGAATTGATTGGCTATAGGAAGGTCCCCAGACCATAATGACCTGGTGTCCCTCCCTGGGGGGGGGGCAGTTTCCTAGCAACTTTATCTCTAGTGGATGGGGAAAGAATGCAGTAAGGCGGTTCTTCCCCCTCGGGGCATTACTGGACTTCTCCACCCACCTAGTTCAGGCCTTCATTAATAATAGCTGCTAATTTTTAATCTTTTGGTCTCTCACCAGGTGAGGGTGCCATGGCACAAGCCTGTAATCCCAGCCATCAGGGAGGCAGAGGCAGGTGGATCTCTGTGAGTTCGAAGCCAGCCTGGTCTAGAAAGAGAGTCCAGGCTACACAGAGAAACCCTGTCTTGAAAAACAAAGAAACAAAGAAAGAAAGAAAGAAAGAAAGAAAGAAACAAACAAACAAACAAACAAACAAACAAACAAACAAAACAAAAAATTTGGGGTGGGCTGGAGAGATGTCTCAGAGGTTAAGACCACTGACTGTTTATCAAAGATCATGGGTTCAATTCCCAGTAACCACATGGTGGCTCACAACCATTTATAATGAGATCTGGTGCCCTCTCCTGGTCTGCAGGCACACATGCAGGCAGAACACTGCAGAATCAATCAATCAATCAATCAATAATTTTTAACCCCCCCAAAAAAGTTAAATGCCAGTCAGGTCTATACAGCAAGTTCCAGCTGCAAAGTGAACAAAATAATGAAAAAAAGAAAAAGCAAACACACACTGATCCCAATGTTCACTATACACACACACACACATATATATATATACACACATATATACCTATATATGTATACACACACACACACATATATACACACACATATATACCTATATATGTATACACACACACATACATATATACATATATATGTATATATCCACACACGTAAAAACACACATATATACCTATATATGTACACACACACACACACACACACATATACAGTTTCATACTATGCTCACCATATTTAACCAATATCTATATGGTAGTCACCGCACACCAGGCACAATGAGTGAAGGACTGAAGAGGGAGAAGAGAATCCTAGCCCTGCAAACCTGTCACTGAAGTGAGCACACGGGACCAAGAGCGCGTACAGTTCAAATGACATCTAAATCTCACATCATAGTTCTGGTTGAAAAGATTCATCGAAAGAAACCAGGGAAGGTCTGCTGCGACCCAGGCTGTCTATGGAGCCAAAAGCAACCTTGGACTTTCCGTCCTTCCATCTTTTAGTATGCATGATGCATGCTGGGATGGGAGGCCAGCAATGCCTACACCATTATTTCTCTTCTTTTATGTATATAGGTATACAGTCTCGTATAGACCAGGCTGACCTTTAATTGCTAAGTATCTTGGGATTGCCTTAAGCTCTGCCTTGTCCTATTGCTTCCTGAGTGTTGGGATTGCAGTCCTGGAAAGCATGTTTGGTCTCACATGTAAGGGGGTGGGAGCAAGGCAATGTGCATGCTAAGCAAGTCTGTAACCAGCTGAGCTACACCTCTACTGTTATAGGTAAAGATGGCTCAAGCCTGGGGGTGCAGTAGAGCGCCACCCTGACATGCCTGCCATACTGGTTTCTATCCTGGGAGGTGGGGGACAAGTACGTTCAATGGCTGCTATTACCCACACAGCGTGGCAGTAATGAAATTGTGTGTGTGTTCATATACATATATACATATACACATGTATATATATGCCTGTGTGTATGGTTGTTTGGTTGGGTTTTGTTTCTTGTTTTTCCAGACAGGGTGTTTCTGGATAGCTCTGGCTGGCCTTGAACTCACAGAGATCCACCTGCCTCTGCCTCCAGAGTGCTGGGATCACAGGTGTGCACCACCACCATCTGGCTTAAAATGGTATATATTTAATTATGTTTACTTAATGCAGATGTCTAAGATGAGAGTGTCAGCATGGCATTATCTAATTAAATTTTGTTATTGTTTTTCCAGACAGGGTTTCTCTGCACATCCTTGGCCGTCCTGGAACAGTCCCTGTAGACCAGGCTGGCCTCTAACTCAGAGATCTACCTGCCTTTGCTTCCCATGTGCTGGCATTAATGGCGTGTGCCATCCCCCCAATATATTTTTTTCCATTGGATTTTATTTAGCTTGTTTGTGTGTTCCTGGGTGTGTGTGTGGATCAGCCAGAGGACACTTGCAGGCGTGATGCTCTCCTTCGTGGAACCTGGAGATCAAATCAGGTTGTCAGAGTTGGCAGCAGGCACCTTTACTCCCTGAGCCATCTCACCAGCCCCGTGTTTTATCTTATTAAAGGTAACTTTTTTTTTCCAAGACAGGGTTTCTCTGTGTAACACTGGCTCTTCTGGACTCACTTGGGTGTTATTGTTGTCATTGTTTAGTTTTATTTTGAGACAGGGTCTTACTGTGTAACCCTGGCGAGGCTGTTGCTAGCAATGTAGTTCAGGCTGGCCTCAAACTTGGGATCCTTCTGCCCTGCCTCAATTTCCTAAGTACTGGATATGTGTCACTATGTTTGGTTTCTTCCTTTTCTTTCTTTCCTTGGCCTGGCACTCACAGAGCGTTCCTGTTCCCTGCTTCTTTCTTTGGTCTACTGTGATGAAGGTCACCACACCCGCTTCAAAGGAGATGCTTTAAGAGGAAGTGGAATGGAGACACACTGGGAATGTAGCCCTAGAGGAGATGACCAATCGATAAAAATCTAAGTGGTATTGTGGCAACAGGGAAAGCATGTGCGGTGGTGCGGACCAGGGCTTAAGACCTGGTTTAAGACCAACAGTTTAAGACCATCTTGGGCTGTGTAGTGAGTTCAAAGCCACCTTAGGCTACATACAACCCTGCCCAAACTAAACAGGCTGGAGAGGTGGCTCAGTGTTTAAGAGCACTGGTCACTTTTGTAGAAGAGCTGGTCTCAGTTTCTGGCCCCCACATGGTGCCTCTCAGCTCACAACTCCAGTTCCACAGGATCTGATGCCCATTTCTTACCTCCATGGGTACCATGGACACGCATGGTGCACACACATGCATGCTTGCAAAACACTCATATTCATAAAATAAGGCAGATTGATTTTTTATGTAATTTATTTATTTTTAATTTTCTTTTGTTCACTACTGTGACCTGCATATTTGTTTGTGTAAGCGTGTCAGATCCACTGGAACTGGAGTCACAGACAGTTGTGACCTGGGAATTGAACCTGGCTCCTCTGGAAGAGCAGCCAGTGCTCTTAACAGCTGAGCCATCTTTCCAGCCAATTACTATTTTAAAAATTAAAATAACGGGCTGGAGAGGTGGTGGCGGCTCACAACCATCTGTTCCTCCAGTTACAGGGAACTAGAAGCCTGTAACTGTTGGCCTCTGTGGGCACCAGGCACACATATGGTGCATATTCATACGTGCAGGGAAGACATCTACATACATGAAATACATATATAAAAACTAAAAAGAGGAAGAAAAATTGTCACAGGGACAAAGTTGAAGTTTATCATATGTATGTATGTATGTATGCATGCATGTATATATGTATGTATTTGTTTATTGCAACAGCCCTGGCTTTCTGAGAACTCTCTCTGCAAACCAGGCTGGCCTTGAACTCAGAATTCCCTCTGCTCCTGCCTTGGGAGTGCTAAGATCAAAGGAGGTTTAGTCACTGATGTGTGCAGGTGTGGTGAGAGATCACGAATACAAGCCTATGTGCAAGCGTGAAGCCCAGAGGACAGCTTCCAGGGGCTGCTCTACCACGTGGGCTCTGGGGATGGCGTTCAAGCTCGGGCGCCTTTACCTGCTGAGGTAGCTTATCAGACCCCAAAGTCGAAGTTTAAGCGGACAACAGGGGTAAGCGAAGAAGCCACACAGGCTGAGGAGTCATAAAAGATCTATAGATAGAAATGTGGAGCTTGTCTAGTGGTAGAGTGCTTGCCTCACATGCACAGGGTCCTAGGTTCAATCCTTAGCACATACCTATAAAGAGACAAATGCACAGAGAAGTGAAAAAACCTGAGCTGTATAAACAGGAGAGAAGAAACTAATGAGAAAGGAGGTTAAAGAGATCAGGAAGAGGAGGGCTGGAAAGACGGTTCAACACTTAAGGGCACTGACTGCTCTTCCATGAGTGACCCAGGTTCAAATCCCAGCAAGCCGCACATGGCACAGTTCACAATTGTCCGTAACTCCAAGATCTGATACTCTCACAGAGACATACATGCAGGCAAAACTCTAATGCACATAAAATAAAAGTAAATTGAGAGAGAGACAGAGAGACCAGAAAGAGGAAAAGAATCTTTCGTCATTACTGGGTTAAGAACTGTTTAAGTAGTCTAGACACAGTGGTGCACGTGTTTAAATAAAACTGTGGCTTGAGGGCACAGGTTGAGAAGGCCTCATATACTACAGGCAGGCTTGACTGGGAGGAAGCTCAGAGAGTAAAAAGCTTGCCCAGTGTGAAGTGAGAAACTCACAGATAAGATGAGAAAACAGGTAAGAACCCCACAGTTTGGTTGTCTTTTCCGGAGTTAAGGACAGTTGTGAGCCACCATGTAGGAGCCGGAAATACCAGGTCCTCAGGAAGAGCAAGGAGAGCTCTGTTCTTAACTCCTGAGCCATCTTCCCAGCTCATTCTGCTTTACAAGGAAATCTCCTGTGTGTTCCTATTCAGTAAATGTACCCTTGTGCGTGGGTTTGTTTTTTCGAGATGCGTAGCCCTGGCTGTCCTGGACTCTGCAGACCGGGCATGCCTAGACTCACAGAGATCTTTCTGCCTCTGCCTCTCAAGCGCTGGGATTAAAGGTGTGTGTCACTAATATTGTTATTTTGAAGCATCAGTGTGTTTCTCCCATACTAACTTCAAACTCCCTCTATAGCTAGGGATGATCTTGAATCTCTGCTCCTCCTGCTTCCATCTTCTCAAATACTCGTTCTTTATTTATTAATAAAAAGAAAATCTTGTTGATTAGCCAGGTGGCACATGCCTTTAATCACAACGAAAATACCACATTGATTATGTGGGAAGTGAGGTTGAACTCAAAGGAAAAGTGGGTTCTTTCCCTCCATCTTGTGTGTGTGTGTGTGTGTGTGTGTGTGTGTGTATGTGTGTGTGTGTTCTGAGAACTGAACTCAGGTCATCAAGATCACTTTACTCACCCTTGTTTAGTTCTGAGACAAGGGTTGGCTTTCTACACTGGCTTCAAGCTTTACTGCAGTCCTTTGTTAGCCTCCGACTGCTGGGATTACAGGTCCCTTGCCGCCTTATGATTAATCTTTCATGTGTGGTGAGCTGAGTCTGAATGCCAGGCAAGCCTTATATTCCTTTGTGTTTCCCGTTTTTTTTTTTCCCTCTTTGTAGCCTTGGCTAGCTTGCAACTTTCTTTGCAGAGGAAGATACTCCCGTTCCTGCTATTCCTGCTTCTGCCTACCGAGTGCCTGGAATAAAGGCATGTAGCACCACATCTGGCCTATGTATACATATGTGTACATTTAAGAATAGATGGGCCAGGCATGGTGGAGCAAGCCTGTAATCCCGGTACTTAGGGAGGCGGAGGCAGGCAGATCTCTGTGAGTTTGAGGCCAGCCTGGTCTACAAAGTGAGTCTAGGACAGCCAAAGCTAGACAGAGAAACTCTGTCTTGAAAAATCACCCTCCCCCCAGGCCAAGGTGTGGTGGTGCCTCTACCCCCAGCACTAGAAAGGCAGAGGCAGGCGGATCTTTATGAGTTTAAGGCCAGTCTGGTCTACACAGTCAGGGCTATTACACAGAGAAACCCTTTCTCAAACAAACAAACAAACAAACAAACAACAAAACAAAACAAAAAGACTGAGTGTCTTTTGATAACCTTAAAACAATATAGAAAAATTAGCATGGACCCTGTGCAAGGATGACCCCAAATTTGTTAAGTGTTCCATGTTTTGCTCTTCCCCATCCTAACAGTCACCCGCAGGGAAACTGAGGCATGATGCAGTGAATCTGCGGAGATTTCTCAATACCCTTCTGTTCCTCAATTAAATCCCACCCACAGCTGGGTTTTGTTTATATATATATATATATATATATTTGGGGGGGGGGACAGGGTTTCTCTGTGTAGCCCTGGCTGTCTTGGAATTCACAGAGATCTGACTGCCCCTGCCTTGGGAGTGCTGGGATCAAAGGCCTGTGCCACCATATCCAGCTCACAGCTGTATACTTAAAAACAGATGCAGGCTTGCCTCAGAGTTCTAGATACTCCAGATCGGTTTGGAACTTGAACGGGTGAACATTTTTAGGGTTGTGCCTGTGTGGTCTAGTATCAAATATAAGGATCTTTGTTCCAGACCCTGTCTCTGGGCTCCAACTGCAGGAGTTTCCGGAGTGAAGGGAGTGTCTTTAGTTATTCTGAACAATCTTGTTAACCACTGGAGAGGGTATGTTAAAGAGTTTCAGGGTGGGGCATAGCCTCTGGGGAGGGGTAGTCTGTAGAGAGCCAGACAGATTGCTGGATTTGAACCTTCAGTTTTTTCTACGAACTTCCTGGAAAGAGAGGGAAGGTTTCTGAGGCCAGGGATCAAGGAAGGCAGTAGGGACCATGGCAGCCCCGTGAATCACCTTCACCCTTCCAACAGTAAGTAAAGCATGTGGACCTTTCTAGCAAAAACTTGAGGTGGGCTGAGTGGGAACCCTACTTTTGCCTTTCAGAAGCAAGTGTAACAAATTTAGTGTATGACAATGGCAATTGGTATTTCAAGAGTGTTGTGTGAGCCTGGTGGTGGTAGTAGAACAGGGTTTTGATCCCAGCACTCAGAGGCAGCCTAATCTCTCTGAGTTCAAGGCCAGCCTGGTCTACATAGTCATAGTTCCAGGACTGCTGTCAGTGGCTACACAGAGAATCCCTGTCTCAAAAAAAAAAAAAAAAAAAAAAAAAAAAGAAAGTGTGTGTTCTGCAGCCATCAAGGGGGTTCAGTTCCTGAATCCCACTTGTCTTTTGACCCCCAAATGCAGACTCTAGACCTAACCCTCTCCACTTAACACTCACAGTAAATGTAGTATGTAGAAGTGCTTTTCTACTCAGTGAGCCATCTCACTGGCCCGAAACTTGCCGTAAAATAAAGAGATGTATGTGATGGCTCCTGCCTGTAATCCCAGGAATGAGGAGGCCAAGTCTGGAAGATTTCGGCAGGCGCAAGACCATCTGCAGTAGACAGTGAGTTTCAGGAGAGCCTGGGGTACAGAGTGAAACCATCTCAAAACATAACCAGCCAACCAGGGCCATCGAGACAGAACAAGGGCACTTTCTGCCAAGCCTGATGACCTCAGTGGCATCCCTGAAACCCATGTGGTGGAGTTAGAGAGCTGATGCCCACAGGTGTCCCTGACCCGGACAGAGGTGCGGAAGTTCATACACTTCGGTTCTCCAAATACATAAACCACTGTAGAAATTTCTCTTCCCACTGTAAAAATTCTAACAAGACAACTTGATTTATGGCTGGGGAAGTGACTCAGTGGCAGAATACTTGCCTAACATGCCGGCCATATTACCAAAGAGAGCAGAAATACAAAGTAAAACTGAAGAAAATAAGATTCTTGAAGTTATCCAAAAGCAATACATTGATTGTAGCAACTGGGAAGCAGAGCTGGCTCGGTCAATGTGAGCAAGGCCAGCCTGGACTATATTGGGACTTTAGACCAGCGAGCTCTACACAGTAAGACCCTGTCTCAAAAACAAAAATCCAACAGTAAAAACTTACTGCCATAGCCGGGACTGGAGAGATGGCTCAGTGATTAAGAGCACTGTCTGCTCTTCCAGAGGTCTTGAGTTCAATTCCCAGCAACCACATAGTGGCTCACAACCATCTATACTGGGATCTGAAGCCCTCTTCTGGCATACAGGTAAATGCAGATAGAACACTCATATACAATAAATAAATAAATAAAATCTTAAAAAAAACCACATATAATTGGATGATGGTGGCACACACCTTTGATCCCAGCCCTTGGGAGGCAGGTGTATCTCTGAGTTTGAGGCCAGCCTGGTCTGCAGAGTGAGCTCCATTCCAGTGTGATTAGGATCTGAGTTTAATTAGTTTAATTTGGTTTTCTTTTCTTTTCTTTAAGACAATAACAAGGCAGACTAGCAAATCAGAGATTTGCCTAGGTTTAAAGTCATGTTTACCTTATCAGTCTAAACATTTTAAGCCAATATTTTAGTCCGGGTGCTAATGTTGCCACACTTACATTTCTAGCACTTTATAGGTAGAGCAAGGAGAATCAGTTCGAGGGAATCAAGTTCAAGGCTAGACAAAATATTTAAAAAAAAAAAAAAGCTAAAATTGCTTTTATTTTCTATTCTGAAGATTAAATTCAGGCCTCAGCCTTCACCCCTGAGTAACATGTTCAGCTAGAATTGCATTTCTGAGGTCTGCAGAGATGGCTCAGAGGTTAAGAACACTGGCTGTGCTTCCAGAGGTTCTGAGTTCAACTCCCAGCAACCACATGGTGGCTCACAACCATCTATAGTGAGATCTGGTGCCCCCTTCTGGTTCACATGCACACGTGCAGGCAGAACACTGTATAAATAATAAGTAAATCTTTTTAAAAAATTGCATTTCTGACCTCTTCCAATCAAGTTACTTTATAACCCAATACTGGGAAGGCTGACGCAGGAAGACTGCTGACTTTGAGGCCAACTTGGGTTGCACAGAAAGCCTGTATTAAAAACAATAAGACCTTATATTAAAAATAAATCTATAAACCTGACATAGGGGCTCAGGCCTTTAATCCCATCACTCCGGAAGACAAAGGCAAGAATATCCCTGTGAGGCCAGCCTGGTCTACAAAGCGAGTTCAGGACTGCCAAGGCTACACAGAGAAACCCTGTCTCGAAAATACAAAAAAAAAAACAAAACAAAACAAAAAAAAAACAAAAAACAAAAAAAACCAAACCAAAAAACTAAACCAAACAATAACGACAAAAAAAAAACAAACCAAAACAACAAACATCACCCCCCCAAAAAAAAAAAACAACCCCAAACCAACCCATAATTTTGTTAGCCAACATGGATTCTGTTCCTTTTCAATGGAAGACAAATTTTATTGTCTGCTATGGCTGGTTTCTAGTTCAAGAATAAATTTAAATGGTTTAATTAGGGTAGGGTGTAAGGTTGACAGTATAAGAATATTTCCTCAGAGAATATTCTGGGGGCATTGATGAAGTCCTTGTAAGTGTGCCTGTGTGGAGGGGAGGAAGAGCATGAGGCCATGGGCCTGGGAGACTCTCCATTCCACGGCGGCGGATTCCCTTAGGACTGAGCAACCTCTGGAAGAAGTGACAGCTGCCTCACACTGGGATGTGCCTAGGTGATTGACTCAGTTTTGGTGTCAGGCCAAAGCAGCTCCTCACGGCCGAAATTTCCCTCTTACTGTACCTTCATTTCCTGTGATGTGGTTATGCTCACTAGTGAATCCAGGGTCGATTGAGTAACAGTAGCGGTGTGGACGGCTCGTTGTGGTTTCTCCTCTGGCTTCTCCTTGCTGTTGAGGCTGCTTTGACACAGCTCAGGCCCAGGTAAGGCTTCAGGATTTTGCCTCACCTGGAGGACCCTTCTCGCTTCATTTTAGAGACCCCCTTTTACTCTGGAGCCCCGTCAGGAGGTAGGTGAAGGGATGGCTAGCAGTTTTCAACACTCTCCACTGACCTAGGCCAAAGGGGAGGGAGTGCGGAGGGGAATTTGGGAAAGGGGAGGTAGACCGGAGGAGGAAGGGTCGAGAGGAGTCCGGCTCCGGTTTGGGAGAATCCAGCTCGCGTTTTGCCTCTCGCTCGGCAGTGCAGGGTCCAGCCAAGGCTGATCCCCTGCTACACTCCGTGAGGTCTGTCCTGGGGAGACACCGCTGCTCTAGGGGGCTGACCTGGCCGGGAGTAGCCGCGCTCTCCTCTCCTACACCACTTCGTGCACGCTGCCACGGGCGCCTCCGCTCCGGGGTCGGTACTCGCTCCTGGACACCGTCCCGCTCCCTAGTCATGCACCTCTACCTGCCTCTTCCCCGGGGACAGCTGCGGAGTAGTTGCCCGCCCCGGGTGCTTGGGCCCTGACCATGCCGGACGGTAAGTGTCCATCCTGGGCCCGCTCGCACTGCTCGGCTCACGCCGGAGCCCCAGGCTCCAAAGTTGTGCGGAGGAAGACCAAATGGAAAGTTTGCCCAGGGGCTGGTGCATGCTTGGAGCGGGGGCGACCCACGCTGCCGCGGGACCCAGGGGCGGCCGCAGAGAGCCGGGGTGCGGGGAGAGGGTGCGGAGACTCCGAGGCGGGACGGGGGTCCGGGGCGGGGGGCGGGGGGGCGGATCTCCGTCTCCAGCGATGCTCCGCGCCTCGACCCCCTACTCCGGGCCGCTGCGGGCGTTCTGTGGCGGGTGCCTAACAATGCTCCCGGCGGGGTGTCCTCGCACGGCCCCCCAGAAGCCCAGCCGGGGCTGCTGCAGGCTCGCGCGGGGACCCCCCTCCCCTCCCCAGCCTCGGGATCAGCTGGAAATCCCGGGAGGCGCGAGCGTGACCTCCGGGAGGTCCTGGGACGGGTGTTCTCGGCCGGCTCCGGGCGGCGAGCGCGAGCTGTCGGGAGCCCTCGCGTCCCCTCCCCGCGCTCCGCGCCTGGAAACCGTGGGGACGGGGGTGGGGAGGCTGCAGGGGCGCCGCTTCGGGGGCGCAGCCAACCGGGAGGTTGGGGAAGTTCGGCCCGGAACCGGGAGGCTCGAGGAGCCAGAGCAGGGGAGGGAGGGTGTGTCGCCAAACACCTCGGTGGAAGTTCTTGGAGTGCTGCCGGCGCGGGGTCCCGGAGAGGGGCCCGGGGGAGCGTGTGCGCGGCGGGGAGAGTGCCCGGCGCCGGCCGCGCCGCACGTGAGCGCCGCCGCCTCCTCCGCGGGGCAGCGAGGCGACGCTCCCGCTCTCCGCCGCGGCGAGCGCCTCTGTCCCCGCCGCCGGGGAGGCAAAGGTCTCCGCGGGCTCCAGGCCAGTCTGGTCCACACCGGGCGCCCCTGGCCGTCCAGGACTGACTGCACCGTGAGACCGAGTCTCTAAAGAGGAAGAGCCGCTTCCCCTGCTCCCAGTCCCACCCTCTCCTCCGGAGTTCCCCCCCTGTGACCCGCAGGACCGAGTCAGGGGAGCACCGCCCCGCCCCGGTCACCCTCCACTGCGAACTGAACCGGGCCCGTTTCCGACCCCTCCAAGAAGACAGATAACGCTGGGAACCGGGATCGGGATTCCCAGGAACCCACCCCCAACACCAATTATCTTTCCAAGTGAACCAACCATTCAGCCCCCGGGCTCGACCTCCGGCTTTAAATAAGCTGCATTTTTACCTCCTCCAATGACTGGTTAGCGAAGACGTGTTTCCAGTCCTGGGGGCGAGGAAATGATTAGCACTGGGTTGGTTTTGGTGGGGGAGCTGCGCGCTCGCCCGGATGGATTGGAGGAGGGGGTCGCTGTAGAGCAGCGGGTCTCCTCCCGCCCCCCCATTAAAGTCACCGGTGTCTCTAGGCCAAAACGATTTGGAAAGGATGCTTTACTAGAGAGAGTTGCAGAAAATCAGGTACTTAGGACCACAGCGAGGTGGCATCAGAAAGCTTGATGCTTGTTTATCAGTCGGGTCAGTATCATTTGATAATCAAAGTCTCAGCTTATACATTTTTTGGTGGTTTCCCGGGCTTTGATGTCAGTTTTAAAGAATTTACGTGCGGTAAAGTCTCACTGTACGCCAGGCTGACTGGAACCGTCCTGGCAGGAGCTGGCCTCGAACTTGTGACTCCCCCAGCTTTAGCCTCCAGAGTACTGGGATTACGGGCATGCGCCGTCCACCTGGTATCGCGGTTTTGTTGAGAGAGGCTTTCCCTGGTAACCCCCCATCCCTGCCCCGGACCTCCCGATGGTACTCCTGCCTGGCTCAGCCTCGTGAGTTCCCGGCTGTGAGGGCAGATTTTGTAAACCTTGGTTGCCTGTCCCCTGTTAGGCCCATGTCCTCATTCCCCAACTAAGAGGTTTTAATTAGGTTCTTTGTTTGTTTGTTTATTAAACAAGAATTATTCTTCAGCTTAAACACGTTTGGAGGGACAGAACACAGTGTCTTAGGCTGGTCTCGCAGCTGCGGGTTCATTTTAATGAGTTAACGATTGCTCCCAGGGCCCTGTGCTCCCCTGAGGGGTGGGTGAGAGGTTTGGAGACTCTCACCCTTTGTCTTTCCTCCTTCTTCTCCCTTATCTAGTGTCTCCTTCCCCTCCCCCACCATCTGGACACATCCTTCCAGTCTCCTTCATTTCTTCCCCGCCTTTTTTTTTTTTTTTTTTACCTGTAGGTCATTGATTGTCCCTGTCTTCCTCCGCCCTACCCTACCTCCGTTCTCTCGTCTCTAACTTCTCACGTTCTCACAGTCCTGTGAATTCTTGGCTTTGCGCAGTCATTGGGACTTTTATCTTCCCGCCTTTTAAAATACAGCGAATATTGTTCCTGAGCTTTTTGCTGTTCTTCCTCTCACCACCTTGCTTTCGGAAGGACCACTTTTCCCCTTTCCTCTTTTGGCTCTCTTTGCCCCCGCCTCCCTGTGGGGAGTCAGGGTGTTTTGCATATGGAAGGAGGCTCCGGGTAAATCTGCTGGCTTTCCTGAACTGCCTCTCCAAGCGCCCCTTGCTTTCACGTTTCCTGCGGCAGTGAACTGTCTAGGAACAGCCTGCAGCCCCCCTTCCTTTCTATGGAGAACTTAGTTGTCGGGGAAACCAAGCCTTGTGGCAACAACAACAAAAAGCCAAAACTTTTTTTTTTTTTTTTTTTTTTTTTTTTTTTTTTTGGGCAAGAGAAAAAGCCTTTAAATTCTCTGGGACTGAGTAGAGGGACTGAAGTCAGTTTTTGAGTCGCTCTGGGCATGGAAATGACACTTTTTTGACCATCGCGGGTAGAAGGAAGGGTTGCAGTATAGTTTCAAATTGACCTGTGGGCTCAGTGGTTACCGCGGTGCCCAAGAGACTTCCAGAGATCCAGGAAGAGGAGAGGTGGGAGAGGAAGGCGGCTGGTTCTGAGATGGTGCTATCAGTATTGTCGTTTGCAGGCAGCTGGTGTTGCTTAGGAAGCTGGCCTTTGATTTTTTTTTTTAGGCAAAATAAATGAGTAATTTTTTTTTTCATTTGAATAGTTATATTTTTAAAATTTTTGTTACATTTACTTAATGCATGTGGCACCGTGTGCGCCTGTACGGATTGTTTGTGCACAGTGTGTGTGTGTGTGTGTGTGTGTGTGTGTGTGTGTGTGTGCGTGCCCTGTGTATGCTGGCGCTTGTGGAGGTAAGAGGACAGCCTGTAAGAGTTGTGTGTTCCGGGAATCAAATCAAGGTCTCAGCCTTGCCTTCCAGAGACTTTATTCTGCTGAGCTATCCTTGTTACCCTGATTTTTCTCAAAATTGCAAAGCAAAAATTTAAGATTTCTTAGAAAAAAATTCATAATATCCACATCACATTGAGGCAACGTTTCAGTCCTATCTGTTCACTATTTAGGGAAGATAAAATTAAGCCGTGGTGGCACCTGAGTGAGGCTTCAGGAAGAAAAGGCGTTTTAAGTTCTAGGCCCCTTTTGCCACTTAACAAGACCCTGCCTTTTGTGGGGAGTGCTGGTGTGAATGACTCAGTGGCCGAGCTCCACACCCCCAACATGTTTCACACCTCAGAGATGTTTCTCTCCCCCCCCCCCCAAGGGTTTCTCTGTGTAGCTCTGGCTGTCCTAGAACTCAATCCTTAGACCAGGCTGGTCTAGGACTCAGATCCACAGCCTCTGCTGGGGTTAAATGTATGTGCCAACTCCCAACTGGGACTGAGTAGAGGGACTGAAGTCAGTTTTTGAGTCGCTCTGGGCATGGAAATGACACTTTTTTGACCATTGCGGGTAGAAGGAAGGGTTGCAGTATAATTTCAAATTGACCTATGGGCTCAGTGGTTACCGTGGTGCCCAAGAGACTTCCAGAGATCCAGGAAGAGGAGAGGTGGGAGAGTTTTATTTTGATTTTCCTCCCAGGACAATTTTTAGGAACTCATAGAATGGTGTCAATTAATTTCACATGGCCCGCCCTCCTGGGCTCTGCTGTGTATGTTTATTAATAGGATCACCAGGTGTATTTTCTTAGACAATGCTATTGCGTTGAGATACCTGGATACATTCAGATACATTCTAGGTTAGAATGAAACATTCGGAAATACGGGAGATTATTATTATTTTGTTGCTTGTTTGTTTTTGGTGATGTTGAGCTTCAGGCACGATAGGAAAGCTCTACCGCTGAACTGTAGCTCCAGCCCTGTTTCCGTTCATTGTGAGACAAAGGGTCTCAGTTGGACAGGCTGACTTGGAACTCACTGTGGGTTGTGAATTTTCTATTCTCCTGCCTCAGCATCTCGAGTATTTGGGATGACAGGCCTGTACTGCCTAGCTTGAATGAAACTCAGTTGAAAAAGAAGAAGAAGAAGAAGAAGAAGAAGAAGAAGAAGAAGAAGAAGAAGAAGAAGAAAAAAAAAAAAAAAGACTAGCTCAGGAAAGTTTCCACCCTTAAACATACAAGTAGCTAAAGACAACTTTGAACTTGACCCTCCAGTATCCACCTTAAAAGTAATGGGATTGTTGGCATATGCCACCCACCATGGCACTTTCGTTTATTGGTTTGTATTGTCTGGGAAAGGGTTGCTTGCTCTTGAGTCTGGTCTGCATCCAATGCTGTGTAGGACGACCTTGAGCCTTCTGCCTCCACTTCCTTGGTGCTTGATTACAGACCTCTACGACATCTGGCTTGTCCTGTTTTGTTTGTTTTGAGACAGTCCTGGCTATCTTGGAACTCACTTTGTAGTCCAAGCTTGCTTGGAAGTCGTCATTCTTCTTGTCTGTGCCTCTGGAGCACTGGGTTTAAAGGTGTGTGCCACCCTCTCCTGCTGGGCTTCTAATAATGTCTTTAAGTTTGTTTGTTTGTTTGTTTGTTTCAAAACAGCTGTACCGGAATGGCCTCAGGTCCTGCCTTTGTCTCCCAAGTGCTGGGATTAAAGACTGTGACACCACATTTGTTTATAAAATTAAAGATTAAATATTAATTTTAGGGCATTTTTGATAAGCCATATTATAGACCTGTTTAATATGAGCTACATTATCTCCTTTTTTTTTTCTTCGCCCATAGTTTTCTGAAAGAATCCATGTCTTAGAGTCACCTATGACAAAAGGCTACGTTGCATCCATAACCGCATGGTGACAAGGTTCAAGGGGCCCATATTTTCTTCTCATTATCTCACTGCCTGCTGTTTAGTCCCTGGCTTCTTCCTCTATAGCTGGGATTTCAGGGATCACTGATCTCTTTCAAGACCTCATTAAAAAACAATAACAACAAAATCTGTTCAATTATGAAAAGACCTTATCTTTAAATACACCTTCTCATTTCTTTGGCATTTCTGTTTTTTGTTTTGTTTTTTAATCTCTGTTTTTTGGGTGCTAAATCATGAGTACTTACCTACACTCTGAGTTTCTAAAGCACTTCAATTAAAATAGAGAATTGGCTGTGGTGGCACCGGCTTTTAATCCCAGCACTTTAATCCCAGGCCAGCCTGGTCTACAGAGTGAGTTCCAGGACAGCCAGGGCTACACCGAGAAACCCTGTCTTGAAAAACCAAAGAGAGAGAGAGAGAATTGGGGGCTGGAGAGTTGGCTCCGGGGTTAAGAGCTCTTCCAGAAGACCTGGGTTCAATTCCTAGCATCCTCATGGCAGCTTTACAACTGTCTGTAACTCCAGTTCCTCACACAGATGTACATAAAGGCAAAATACGAATGCACATAAAATAAAAATAAATTATTTTAAAAAGTAGAATTGACAGATTAATCTTTAAACTTTCAAAAGCAGATCCCAGGACACACTCTGCTTTATCCAGGTTACTGGCTCACATACATGAATTTTAATTTTTTTCCCAGTACCTAGATTATATGCTTCTATGTGTTTTAGTCCTGCCATCTTGATGGAAGATAAAAAGCATACGTTGACACTGTTAGATTTGTAGGGATCGGAATGTCGTTTCATAATGAAAACAGTTGTTAAAATAATTCGTGGCTTTTTGAGGCTGGTTCTCACACTGCATCTGAGGATGTTGGGTGTCCAATCGCTGGTGTTCTCAGGATGGAAGTGGCACAGCTCTGGAGCTGGAGTTACAGCGCCCTCTACGTGAGTGCTATGGAAAGACAGGTTGCCTGCAAGACTCCCTGTGTGTGGTCTGTTTTCTTCTTTCTTTTCTTTTTTTTTCTGTTGTTGTTTCTTGTTTTTTGAGACAGGGTTTGTCTGTGCACCCCTGGCTGTCCTGGAACTGGATCTGTAAATCAGGCTGGCCTTGCACTCAGAGATCCACCTGTCTCTCTCCTGAGTGCTGGGATTAAAGGCAGGTGTCACTACTGCCCTGCTAAAATTTTTTACTTTTATGTGTAGGGGTGTTCGCCTATATATATGTCTGTGCACCAAGTATATACCTGGTGCCCAAAGAGGCCAGAGGAAGGAAGTCAGGGTTGTGGGCTGCCATGCAGGTGCTGAGAAATGAGCCCAGGTCCTCTGGAAGAGTTGCCAGTGCTAGTGCTCTTAATTTCATGCCATCGCTCCAGTGCTTCCCCTCCCCTCTTTTTAAAGACATGTGGCCCAGCCTGACCTCAAATTCACTGTGTAGCTCTGACCATCTACCTCAAAATCTGGACTTGCCAGCGAGAGCCACTGTGACCAGTTTTGTTTGTTTGTTTGTGAGAATCTCACACTGCAGTCCAGAAATATAAATCTGAGTCATTCTGCTGAATTAAAAAAAACAAAACAAAACAAAAAAACCAACTATCTGCATATTTTTCCTTTGGCAGTAAACATTCTCATTTTCCTAGTTACTAATTTATTAGCAAATATCTTTCTAGTAGAGTACAAAGAACTAATAATTTGTTGTTGTTGTTATTTTAGACCAAATCCTCAGGTGAGCAAGTGTGGCAACATCACCAGATTCTCCTCAGAAAGAAGATTTTGCAAAGGACCAATGACTCTGTGTCCTGCATCCTTTCATCTTTTCCTACTCTGCAGCCATGTCTCGGTCCTGCCATGCAAAGCCTTCCAAATCAGTCAAGACAAAGCTACACAAAAAGAAAAGCATCCCGACAAAGAAGAAGACAGCAAAGCAGGCTGCCAAACATGGGGCATCAGGGAAGGCGGTGAACCCTGGAAAACTGAAGAAACTAATTCAGGGAAGAGATGCTAAGAAACAAACAGAGGACAAAAGCTCCAAGCCGACCCCAAGTCTTCTGACAAGAGCTGGAGCTGCCAGAATGAATCAGGATCCAACCCAAGTCCTTTTTCAGAATCCAGAGTCCTTAACTTGCAACGGGTTCACAATGGCTCTCCGGAGGACCTCTCTTAGCTGGAGACTCTCCCAGCGCTCGGCAGTCACACCCAAACCTAAGAAAGCGCCGCCTTCAAAGAGTTTTGGGAAGCAGCAGTGTAGTCATAATACCCAGGAAGACACCGGGGTGAAGCACTCAGAAAACGATCCGGTCCCCAGCCAAGATGCCCTCACGTCCCCAGACACGGAGAAGCTAATTGGTGAACAGAACACGTGTTTAGCTGAAGGTGAGAGCCAAGAGATAACCCAGTCTTCGCCTCAGAGGGTAGAAGATGCCCAAAGCTGTCCCTCCACATACGGGAACCCTGCAGCAGGGGCCCCATGCGGGCCACCGGAAGGCGCATGCTGTAATGGACCACTCTCTTATCCGACATCCGATGGTGTGAGCATTGCCCCTCAGGAGTGTGCTCCTTTGCCCCAAACGTCAGCTCCCGAAGTCACCTCTCAGAACACTAGCAATCAGTTAGAAGACTTGGGGTCCCAAGTAGAGTGTCTGCAGCTATCTGATCCTTCTCTGAATCCTATGGGACGTGAACGTAACAGCTTCCCTCCCTCCAGTTTTAAGATTGTTCCTGAACTGGACCTTAATACCTGCATGTCTCTTGATGGCTCTATATATCCCACAGCGCTGATAAAATTCCTTTTGGCAGGCTCACAGTCAGATGTCCTTGACACTAAACCCCAAGAAGAAACCCTCAAAACTACCCCAGATCAAGTGGGATGCCACCCAGATCAGGGTCTGGATGCCACTTCTGTCCTAGGACCAACTTTCAGTACTCACCCGCATCAGTGGGGATTTCCTGGTGCTAACCTCGTTCACTGTGAGGCCCTGGGCAAGGGCTCAGACTCACCAGAGACTCTTGGTGCTATTCCTATGCTAAACCAACAAGGAACTGTGGGTGTGGGCATGGGTGCGTCCCCGTACCTGCCTATCTTCCTTCCTGCAAACACAATGGCTACCTACAGCGGTGCTCCTCCCGGGCCTGAGCCCCACAGCTCTGCCTCCTGTGGGCTCGAGGTCCAAGGTGCTATACCGATTTTAACTTTGGGCTCAGGACACACATCCCAACCCCCACCCATCTCCGAGTCAAGTTCAATACCTCTGGTAATAGCTGCAAACAGTATTCAGGATGAGAAGCAGTTGTGTGCAAGCCGGCTTCCAGCTAGCACGCAAGGGTTTACGATCGCCCCCGAGAACGGACTCCAGCTGGTTCCGCTGGATCTTACCCAGTGCCCTCCGTCTGCTCCCAGCAAATTGGAAGGAGTGATTTCTCCGGTCAGCGTGACCGGCTCAGCTGATGTCAAAACCCCCGGGATGTCTGTGCCAGTTTCAGGGGCCGGTCCCTCGCCTCACCCGTGTAAATCTACGCCGCCAACTGTGGAGAAGAAGAAACGCAAGCCGTGTGGGGTCTGTGGGCCCTGCCAGCAGAAAGCCAACTGCGGCGAATGTACCTACTGCAAGAACAGAAAGAACAGCCACCAGATCTGCAAGAAGAGGAAATGCGAGGTGCTCAAAAAGAAGCCAGATGCCACCTCACAGGTCCAGGTGAGGAAGCAGCCCGGGGCCGGGAGTGTCTCCGGGTCTCGGCGCAGGGTCAGCCGCCAGCCCCGACCCCACAACACTTGTAAAACGCAGATCTCGCTATCAGAACTTGAGGATGATGTCGTGTGGTGGAGTCATGGCGGGGGGGATTGAATCTGGGGGTCCTCCCTACGCTAAGCATGCTCTCTACCCTTACTCCCTTCCTCAGCTTTTATCTTCACCTCCTGAGATCTGTAGTTTAGGTTAGACCTAGCTAGCCAAGGATTACCCTGCCCTCTACTCCTGCGTTGAGTGGCACAGGGCTGCCGGCGACTCCTGAGACGGTGAAGTTCTGAGCACACCCTCATGCATTTGGAACACAGGGGCTCATGAAAACGCACAAATAAAAGTGATTTTTTTTTTTTTTTCACTGAAGTAAGGGTTAGTGCGAAAAGGTGTGCGCTATGTCTCCAGGTCTGATAACCCGAGCTTGAGCCTTGGGACCTGCATGGTGGAAGGAAAAAAAATCAACTCTTGAAACTTCTCCACTGCCTCCACAACGCGCATGTCAGGCATGAGCCCGTGCATGATTAAGAGTTACTGTGAATTTGAGGCCGCCACAGTGAGCCCCCTACTTCAGAAAAGATTATGAACTTTTTAAAAAAAAGACTTATTTATTTATTATTTATACAGTATTCTGCCTGCATGTATTCCTGCAGACCAGTAGAGGGCACCAGATCTCATTATAGATGGTTGCGAGCCACCATGTGTTTCCTGGGAATTGAACTCAGAACCTTTGGAAGAACAGCCAGTGCTCTTAACCTCTGAGCCACCTCTCCAGCCCGGTGAACTTTTTTAAAACTTATTTTTATGTACATCGGTGTTTTGCATACATGTATGTCTGAATGAGGCTGTCAGATCCCCTGAAACAGAAGTTACAGACAGCTGTGAGCTGCCATGTGGGTGCTGGGAATTGAACCCTGGACCTCTGGAAGAGCAGCCTGTGCTTTTAATCACTGAACCACTTCCCATCCCCAAGGTTGTGAACTTTTAACCACATTAGCCTTTTAACTTCTAGACTTAAATTGCCAGTCCACAAACGCTGCCTTCCTCTTTGAGATTTTGATAAAGCGTTAGATCATTCAGACGATCTTGTGTTGATGGGTATTTAAAGGTTTTCTCCCCAGATGGATACTTAATGACCCTGGCACATGCTTTAACCCTAGCACTCAGATGCTTAGGCAGGAGGATTGCTTTGTGTTTGAGGCCAACCTATGTTTATAGCATGATCATTTTTGAAAATAACAAAAATGGGGAGGGGGGGGGTCAGGGAAGATCATTTTTTAAAAAAAATTTTGGAGACAGATTCACACTGTTTAGACCAGACGGTCCTACAATCAACAGAGATCTGTCTCCTGAGTGCTGGGATCTCCCTTAAACAGCCAGCAGTACTTATTCAAACTAGTTCTCTCTCTCTCTCTCTCTCTCTCTCTCTCTCACACACACACACACACACACTCTTCAGTTACAAATAGTTCACGGATACATCTCTAACACAATACTCGCTGGGCCATCTCCCTTGTATGCTAGTTTTTCAAATGCTACTTATTTGGGGGTTTCTTAAAGCCTATACTTCTCTTCCAACCCCCCAACCCCAGGTAGGAGAAAAAGTTGGAAGGGAAAGGAGACATAGACCTGTTTACTTCTTCCGGCTGGGGAGAGTCGTAGGATTCTTTCGGGGGCAGTACCAGTCTCAGGAGGTCCAGAAGTCCAGGTAACCAGCAAAGGAAAGCGGCAAGCAGTCCTCCACCTGTTGCCGCTGCCTCTTCTTCCTCTGGGCTGTCATATTTATACCCCTCAGAGTCCTCAGACTTCAACTAACTCCAGCTGGCAAAGACCACGGCCCTGCACGAGGCGATTATCAGCCGTGGACAAACTAAAACGCTTGGGATTATAACCAGAAACAAAACAAAACATGTTTACACAACATAACTGAGTTAAAGAAATCAAAAGTTCCGTTATACAAATGCACTTCATCAAAAGTGCTGGTTAATAAGCAAGAACCATGCACAATTGTTGTCTTTCTCAAACCCCTTCCCTGTTGGCTCAACAGTTTGCTTTCCATGTGATGATCGGAAATATAAAGCCAGCTTGCTGTCTCTGCTGTCTGCTTCATCTACGTCCTATTGCATTACGAGGTCTGCGTGCCTGCTTCTCCATTCTTTCGGCCACAGCTCTATGTGAAGCCCTTATTTGTTGCTGAATTTCAGTGTTCAATCTGCTATCAAGCTGTGGTTTGTTTGTTTTTTTGTTTTTATCTTTTTTGCCTTCACGTGCTATATACCCCAGATTTATTCACAAAGAAGCCACTAGCAGAAGGGTTGGAATGTTAAATAACCCCTCTTCTTAGCGAATCCTATATAAACACACAGATGTTTGTGGTATAAAATATGAACAGCTTGGTGTGGTGGCTCATGCTTTTAGTCCCAGCATGTGGGAGGCAGAGGCAGGCGGATCTCTGAGTTCAAGGCAAACCTTGTCTACATGCGTTCCAGGACAGCAAGGGCTACACAGGGAAGCCCTGTCTCATAGAACAAGACCACTATCAGCAACAACCAAAAACAAAACAAAAACAAACCTTTTAAGATTTTATAGGTTTTTGTTTTTGTTTTTCCCCTTTGAGACAAGGTTTCTCCATGTAGTCTTGGCTTTCCTGAACTCCCTTTGTAGAGCAGGCTGGCCTTGAACTCACAGCAGCAATCTTCTGCCTCTGCCTCGCTAAGTGCTAGCCTTAAAGGCTACCACCATCCGGCTGAGGCTTCAGTTTGCTAGCAACTAATATAAGATATTCAAGAGGGTGGCTGAGTCGCCTTCCATTTGCATGTATGCTCCCCTCTGACTCTGCTCTCCTTTGAGAAAGGGTCTCATATCCTAGGCTGTCCCCCTAACTAGCCAAGAATGATATCTCGGGGAGGACTGTTTGGCTTAAAGTCCATCAGTAGGAGAAGCCAGGGCAGGAAGGAAGAAGAAAGCACCGAGTGACACTAACCGGCTTGCTCTTCATGGGCTGCACAGCCTTCATTAACCTGTAGAATCCTCCAGCCATTGTATTTTCTAATGTGATATTCTGTTGGTATTGTATGCAGTCTTTACTGCTCCAGATCCCAAGTCAGCTGTTTATCGAAAGGGAGTTGATTTGTTTTAGTGGAGAACTGCAGCTAGGAACCATTACCTTGATGATAAAATATTATTGCAATCTTAGAAAGTTGATATGGGAGCCAAGGACACAGCTCAGCAGGTTACCTCCAAGTCTGATGATTTGAGCGCTATCCCTGGGACCCAGTTGGTAGAGCCAAGGTTCTCTGACCTCCACGTTTGAACCAAGATTTTCAAGCCAGCCTACCCATAAATAAATGTAATAAATTTCAATAAGTTACTGCTTGGTGTTTTGAGACAATGGTTAATGTAAATCCAGCTGGCCTCAAACTTACTATGTAGCTAAGACTGGCCTGGGATTTCCGATCCTCCTGCCTCCATTCCCCAAGTGCTGGGGTAGGCCATGCCCCTTTTGCATTGTTTTCTGAGACAATATATCATTATGCTGCATAGCTTGGCATTTCTCTTGCCTCAAGACCTCTCCAGGTGTGGCGAGCACAGTTTTAATGCCAGCACTCCTGAGGCAGAGGCAGTGCTAGGGCAGAACACGGTTCCACAGAGAAACCTGTCCGGAAAAACAAAACAAAAACAACAAGAACAAGAATAAAAACAGAGGTATGGGGCCAGGAGCCTGGGTAACAGGCTGTAGTAATGGGGTTCCTCCAGGGCCTTCTTCAGCTCCTGCTCTGGCTTCCTTTTATAACGGGCTGTGATTGGACGGGGCGAGCCAAATAAACCCTCTCCTCCCCTAAGCTGGCTTTGGTCAGCATTTTATCATAGCAATAAGAAGCAAATAGGCTACTTCCCAAAATGTTAAAATGTTATGCATGGTCAAGCAGCGGCATTCTGGGTTATATGGTAAAGTGCCATACTGATTACAGCACCATCTCTGTGGTTTTGGTTTGTTTGCTTGCTTGCTTTTTTGTTGTTTGTGTTTTGAGACAGGGTCTCACTGTGTAACCTTGTCTGGTGTGGAACTCACAGATCCACCTGCCTCTGCCTTCCGTATGCTTGAATTAAAGGCGTGTGCTACCAAGCCTCAGTGATCATTACTTTTAGACAAGCCCTTGCTGTAGCTTCAGGCTCTTTTGGAATCTGCTACATAGCCCAAACCAGTCTCAAAGTGACATATGCTCTTGCCCCAGTCTGTTGAATATGGGAAGTACAGGCACAAGGCAACATGCCTGCCCAGAAATGTCATTCTGATGGCCCAGATCAGATGCTTTTAGTATGGTATGGCCATGCATCAGAAATTTCAGAAGTTTGATTCTCACTTTATTTCACCTTTTGTGATAGGATTTGGGAGTGAATGGCGCATCACTTGCCCAGTTTATTTAGTGTATATGATGTAGAAGTTTCTAAGATAGATGAGTTTTAGCTTGCCTCAAGTTTGAGCCCAGCCCAAGATAGAAAGGGATCGGGCACGGTTGCCCATTCTATCTTGTAGGCGCTGTTTTTTAAACTATTTGGAGTTCCTAAAGCCTCTACCTCCCTTCCAACCCCCCAATTCCAGGTAGGAGAGAAAGGTTAGAAGGGAAAGGAGATGTAGTCCTCTTTAGACTTAGTTCCGGTCATTGGGTTCTTTGGGAAAATACCAGTTTCAGGGTCAGGATACCCCGCAGTCCAGGTAACCAGCAACCTCCTTTCTCCATCCATGTCCTCAAAGCCTTCTCTCTGGCCAACCGTCTCCTTGAAGCCCTTAAGCCTTCTCTCTCTGGGCTTGTGTTTTACTAACTGCAGCTGGCAAAAACCACGCCCCTCTTCATGCAGCATGAGGCAATTATCAGCTGTGGACAAACTAAGGCAGTCCCATATCCCACACTTTGGATTAAAACAATAACCTGCGTACATAACATAACTGAATTTTTAAAGAAACAGAAACTCCCACTACACTACCTAAATCATGCTGGTATGAGTTTGGATCCCCAGGACTTATGCAAAGAGCTGAGCAGAGGCTTGTGCCTGGAATCCCTCCTCTGGAGAGGTAGAGAGTTGGATAGCTATGGCTCGCTGGCTAGTTAATCTAGCCAAATGAATGAGCTCCTGCTTCATGAGGGACCCTGCTTCAACAAACAAGGTAGATGGCTTGGGAGGAACAGCTTAGGCTAACCTGACCTCTGACCTCCACATGTCTGTGTGCACGTACACTCGAAAATGCACACACATGAGTAACTCCACTTTCAGATGCAGCAAGGACCAGTTCTCACCAGTTCTTCAAGTCTGTGCAGCAGAATTTTTCCTGTCTGAGCATAGTGAAAGAGCTGGTTTGTTCCCATGTGAAGCAGACCTCTTCGTGGTTTCCATTGAGATAACCATGCCACAGCCATTTTCTTGTTCCTTTGTAATGAGAGGGTTTTGGTGACTCTGTGCTTTTAGGGATGTTTACATTCTAGGCTATTTTTATGTCATATTCCATATGCAAACTTAGTTTGTGGTCAAATTTACTGCTAAAGAGCAAAGAGGGTGAAGACTAGGAGGGGACAGGAGAGCAGGGCAGTGGATGGCTTCAGCTGACCCCAGCCATGGAATGCTGGATGGTATAGAGCACGTAGATTACAGGTTACACGCAGCAAAAGCACCCTGCCGATGTGTGTGCATTTCTTCTTAGAGAGCTACTTTGCACCTACAGGTTGCAAGATTTGTTAACCAAGTGTCAGAAATCAAATTTAAAAACATTATCAAAAGGATTTGCTCATTTTCTTGTATATGAATGTTTACCTGTATGCATGTAAGTACAATTCAGGCATGGTGACCACAGAAGTCAGAAGAAGCCTTTAGATCCCCCAGAAATGGAGTTACAGACAGCCATGAGCCACCATGTGGGTGCTGAAACGGAACACAGGTCCTCTCTGTGCATGCAGCAAGTCTGAACCTCTGAGCCATCTCTTCAGCTCCTTCAAATATTTGTTTTAAAATATGTTTTACTTTATTGAACAGTTTTTCTGCATTTGTTAAGAACCAACAACCTAGCCAGGCATGGTGGCATCTACAGTACTTGGGAGGCAGAGGCAGGCAGACCTGTGAGTTCAATGCCAGTCTGGTCTACAGACTGAGTTCAGGGACAGTCAATGCTACACAAAGAAACCCTGTTTGAAATTAAATAAGTAAACAAGCAAACAAACAAATAAGCAAACAAGTAAAAGAACCAAGCCAGATGTGCTGGTTTATGAGCCAACAACCAAGCCAAGTGTGCTGGTTTAAGCCTATTGTAATTTCAGCTCCTGGGAGATGGACACAGGAGTTCAAAGTCATCCCTGGCTATAGAAAGCTAGCCTGGGCTATAGGAAACCCTGACTCGAACAAATCAAGAAAGAAAGATGGAACAGAATGAGCCCACACCTGAAGACTGTCTTCATTACTAGCTAGCCATACAACTTTTAATGATATTTGAGATTTTGACTTGCAAAACTCTAAACTAGAAAAGGAAAGGGAGACAGAAGGAAGCCAGCACAGTGAGTGCTCAGTGGACTAGAGCAGGCAGGGTCTCGTAGCCCAGGCTGACCTCAGACTTGCCCTGTAGCTAAGAATGACCATGAACTTCTCATCCTCCTGCCTCCACCTCTGTTATTGGGATTACAGGTGTGTACAGACATGCAATGCTGCAGCTGGAACCTAGGAATGTGTATATGTCAGGCAAACACCCTTCGGACGGCTAGAGTGTGTCTGTCATGTTTCCAGTGGGGATAACTGGAAGCAGCCAACACTGAGTCACTGAAGAGGTTTATGAAGGGTTCACAGGAATGGGAAAGATAGTTTTAATTTTTTTCACAACACAGTCTTATTAACACATTTAAAGTGTGTGTGTCTGTGTGTGTGTGTGTGTGTGTGTGTGTGAGTGAATGAGGGAGAGGTCATAGAGTGTTCTGAGCATCACAGCCCATGTGTGGAGGGCAGAGGATGTTCGGATGAGTGTGTCTCCACATCGTGGGTACGGGGGGCTGAACCTGGGTTATTCAGCCTGGCTGCAAGCGCCCTCTACCTGCTGAGTCACCTCCAGCCTCCTCTGGTCGTGTATTTACACAGTATGGTACCTCACTACTGTGTTCAGTGTTTTCAGTTTTGAGGCTCATGGCTCTCGAGCTTCCTTCGACGGTGCCTACACGCACGCCCAGTGCTTGGCTTTGGCATTGCAGTAACACGACAATTAGGGTGTGTTCCCCATCCTGTGCTGTGAGCTTTTGTCTCTCTTCTGACATGTTTTCATGCCAAGCACGGTGACATGACTGTAATCCTAGTACCCGGGAGGATTGGTGGCAGGATCAGTGAGCTCACAACTTCAAGACCACCCTTGGTACCATAGAGAAACTACTCAGTTACACACAGTTTCACCTTGTCTTTAATAACAACAATAATAAACATTAATAGTATTTATTAGTTTATTTTTGGTTTTTGAGACAGTTTCTCTGTGTGGCCCTGACTGTCCTGGAACTCGCTCTGTAGACCAGGCTGGCCTCAATCTCACAGAGATCCACCTGCTTCTGCTCCCAGTTGCTGGTATTAAAGGTATGTACCACCCCAGCCTGGGTGTTTTTAAAAATTTGATGAACTCTTATTCTATCTATTCCACTCCTTCACCCACCTCTATGGTTGTTTTTGCCAAATCTTTTTCATGCGGAATTATGAAGTGAAAATGTCCTATGAACTCTTCTAAGTGAACTTGGTCCCATGTTATTCCCTTCAGTGAGAAGTTTGTGGGGCTAGGATTCTCTTCTCCTTCATTCCTTTACCCATCATGCCCAGTATATGGATGTTGGTTAAATATGGTAAGCATAGTATGGAACTGTCTGTATGTGTATATATAATAGTGAACATTGATATCAGTTTGTGTTTGCTTTTTTTAATTTTAATTTTTGGCATTATTCTGCTCATTTTGAAAAAGGGTCTCACTAAGTGTCCCTGGCTCACCTGGCCAGACTGGCATTTAATTTTTAATCTTCTCACCTCAGCCTCCGAAGTCTTAGGGTTACATGGATGTTCTGTCAAATGCCAGGCAACATTGGTGTCTTGAAACAGGTTGATTTTGTTTTGTTTTGTGTTTTGGTTTTTTTAAGACAAGTTTTTTTGTGTGTAGCTTTGGACTCACTTTGTAGACCAGGTTGGTCTTGAAGCCACAGAGATCCACCCTCCTCTGCCTTCCTGGGTGCTGGGATTAAAGGTGTGCGCCACCATGCCCGACTCCAGGTTGATGATTTGTACACTGAGTCTTTATTGGGCCTCCAATGCTGCATTGAACATTTGACACACATTTCGTCTTACAGCAGTCCTCTGAAAAGACGATCTGCCTCCAGCTATTGAAATGATACTCCCGGGGCGCCAAGAGGCCAGATGGCTCGCCCGAGGCTGTAACTGATGTGGAGTTAGGATGTGGGTTGGGAGGTCTGTTGTTTTATCTACCATCTCTCTAAGGTGGGCTGATAAGAGAGTAGGAGGGCTGGAGGAGCAGGACCTGGCAGCGGCCTGGCTGAGGGGCAGTCCCAGAAGGAGATGTGCTGGAATCATAAATTCCTCTCTAGGTATAAAAATAGTTCTACTTCCCTGAATTTGTGTGTGCATGCATGTTTAGAGGACAGAGGTCAGCAATAATGTTTTCCTCCTATTCCTCAGACTGGTTGGCCAGCAAGATCAAGCAGCCCCCCCCCTTTTTGTTTTTGTTTTGTGAGACAGTGTTTCTCTGTGTAGCCCTAGCTGCCCTGGACTAGGGCTTTTGTAGACCAGGCTGGCCTCAAACTCACAGAGATCCGCCTGCCTCTGCCTCCTGAGTGCTGGGATTAATGGTGTGCACCACCACTGCCCAGCACGGACACAGGATAAATTGAATTCTAATTGCTCATTATGTTGTTCACTTGCACTTAGTTTTATGAATTATGGACAACCATAATTCTCCAATGGCATAATTACACCAGCTACAAGTCAGGGCTGCTCGATTTAATGGTGGCATCAGTGGGGTGTGGGTCCTTCCGAGGACATGTTGATCCTGTGTAAGGCAGCATTCTCCCCAGCACTTGAGGTGAGGAGGCTAGGGTGTTGGCTGAGCCAGCCTCAGGTCTCAAGAAGAAAGGGGAATTATCCATGGTAACAGTGTTAACAGGACTGGAGCCATGACTCTGTGTTCTTGCTGCTCCCGCAGTGGACCAGGATGCCAAGCAGCGACAAGGCAGACCACAGCCATCCGTAATTCAGTTCCAAGGGAACCTGACGCCCATTACTGATCTCCACACGCAGCAGGCACACCGGAAGTGCACACTTAGATCGATGTGCAAGCAAAGCCTATACAGAAAATAAGATAATGTTCAAGTAGTTTTGTTTTACTAAAATGTTTCTCAAATTTTCAAAATTTACACTAAGCCTGCAGTGTTAAAGAACTGTGAGGTTGAGCCTCAGCCCTCTTCAGATCTTGCTGGCATTGTTGGATGTCCTTGCCTACCCCAGGCCCTGATGCATGCATTGAGCCACAACTCTCTACCAGTTTTGAGATGGTTTGTGACAAAAGAGCCCAGGCTTACATTCTCCCTGAGGCAAGGCCTTCTTCACTCCTGACACCTACAAGCTATTCCTGAAGGTTTTTTTGTTGCAAAATTCTAAAGAATTACCCTTACGGGTCCAGGAGTAAGAATGTCAAAGGGCTTTTTTCTTTCTTAGTTTTGTTTTGTATTTTGTTTTCCTTCTCAAGGCAAGGTTTCTCTGTGTAGCCTTGGCTGTCCTGGACCTACCTGCTTTATAGGCCAGGCTGGCCTCGAACCCACAGAGATCCGCCTGCTTCTGCCTCCCTGAGTGCTGGGATTACAGGGGTGTGCCACTGCGCCCCACTAAAGGCCTTTTTCTTCCTTTTTTTTTCCCTTCCTTTTTTTATTCAAACAGGGTTTCTCTGAGCACCCTCGGCTGTTCTGGAACTCTAGGATTAAAGGGGAGTGCCACCACAGTGAGGCTGTCAGAGGACTTTTTAATTGAGAGTTTAGCTATGCAGCCCAGGTTAGCCACTAACCTCAGGTTCCTGAGTGCTTTTTATTATTTTATTTCAATATATTATTCCTGAAATTTTATGTGTGTGTCTGTGTGAGTGTACACCATGTGTTTGGGTGTCTGGAGGCCATAAAGGGGGTGGGAGTCCGATCCCTTGGGGCTTAGTAACTGGCAGTAGATGCAGGGAACCAGACTCATGTCCGTATCTTAGTATCCATAATAAGTATTTGAATAACAGTAAACTTTAACCTTTGAAATCCTACTGTATAGCATTTCTAGAGCTGGGGTAGGAGTTGGGGGCGCTCTGCTATAAATGTAGGCTGGACATTTTATCTACTAAATAGAGGCTCAACATTGTATGAAGAACCCATCGGATGGGTGCTTCAGACACAAGGTTTCATTTAACCTAGGTTAGTCCCTGGATTCACTATATAGAAAAAGATGGCCTCAAATTTGCAATCCTCTAGCCCCCTGAATGTTGACAAGACAGGCCTGAGTCAACCATTACAGGCTTATTTCTGGTTTTTTGTTTGTTTGTTGGTTTCCCCCTCTGTCGACAACTGTCCTTTTTGGGGAAGATGGGCATGTTGAGAGGAGGTCACACTGTGCTGCTGTGTTAGACCTGGAACTTACTATAGAGTCAGTCCACCTGCCTCTCAGGTCATGGGGTTAAAGGTGCCCCAGCAAAAACATTGCAATCTTTTTATTGTTGTTGTGTTTTGAGACAGGGTTTCTCTGCGTAGTCCTGTCTGTCCAGGAACTTGCTCTGTAGACTGGAGTTCCATCTGCCTCTGCCTCCTGGATGAGTTATTTCATGCATGTTGTGTGAGAGATGGGGCTAGAGGTTGTAAGGCACCTGGCACGGGTGCTGGGAAGTGAACCCACATCCTACAGGTACATCACGCGCTCTTAAGCACTGAGCCATCTCTCCAGCCCTTGGCACGTCTGGCCTCTTGAACACCTTCTCTTAAGTTTCATACGCATCCTGTTAAAACTCACGGCTATCTAAGTTCTGGGCGCTTTCATTAACTACTTACCCGGCCGAGATGAGCCTTGCCTTTACCTAGTAACAAGTTGTGGAGAACAGCACTGCTTCCCCGTTTCCTAAGTCACCAAGTGCCATGTTTCATGTGTTCACAACACAAGCGGCTCACGCTTAGCACACCTGCTCTCTGAGCATGATTTGTTTTGGGATTGCAGGTGATACACTAGTTTGAAACATGTTCATATCATTGCGTCTTGGTGATGTTGCTAGATACCGAGCCGTCGGTGTGAGGGACACTGCTCTCTGCAAGTCATGTTCTCACATTCAAGAAGAACACATGGCACTTGGATAAGGGAGGCTGCGCTGAGTGACTGACTACTAATGGGACCGTACAGTGACATGGCAGCTGGCAGCATGCTTGGGCACTTCCATGAAAAACACAAGCCCCTTGAGAGGGCTCAGAGGGTAAACAAAGCCTCTCACTTTGAACTCTACATACTACGGAGAGTGTACTAACACAATAGCATGCACGAAAATAAATACTTCGTAACAGGAAGGAAAATGGGATTGGGATGTCCTGCAAGGTTGAACCCCAGCACCAGCTAAATGATGAGTAAGTGTTACCCACCCATCTCCAACCTGATCATACATGGCCATGCCTACGTCTGGTTCCACAGACAGGTTTTTCATGTTTGTTTGCTCTGTCTGCATTGGTCTTATGTTTAGGTCAGAATCCCTTGATTTTGATATAAATGTTTTAACAAAAAGATGAACATCATGTGGGTACTGGGATAGGTTGGGTGTGCACTTTTCTTCTCTTTTCTCTCCCCTCCCCCTCTTTTGAGATAAAATCTTGCTGTACAGCTGTGCCTGGCCTGATACTATGTGTCCCAGGCTGACTTTAAATTCACTGCAGTGCTCCTGCCTCAGTATCCCTTGGGTGCTGTAGTTGCAAACATGGATATGTTTTTGTTTGTTGTGTGAGTATGTGAAGGGTCTCATTCTGCCTTAGCCTCCAGGGTATGGTAGAGTTAGCCAACTTTGCTGTCACCATGTCTAGCTTCAACAGTGTGCCGCCCCACCCCCACCCCCAATCTGTGAATTAGTTTAAAAATTTGTGCATGGCAGGGCAGTTCAGAGGATGTTGTAAAGAGGGAAATCTGGGAACAGGGGAGTATGTAGCTCTTTAGGAGAGCACTTGCTTAGCATGCATGAGTCCCTAGGTTCAAGCCACAGTACTAATAAATAGATAACTAAATAAATGGGAAAACGATACATGCTGAACAAGGAAAAGTGCGCTTTCGTGGCAGCCTGAAAACCTCAGAAGGGAGGGTGATGAAACACAGGCCTTCCGGCCCTAGCTCTCTTCAGAGTTTCTGGTTGTGGGAATCTGTTCTGAATCCAACTGCAAGTGGAAAACCCATTTTTGGCCTCACAGCCAGGCAAGCCATCCTGCCAATCCGTGCAAATGTACTGCAGAAACTTTGGCCCCGGGAGGCAGGAGCTTGGGCTTGCTTCCCGAGATCTGTGCAGCTGTCAAGGTGGCTGTGATGGGACTGTGACCAGCCCCTGTACAGCTTTTTGGCAGTGACCTTGGGACCAGCCCAGCTTGCCACAGCTATTCTGGTCCTCTGCCACCAGAGTCTTTGCGGCTGTTGGAAGAAACGCAAGGGCGCGAACAGGAGACTGCGCTTGGTCCTGCCTTTCCTGGTGTCTGCTGGCAGGTGGCACTGCCAGCTCCCAATGCCTACCACACACCGAGCATGGGTGTAGTCTAGGTGTGTGTGTGTGTGTGTGTGTGTGTGTGTGCGCGCGCGCGCGCGCGGTGGCGGAGGCTCACCCCCTCCCCTCCTCCCACCCGCCCCCGCCTCAGGCTCAGCTCTTGGGGAAGTGGCTGGTTGACCACTAAAGCCCTGTGCAGGCAGGCTCCACCTGGAAAACCCAGTTGGTGGCTTGAGAAGAGAGGCTTGGCTGTGGCTGGTGAACTTGGGAGGAGAGGAGCCAGAAATGCCCTTACTCCCCACAGGTTCAGACTGGAGTCCGCCTTCTGGTGGGGCGCGGACTTCTGTGGGCGCTGAAGGTCATCCTGGCTTACGCACAGCCTTCCATCTCTGTAGTCACCTAGAGAGCGGCAAGTGTATTTTCAGAACTCCACCCCCTCTCCTGTCCACATCCTGTCCTTTTTCTGTTCGGAGCGGCCGATTGTTATTTTTCAGTCCCACTTTGTTGTTGGACATTTATTGACAGAAATCAAATCGCCGTTTCTAGGCCAAGCGCCGGCTGCACCGAGGTGTGGTTCCCAGGAATGAGACACGCAGCCCAACAGCTGAGCCTGCGCTGTCCTCACTTAACCTCCCTGCCTTCAATATCGCCAATATTTAGCCTTGCCTTATAAAGTCAAAATGCACAATACCTTCCAGGGTTGCTGTGAGCCCCGATGCCCCCTTTGGCTCAGGGCTATCTCCTGCCTGGTGATACCGAGCAGCGCGCCCCTCCCTGCGCCGACCTGCCCTGGTGCCACCCGGAGGTTCCTGCTCAGGGAGACTCCGCCATCGATCCGGCGGTGGCGACCTGGGGGATTTGCGAACATTGTCTTTTGCAGAAGCCTCCTGTGATTTCGGTGGCGGCGACCAGATCCTCTGCAGAGAACTCCATGTCGCAGCTTGTGGCTGCCTGTGTCCTGTGGTGAGAGCCCAGCCTCACAGGAGATCCTTTGTCTGGGCTAGTGCTAGGCTGCGAAGATCACTTTGGAGTCTCTAAGCTCTGCCTTGCCATTGGCTGCACTCTTTGTGGGGCTGTTTTTGCAAAAGGCATGCCCAGCACGTCTACAGTGCTGGCAGGCCAGGGCTGCCTTTAAACACCATGATAATGATACCAAAAGCAGTTTGCAGAGCTGCTCTCTGTGGAGGCTTCCTCTGCAGAAGCAGGCAAGATGGCTACCTCGTGGGCTTCGCCGTGAAGAATGCAGAGGCTAATTAAGACAGACTTTTAGGGGGAAAAGGGCATTTCCCTCCATCTTTATTTATGCAAGGTTGTTGGTTGTTTTTCTTTCCAGTGACTTTTAAAGTATACATTTTATATAAGCTCTTCAGGGTCTGACTAACATGTTGATGGTATTAAATGATATAAGTAATTTTTTACAGAGAAGTAGCAAAAAAATTTTGGGAGGGTGGAGGGTGGGAGTTGATATATATATATATATATATATATATATATATGAAGGCTCATATTTCAATTTACTTTTTTTTAAATTTTAGGTTACAAAAGAAAACAAGAGGCCCCAGAGGGAAAAGAAGCCCAAAGTTTTAAAGGTAATCAGCTGTTGATTAAATGACATTTTTTTTCCATTTCATACAGTATTTTTCTGTCACCTGAGGGTGAATTTGCAGTCCAGTGGATGTGGATTCTCCCAGGTTGTCAGTAGTTCCATGGGTTTTCACTCCATCAGACAGCGTCTCTCTCTGCCTCCTTCCTCCCCCTTATGTCCACATTGCATCCTTTATTTTCAGCTTCTTATGAGGGTTGCACAGCCAGAAAAGTTTCTATGCAAAGTGTTGGCTAATCCCTTCTCCTCCCCAGCTCCCTTGCCACCACCTGCATCTGAGTGTGCACCCTGTGGACCTAAGCTCCATGCCAGGGAAGTTGACAGCTATGACTCATTGATTAAACTTTTTTTTTAACACCTAGAAAATACTATCGTAAAATCTGACTTTTTTCCCCCCCAAAGCGGGGGAGGGGGAATGACCTTAGAGGTTTTAGTTCAACTTCAAGTGCACTGAGACCTTATAGCTAAACTCTAATTGCTCCATATGAAATGCTCCCTGTGTCATCTTTAATTTTGGCAGCCATCGATTTTAAGGATTCAGCATGTTTTCCTTACTCTGTATAGACTGCATGCTGAGAGTCCAGCAGTAAGCCGGTTTGGTTGTTAGCTCGGAATCTGTTTGCAGCCTCTGTTATGGTATGAAAGAGTTAATTTAAAAGCCTATGGCCTCACTAGAAGTTTGAGGCTAGCCTTAGCCGAGCCAGTTGCTTGCAGGTTTAAGATTTAAAGCACTCGCTGCAGTACTGTAAACGTTAGCAAGCGTTTTACGTGTAGCGGGAACACTAAGCCGGACCTGTAGAATGTTTAATGTAGAAAAGGATTTAAATGTAATGATAGCTTTGTGTTTGCAAGCAGTTTTAGCCCTCCGGTGTGTTGAATTGTGGCAGATTCTGATCTTATTTGCCACCCGGTTGTGTGACTTGGAAATGTTGGCGCTGAGCGCTGGGCATTGCCTTGCTTGCTGGTTTCACTGACCACCTTGAGGTTCTGTTTCCTGTGTGCACACAGAAAGGGCATGAACATTATTCATCAAACAAGGGGTGCTTACTAGAAATCAACCCCAGAGTCAGCAAAGTGCTAGGCTTTGTGAGATGAGGGTAACTATCTGGCATGCATTATTCATGAGGCCTGGACAAATCAAGTAAGGGTTGCATGTAGGGTACTCTAAACTAGTGTGTGTGTGTGTGTGTGTGTGTGTGTATGTTTCATGTGATTGATCCACTGGCAGCCTTTTCTCTCCCCAACTATAGACTATCACTGACTTAAACCCCTATGTTGCCTGTTTTGTGAGTGGAGGCAGAAGGGCTAGGCATTCAGGGCTAGCCTTGGCTACATAGTGAGTTTGAGTCTAGCCTAGGTTACCTGTCTTAAAAACACAAAGAAGCAAATTTTGGTTTTGCTGTTGTAACGGTTCGTAAACGGGTGGGTGTGTATACTTGTGCATGTGTGTGCGCGCGAGTGCTTGCCCGTGCATGTGCACTTGTGCAAGCAAGAAACAGTGCGTGCAGAACTAATCATGGTTCCTCAGTTCCCTCCAATGGTGAGACACAGGACGGGCTGGGAGGTGTTGTTTAATCCTGTGTTTTGTCTGTTTTTGCCTTTTGTCACCGGTTGCGTGTCGGAAGTAAGGCAACGTGTTTCTTTGGGGACTCAAGCAGCAGTAGACTGTGACCCTTGTAGTTTTTAAAGGAAATGTCTGTGGGTGGCCTAATTTCTTCTGCCCCAGTAAGCAGGACTGTATTTTTGTTTACTGGCCTTCTATTGTTGGTGTCTGTTGAAGAATAGAAGGGAACTGAGATAAAAAGAAACAAAACCATTGTTGTTGTTGATGTTTTCCTAGAATGAAAATGTTTCTTTTGGGAGGGTGGATTTCGAATTCAGGCTTTCTCAATGTAGCTCTGGCTGTCCTTGAACCAGGCTGGCTTGGAACTTAGAGCTGCCTGCTTCTGTCTTTCAAGGGCTGGGACTAAAGGTGCTTGCCAACACTACCTGGTTGAAAATGTTATTTTGAATTCCATGTACATTTCTGTGTATGTGCCAGTGAGTGCAGGGAAAAATGGAGTCCAGAAGAGGGTGCCAGATCTCTGTGCACTGGAGTTACAGGTGGTCTGAGTCACCTGACGTGGGGAAAGGTGAGAGCAATCTGTTTCCTGACTAAGAGATTGGCTGCCTCTGCCTCCCTAGTGCTGGGATGAAAGACAAAAGGCACTCAACACCACGGCCCGGCTCACCTCTGTAAATGTTTCTGTGCTTTAAGAAGGGGGTCTCACCATGTAGTATAGCAAGGCCTGGACATTGCTGTGTGGCCCACTCAAACTCAAACTTCCTTGTCTCAAACTCGTAAATGCAGAATTTCCAACATGAGCCAATATTTCTGGCCAAACTAAATATGTTTAATGTTGGGACCTTAAAATAATGTTTTTAATTATTAAATTTAAGGTATTTTAAAAATATCTTGACAATTTCATGTATGTGTATAGTGAATTTTGATCTTAATCACCTTTCAGTATCCTGTTATGCCTACACACATGAAAATAAAACCTTAGAAAGCTTTGTTTCTCTGCGTCATATTAGAAGCACTCACTCAGATTTGAACCATAGTTGTGGCAGAGTGAGCTAGGGGAGACAGCCTCATAGCTGTGGTGTTCTTTGGCATGTTTTGCAGGATTTAGAGACAGTGGCTAGCCCTCAGCTGAACTCAGCTAGTTCTGACTAGACCCTACGCAGGGGCTCAGTGGTAGGACTCTGCGTTCGGAATTTGTCTCCCATCTCACTTGTATTTGTCCTGACTCCTTAGACATTCAAATAGTCCCCTGCCAGAATGAGTGGGCAAATGACTCATTTTCAGATTTTTTTTCTGTCATTACCTACCTAGGAGGTAGTTAGATAAGAAACCTGATGTTGGAGGACATTGAAATTAAGGCGTACATTACATCCTGCTTTGATTATGCTAACTCCCGCGTCCAGTTGTAGGACTAAGTTTGCATTATCTCGTTTCTCCTTACTTTTTTTTTTTTTTTTTTTTGAGGGGGTGGGCATGCAGGTTCTCTTTATGTAGACTAGGCTAGCCTGGAACTCATAAATATCCACCTGTCTTTGCCTGTCAAGTGTTGGCGATTACAGGCATGAGCAGCTGTGCCTGGGCTCTTTCATCTTTTAATAACAACAACAACTTGGTTGGTCCAGTTGGTTCCATTCCTTATTTATGTAAGGTGATCTTTTTGTCAGACAGTATTTCACTATGTAGTCTCGGCTGGCCTGGAATTTGCTATATAGACCAGGTGTGTCTCCTTCATGAGTGCTGGGATTAAAGGTTTGTGTCACCATGTCCTGCCTGTGCATGTGCCTGTAGCGGTCAGAAGAGGAGTTAGATTCCCTGGGACTTCAGTTCCAGGTGTTTGTGAGCCACCCTGTGGGTGTGGGGAGAACCTGGTCCTCTGCGACAGGTGCTCTTGAGCCATCTCTCCTGTGTCTTTTTTTGGCTCGTGGGTTATAGATGTCTATACCAACACATCAGAGGTTTGAGCCAGCCTATAAAGGATACACTCTGAGCCAGTGTGATCCCAGCATGTGGAATGCAGAGCTCAACCCCCAGAATCCAACCTCCACAAGTTGTCATTTGACCCCAAATGCTTGTGGGGAGGGGGGACTTGGAAGAAGCATGAGAAGACAGAGAGGGGCGAAGGGGCCCCTCTGTTTTGAGGGATGTGACCAGAGTGTATCACTTGTGTAGGAAATTATGCAAGAGTAAGGAAATGACTTAGTGTTTGGCTTGGTTTGGTCTTTTTGAGAACTTGGTGGTCTTCTATAAAGGATCAAGCCCAGGATTATGGAGACAGTAACTCCACAACTACACTTGAACACATGTAACAGTCTTCGCTTGGATCCTGTTCCTTCATTGCCAAGGGACATTTGCTAGTACTTGGTTGTAAAATATTATTAATGTAGTCTCATTATTTAAAATAAAGATATGTCAGTGAATATTAAACCAGGAAGCTGTCTGTAGAGGCAGCTTCTGAGGAAGTGATTTTGAAGCAACCCTCCTCCTCTTAGTGTTTCCTTCCTTGATGATGCTGATAAAGGGGGAAACATCAGTGGGGTGGGGGAAACAGGGCATTAGGCATTAGGCTTGCGTCACACTAGCAGAAGACTGGGCACTTGTATGTATCATGTATCTATGTGTATGTGAACACGTAGTCTTGAATATATTCATAATATTTGGAACCATTCCCTTGCCTCATTTGAATGTTCTATAAAGGTTTTTTTTCTGAGCAATAATATTAACAAAAATGAGTAAGTGGTTTTCAAGTACATACAAAAAGATGGGGCCACAACGGTGTTTGTAAAGTGTGTGTGCTTGTGTGCGCGCACACACACACAAAGTCCAATGTGTTTCCTGCTCTAGGAGATTATCAGCTAACAGGGAAAGGCAAACCTAAAAAAAAAAAAAAAAAAAAAAACTCAAGTGAATAAATTATAATTTGTGCTCACTGCTTGGCAGGGAAGGAAGACTTGGTGCTTTTTGGGTGTTTGTTTCACAGTGCTCTGAAACAGGATGCAGGGCGGCCACCAGGATTTTCAGTTGCCTCTTTGAGACTATTTCCTTCACTTGTCAGCTGTTACTATGTATTCTTTGCTACATAGACTTGATACCTTGTTTGCTTTTGGAACCTATTAGTCTACTCATGTGTAAAAGGATAACAGAATAAGTAAGGAGCCTCCCCCACATTTACTTGCAACTTCGTTTAAATTGTTACCAATGATATATTTATCTGTTTACTAGTTGCTACATTGGTGTTTTGCCTGCATGTCTTTCTGTCTGAAGATGTCAAATCCTTTGGAACTGGGGTTACAGAGAATTTTGTGCTGCTCTGTGGGCACTGAGAATTGAACCCAGGTCCTCTGAAAGAACAGCCAGTGTTTCTAACCATTAAGCCATCTCTTCGATCCATTTAAAATTTTAAAAGAAATATTGGGGGAGGGATAGGGGTTGGTGGTGGTGGTGGTGGTGGTACAGGCGGCAGAGCACTCCTTTAATCCCAGCACTTGGGAGGCAGAGGTAAGCAGATTTCTGAGTGTGAGGACAATCTACAGAAGTGAGCTCCTGGACAGCCAGGGCTACACAGTGAGACCCTGTCTCAAAATCACCAAAAATGAAAGAGGGAGGAGAGAAGGGCCAAAAGGTCATAGCTGCTTTATGTGTGCATATAACTATGAGCAGGCTTCCTCCTAGAAAAGCTACCATTTGACAAGATGACCTTGCTTTCTGGTGGAAAGTTTTTCTGTAGAGTTCACAGTTCTGGACGAGAAATCTCAGACTTCTGCATGTAAGCGGCCAGTGGCAGAAAAGTTTGGGGAGTGATGGGAGTATTCATAAGGAATACCCATTTCGATAGGCATGATGGACAGTAAAGCCACCACTGTGGAGGATGAAAACAGGAGGAAGCCAGCCTGATCTGCAGAGGGGAGACCTCGTCTCTAGATGCTTGTCGTTTAAGGGTGATCAAAACCCTGGTTTCACTCCCAACACCTCACAGATCATATTGGATGGCACACACCTGTAATCCCAGCATTTTATCCCACCACCCAGGGGAGGGCAGAAGCAGCAGCGTCAAGGTTATCCTGTTATATATTGAATCTAGGCTAGACTGGGTTTTACATAAGACCCTGCCATTAAAACTAAAACACACACGCACACGCACACATGCACAAGGCTAGAAGAGAAGATTTCAAGACAGAAAAGGATTGTGTGTGATTTCAGTGTTGTTGGCTTGGCACAGAGAATTAATACCATGTGCTGTGTACCACCGATGTTTATTCACAGGCTCACATGGGGCTTCCGGTTTTTGTACCCAGAACTGTGATGGACCATTTTGCCTATGAGTGATCAGACAGATTTCATGGCTAGAGTCTCACCCAAGCAGCCCACGTGCAGCCATTTGTTTATCACTGCAATGTAAAGTTTTCTAGTAATCCAAGATGCAGGTCCAACTGTATGTTTGTTGGCTTGCATGTGGGATTCCAGCATTGGAAAGGCTAGGAGTGAATGAGTGCCTTGAGGTTGGGGCCAGCCTGGCAGCCAATCTACTGAGAGCCAGGATAGCAACACTACAAACCACTCTTGTGTCCATGCTGTGATTTCTAGGAATTATTGTAGAGACTTGGAGTACATACAAGGCAACTAAGGTTGAATGGGCGGCAGGAAATCTTCACTCGGGTTCTTCCAAAACAAAACAACTGCCATCCTTTGTCCACAAAAGAACGTGGTGTGTGTGTGTGTCTGTGTCTGTCTGTCTGTCTGTCTGCAGCTCTATCTGTGGAGCCCAGAAGTCTGTGCTCACCCCTCTCCACTTTCTGAGGCATTGAACCTGGAGCTCACAGATTGGCTAGGCTGGCCAGCCAGTGAGCTCTAAGAGCCAGCCTGTCTCCAAGGCACATGTCTCCTTATTGCTCATGTTCCAGACATGCTTGCACAATGAACACCGTGGGGTCTTACTCCCTCCCAGTCCCTGCATTTGTTCTGATAGTGCTAGACCTGACGTTCACCTTCCTTACTACATATTTTCCTCACATACTTACTATAATCTAGTCAATTTTGAGACACACAAATAACTTCATTAAATATTTGCTAATCATTTACTCTATTGACTTTAATCCACTTTCAAATTATAAACATGTTTATAATAGACTGTCTTTGGTCTTTAACTTTAAAAAATTAGATTTGTTTGTTTGTGGGGATAGGTGGCTGTGTGTGCCACCTTGAAGTTGCAGAAATCAAAGACCAGTTTGTGGTCAGTTTTTGAACCATCTCCACCTCTTCTTTTCTTTTCTTTTTTTTTTTTTTTTTTTTTTTTTTTTTTT
>NW_026585698.1:2340651-2406674 GCF_907164565.1 Psammomys obesus | reverse complement strand
TTTTTTTTTTTTTTTTTTTTTTTTTTTTTTTTTTTTTTTTTGACAGTTTCATTCCTTGTACATCCAAGCTCATTCTAATAGCCTGGGCTCCTCCTATACCTGCAATCCTACCTTGGCTATTCCACAGCTAAGATCAAAAGTGTGCATCAAAACCAGGTGTGATGGTGCACTGGCACAGGCCTGTAATCCCAGCCCTCATGAAGGCAGAGGCAGGCGGATCTCTGAGTTTGGGATTAGCCTGGTCTACAAAGAGAGTCCAGGACAGCAAGGCCACATGGAAAAACCCTGTGTCAAAAAAAAAAAAAGTGTGCATCAATACAGTTAGGAACAGCTTTCAGTGATGAAATAAAATTATTGTTGTTACTCTTATTTTGTTGTTGTTTTTGTTTTTTGGTTTGTTGTTGTTGTTGTTGTTTCTGAGATGGGTTTCTCTTTGTATAGCTCTGGCTGCTCTGGAACTCACAAAGATCTGCCTGCCTTTGCCTCCCAAGGGCTTGGATGAATGGTGTATGTCATTGCCACCGCCACCATCACCTGGTTCAGGGATGAAATTATTGTTTGCGGTATTCATAGGTGATAAAGGCTACTGTCCCATCCTCCTTGCTGTCTGGGTCAGAGTCTCTTCTTAACAGGCCAGTATTTGGTTTCTCTGTGTGGCCTTGGCTGTCCTTGACTCACTTTAGCCCAGGCTGGCCTCAAACTCACAAAGATCCACCTGTCTCTGCCTCCCAGAGTGCTGGGATTACAGGTGTGTGTCACCTCGCCGACTGTTTGTTTGGGACTGGATCTCTACATAGAACCCACTATGTAGACCCAAGATCTCCTTGAGTTTGAAGGCATGTGCCTCCAAGACTGGCGGTCTAATCTATTTATTTCTGAGACAGGGTCAGAGGCCAAGCTGGCCTTGGTCTGGTAGCACCACTTCTGCCACAGTATGCAAACCTGGAATTACAGGCGTGAGTCAGCCAGTTTGTGGCTTTAGTTAATCTCCAGATGACTGTAAGTCAAACTGCAGTCAGATTGCCACAGCTTAGCCTAGACGGTGGAATGTGGACCAGACTTCAGTCTTCCCTTATCTGCCTTCGGTGCTCCTGTGGCCCTCTCTACCTTATCTTACCTGCAATGACAACAAAAAAGAATTCCAACTAGGGGAGCGGGAGATCAGCCCCTCGGGCCCATTCTCTTCTCCAGCCCTGGGTTCTGGCAGCTCTGAGGGAAAGAGTTACCTCTGGTCAAGATAACAAAATAAGTGCATCAAGTGTCCTTCGGGCGTGTCACAGGAAATGCACTCCACAAAATACCCTGTGACTCCTCAGACTAATGCATAGGTTTGCTAAGGTCAAAGCTTAGTACAGGGGTTGGGGATTTAGCTCAGGGATAGATAGCAAGGACAAGGCCTTGGATTCTGTTCACAGCTACAGGAAAAGGAACGCTCCACCAGGTAATGCCACTTAGTGTAGGTGGGTTTTGTTTTGTTTGTTTTATTTGTGAGACAGATGTCTCAGTATGTAGCTCTGGTCCTGGAACTCTGTAGACCAGGCTAGCCTCAAACTCCCAGAGATCCACCTGCCTCTGCCTCAGGAGCACTAAGATTTAAGGTGTGCATCACCACCGTATAGCTGTTGTGGGAATTTTCAAAACAAAGTGCATATGTGCCATGCCTACAGGTGTTGTGTTTGTGCATTCATTCTAATGTTGTTGCTATTTTCATCTGTTTTAATTGCCAGATTACAGTTGGGTGTATTTATTGGGTTTTTCTTTTTTTGCTATGAAAATTTGAGTCTTAATACTTTTGAGACTTGCAATGATTAAAAAATGATATTCGCGCTAGGCAGTCGTGATGTGGATCTGTGAGTTTGAGGCCAGCCTGGCCTACAGAGTGAGTTCCAGGACAGTCAAAGCTACACAGAGAAACCCTGTCTGGAAAAAGAAAAACAAAATGGTATTCACTTTGATCTGCAGGTGGAATGATCATTTTCAAGTACATACTACATACAAAAACATTCACATTGTAAATACAATGTAGAAACAATTCTGATGAAGATATAATGAAACACTGATCATCTCCATCCCAACCTGGCTTTGTACGTCTTCAGAGCACAGAGATCCATCTGCCTCTGCCTCCTGAGAGCTGGGATTAAGGGTGCGGGCCACCAGCCCGGCGCCTGCTGATCTGTATGCACATAGGTATTTTGGCTCTTTCACCCCACACTCTCTAAGTGGAGCAGCACTTTGATGGACAGCAATACTGTTAGTGGTATTTTGTTGTCCTGACGCATGGTCTCCTTGCAGCCCACCCTTGGGAATCACTGTGTTGCCTAGGCTGCCCTCAGACTTAGGGAACTCGTCTTGGCCTTCGAGTACTGGAATTGCAGGTTCCGGATCGGGCACCTGACATGCCACCATTTTATTGCTTTTGAGGTAGCGTCTCAGCTACCCTGGGTTAGACCTTCACCTTGATTACAGGTGTGCACTGTCTTTTTCTTAAGCTACCTGGACTGGACACCCCCTACTTAATAGCTTTTTTAGCATATATTTCATATCCCAAACATATAGGCCTGTAGCTTTTACTATATTCACACTTGTGTATTTGTCATTTCAATCAATTCAAAAATCTTTTTATTACCTCCATCACCTTTACTCTTGCTGCGTGCAGGCCTCCTGTCCACCTTGACTCTTGGCGGTCACTGACCGACTTGTCTGGCTTATGGATTTGCCTCTTAGATATTTCATATAAACGCAATCATACGAATCCTGTCGGTTGCTGTCTGTGTGTAAATCAAGCGCTTGTAAGGATAGGAAAGACGGAGAATTGTGAGTTCATGTCCAGCTTCCAGTATACTCTTGAAAAAAAAAATCACAGGGCCTAGAGAGATGTCTCAGGGGTTAAGAGCACTTCCTGCTGAGTTCTCTTAACCACCTACAGCTCCAGTTCCTGGGACCCAGTGCCTTCTCCTGGGCTCTGCTAGGATTGCAAAGGTTCACCGCTGTACATCTAAACCAGGTTTTTACACGTTGTTTTTATGCCATTTGCCTTTGGGGGCTTTTGAGACAGTTTCTCAACATGAAGACCTGGCTAGTTTCAAACTCAGAGCTGCCTGCCTCTGCCTTCAGAGTGCTGGGATTAAAGGCCTGTGCAGACATGCCTGGCTGTTGCCTGCGCCCTTTTTTGTTTCTTAAAGCGTGTGTGAGTGTTGCCTTTCAGTAAGTGTGTGCCACGTGTGTGCTTGGTGCCTTTGGAGGGCCAAAGAGCATGTCATCTGCTGGGGCGGGAGCCACAGATGGGTGGGAGCCACCACGTGGGTCCTGTGCAAGAACAAGTGCTTTTTACCTCCTGGGCCACCTCTGCAGCCCTCGGTGTCACATTTCAGCAGCGGGGCACTGACAGTTACTGCAGTTCACTCTTGTTTTCACTACAGTAATTTGTCCCCTTTTGTTCCAGGGCAGTGTTCCATTGTTAAATATATGCTACGTTGTGTTTATCCATTCTCTTTTTGATTGGCGTTTGAATTGTTTCTTTCCCCCTATGAAGAAATCTACCGTGAGCATTTTTATTCAAGGCTTTACTTGTGGAGGGACAGAACATATGCTTTCGTTTGTCCTGGATAAACGGAGGTGGCATTGCTGAGTCACCGCGATATTATGACTTTCCACTAGCAATAATGAGTTTCAGTTGCTGTGCAGCCTCTAACGGTGGGACCTGGCAGAGTTTGCCTTTAGTCATTCTAAGCACAGCTACGTCATTTTAATCCTTAACCCACTGTGTGCTTCGGATCTGTTGTTTTTGAGTCAGGGTTTTATGTAACTCTCCTGGCCTCCGATTAACCTTATAACAGGCAGACATCAAAATCCTGATTTTCTTGGCTCTTCAGCTTTTTTTTTTTTTTTTTTTTTTTTTGACAGGCTCTTATTGGCCAGCTGGGAAATCTCTGTAGACCTGCTAGCCTCTTACTTGAGGCAGCTTTTCTTCCTTTGTCTCCAAACTCCTCCGGCTACAGGTGGATGCCAGCATGCTTGGGTTAGGTTAATTTTTGTTGTCGTTTTTCTCTGTTAGAAGGGAGGATCTCACCAACAGCCCATGCTAACCCTGATTGCACCACCCTCCTGCTTGAGTTTTAGGAATGCTGGGTCTGCAGTTAGGAGCTCTTATGCCTTCCTCACACTGTGGTTCAAGAATATGCGCTTAAAACAGTATTATCTGTCATGCATTTCATTATTTTAAAATTTATTTTGAGATCTGTTTATGTAGCTCTTGGTGGCTCTGAACTTGAGATTTTTGTCTTAGCCTTCCAGGTACTTGGATTGCAGAAGATCTTAGCTCTATGTTTGAATGTGAGTGAGTGAATGTATGAATGATTTTAGGATGGTTCTTATTTGGAATCCCTTCCAAGAAGGGGGCTTCTTTTTCACTTTTCCTTTCCTCTGATTAGATTTTTTTCTTCTTTTTAAAATAGGCTGTCACTGTGAAGCTTAGGATGGCCTAGAATTATCTGCCTTCCTTCTGTTGTAGACTTCAGAGGTTCATGGTAGAGCCATCAGAATAGCAGATGGATATTGAATTTTGTTTTGAGGAAAAGTGTGTCCTCTCTTTGTAGTCTGGGCTGACCTGAAACTCACTGTGTGTATAGCAGAGGCGCGCCTCGAAACTCTCAACAACCTCAGTGTCCTGTCTCATCCGCCCCACTGTGGGGTTTTCAGTGTGAACCGCTGCATGACCCTTTAGAGTGTACAACCAGAGAAAGTGGAGGTGCTAGATCTTGGCTTAAGTGTCTATCACATTGCTTCTCTGTAAAACTGGTTTCCTTGTCGGACACGATCAACATGGAAAGTTCCAGCTCTTGGGGTATGAATGAGGTCAGGGGACAATTTTCCTGTTCTTCATCTATTAGGGATTATGAATGGTCTGGAACTTTCTGCATAGGACAGGCTTGGCTTCAAACTCACAAAAATTCAACGGCCTCGGATCAAAATGTTTGGACACAATACCTATCTGTGTTGTTGGTTTTCTATAGAATTAGGAAGGAAACCCAAGGTCTCCCTGCTCTACCCCAGTTGTTTCATTAGCCAAAGAGAGATTTGCCTTGTGAGGCTGCATGGGATGCTGGGACAGTGTAGTCTTCTGAGAGACAGCCCTGCTCTACCATCCTGGCACTCACAGTTGGAGTAGCTGTGGTCCTCTCAGCTGGCTCCTTGCTAACATTCTCAGCCTCTAAGCTTGAAGAGCAATGTTGTTCTTCTGCATGCCAACCTAATTATGAACTAATTAGGAAGGAACAGGATGGAGACCGGGCAGACTGTTCAAGTTCAATGCCAAGGTGCCTGAGATGTGAGGCTTCCCACTCTTTTGATGTCTCAAGGTCAACATGACTTTGTAGAATGTGTAATGGGATTATTTCACTCCCCCTCTGCCATTTTTTTAAAATGGGTCTCCTATAGCCTAGGATGGCCTTGAACTAGGCTTCTCCTAGTTCCACCTGTAAAGTGCTGGGGTTATAAGTATGCAACAGAACAACTGGCTATCTGGTGTTTTGTGTGTGTTTAATTATTATTTAGTGTGTGTGTGTGTGTGTGTGTGTGTGTGTGCGTGCGTGTGCGCTTGAGAGCGCGCGCGCGCGCGCACACACACACACACACACACACACACACACACACACACACACGCAAGCACAGGGACCACAGGAGAGGGTATCAAATCTCCTGGAAGTGGAGCTTGCTGTGTGGCTTGCTGCTTGTCACTGTTTCAAACGCCTTTCCAGCAGCTCTGTCTCTGAATTTCAGCCTTTATCGCTGTAGCCACTACAAGCCCTCTATCACCCAGGTATTGCAATGAATCCATGAATCCTGGTCTTTTGAGCCAGATCTTGCTTTCTCATTGTAATGGTTCCTTGGGTTTGTATTTGTTTTACATTTTATTTATTCTTGTTCTACTTATGTGTGTTTTATGTTTGTGTACCAGCACCCATGTGCATGGATACATGCTGGCTGACCTGTGCTGAGACAACATGTGGAGACCAGAGGACAATTTTTAGTAGTTTTACCAAGGTCTTCAGAGTGGGTAGCAATCACCTTTACCCACAGAGCCTTCTCAGGCCCTCAGTATAATTGTTTCTAAGTGTGGGTTTTAGCGCTGTGTTTCATTGCATGTATTCGTAAGTGTGTGCTTACTTCCCTTTTCACAGTTTGTAGTGGCCAACTCATTTACTAGCTCAACCGTTTGATTTGGGGGCTTGTTTTTGTTTTTTGGGTTTGTGTATGTATCTCTGGCTGTCCTGGCACTCACAGAACTCCACCTCTGCCTATGGAGTGCTGCCACTAAAGGTGTGAGCAGCTACGCCAGGCTGGATTTTGGTTTTGATTCTCACTTCAGGGCATTGAATCCTGGGCCTGAGAATTAAAAAAAACAAACAAACAAACAAATGCCAGGCAATTGCTCTCCTGGGATGTATTGCCATACCCATATCTTGGGAAGGCTTCTATGCAGGCGAATTTCCTAGCCTGTGGGCTCACTGCAGGTAAAGGCCTCTGTCCTTCAGCTCCTAGTGTCTGTGCGACAGCTCTCTCCCAAGCTCATGTGCCTGAACCTGAATGAATTTTGAGAATAAAACAGGAAGGGGCCTTGGAGGACAGACTTCATGGTTAGTGAGTAGCTTGGCAGCAGCTTGTGTTCTTGAAAGTTTGATTCATTTCTACTGTCCTCATCTCTGTGGTCGGCAGCACACCAAAAAAATCTAGATGTGGCCAGGGAAGCCTATTTGGCAGTGTTCCAAGAAGAACAGGATAGACGTGTGTTGGGGTTATGCCCCAATTATATAACATCAAAGTTTGGTGAGACACTCGTGGTGAGAATCAACAGGATTGGGAGTCCTTCTTTGATCTGTCATGTAGCCCAGGCTGCTGCTGTGGCCCCGAAGTTCCTGGGGGTCCTGCCCTGCCTCCCGAGTGCTGGGATTACAGGCGTAGGCCAGCACCTGTGGTTTATGGGGGCTGACCCTAACTGTCTCTCCTCTCCTCCACACCTCCCACCTTGCTTCATTTTTGCACACAGTCTGACTTTGTGCCCCAGGCTGTCCTGAGACAAACCTAAGTGATCCTGTAACCAAACTGACATTGTTTTAAAGATGTTTTAGGGTAATCATGCATAGCAATTGAACATATGGAGGCACAAGTCCTCCATCATCCCGGTTCATGAATTAAGACACATCTCAATCCCGATCCAAATCTCTAAAAATATTGTGTATACTTATAAAAAGAGTTATTTATTTCCTGTGTATGGGCATTTTGCCTCATGTATGTTTGCCTGGTGCTGGGAATCAAACCTGGGTTCTCTGAAGGAGCAGCCAGTTCTCCTTAGCTGCTGAGAAAGCTCTCCAGCCCATGTTTATTGGTTTTATTGGGGATGCTTGCTATTGAACCCAGGGCCTTATGTTTACGACGCAAGTGCTCTACCACTGAGCTCTTTTACTTTTCTAACTTTCTGGTTTTAAGATGGCATCTGTTGCTACTGCATCAGAACAATGCCGGGTGTGGTAGTGGGCACGTGGACTCCCAGCAGTATTGTGTGGTCCAGAAGTCAGAGTGTTGCCTGTGAGCATGGTGTCTGAGTAAAATAATAAAAAAAAAACAAAAACAAAAACAAAAAAAAACAATAACTAGAAATCCAAGAAGTGATCCTGTATTCATTTTTTTTTTCGTCCTTGTTATATATCCTTTGTTTTTATTCCCTTGAAGGTTGCATTTAAAATAAAGCCCGTTCATGGCATGGCCAAGGATATAGGACCTGCACCATGGAAAGAGACAGGGCAGCGGGAGAGAGGGGGAAAAGAGCAAGCAACGGTGGTGGAAGGCAGCAGGTGATGTGACTCTCAAGGGAATAATAATAATTAGAAAAACAATATGCCATATTACTTAATGTAAAAAGCCTGCCTTTTGAGATTTGTTTACTTTAGTTTTTGTTTTTTTAAGCTGGGTCTCACTATATAGCCCTGGCTGTACTGGAACTCACTATGTAGACAAGGCTGTTCTTAAACTCAGAGATCAGCCTGACCGTGCCTCTTGAGTGCTCAGATTAAAGGTGTGCACCACCGAGTGTGTGTGTGTGTAAATGATATTTTGCGCTTCCAACGTACAACATAAACAGAATTGCATGTTGTACGACACAGGAAATATGTGGATTCAGTTCTCCCCAACATTTTGTTGTAGGGATGCAACTTGGGTCACCAACTTGGACACAGTCATCTAACCTCATCTGGTGAGACGTGACAACCAGAGATAGGGTTTTATTTGTTTGGGTTTTGTTTGTTCGTTTGTTTTGTTTTTGAGACAGGGTTTCTCTGTGTAGCCTTGGCTGTCCTGGACTCACTTTGTAGATCAGGCTGGCCACGAACTCACAGAGGTCCACCTACCTCTGCCTCCTGCATGCTGGGATCATAAGCGTGTGCCACGGCACCCAGCTCTTGAGATAGGGTTTTACATGGTACAGACTGACCTAGAACTTACTACATGGTGGAGGGTGGTCTTGAACTACTCCTCAGTGCTTAGGATTGCAGGCATGGCCACCATGCCCCATCCGTGTTTTATTTTATATGCCGAATTTGAAATGCTTTCCTCGGGTGTAAGTTTCATTGCGAGTATCACAGGCTTCATATTTTTAAATTAAAATATTTGGCTAGGGATGTAGCTCAGTTGGCAGAGTGCATGTTTAGCAACTACAAAGCCCTGTTGACTCCCAGCATTACATAAAATGAGGTTTGATGGCACATGTGTATAATTCCAGCATTTGAAGGTGGAGCCTGGAGATTTAGAAGTTCATCAAGGTCCTCATTTATGTGCAGAGTCCTCAGCTAGAATCTGATACTTTTTAGGTGATTACAATTTTGAAATTATGTGTAAATAAGTATATTGATTTAGAATATGATCTCAATGGATCCCAGGTGTTTCTAGTGTGCAGTTCGTTTTTTCACTCTGTGTTTTTTGTTGTTGGTGTTTGAGGCATGGCAATTGCCTGCTGGCCTGGGATTGCCTGTGGAGACCAGGCTGGCCTTGGGCTTGTAGTTACCCTCTTCTCTTTGTCTTTGTGGTGATGGATCACAGTGTTACAGACTGCGGGTTTGCTTGGTTTTGTTTGGAATTTTTGTGACAGGATCATCTACATATCCTGGTCAAGCCTTAAACAACTGGCAGTCTCTTGCCTCAGTCTCCAGTATGCTGGATGATCGGGGTTCACCTCAGCCCTCAACTTTGAGAAGACTTGAACATATAGAAAGCCTGTGTGGAGGAGCAGGCTGGAGCCTGAGGAGGCACTGGTTTTTCTGTTGGGAATTTGTCAACACCATCTCGGTGCTCGTGGTGGCTATTTTGTGGAGCTTCTGTTCTCAGAAAGCAGGAATAAGGAGCCCCATTTCCCCTTTAAGAGTTGCTGACTGGAGGCTTGACATTGTATGGACGGGATGCAGGGGAGGCCAAACCTTTGGGGCTCCTGCTCTTGTTATCTGATGGCTTTCAAGATGGAATTTCAAGGCATTCCAAGGTTATCTTTCATCCTGCTGGAGAATGCCATGGGGGGAGCATTAGGGGAAACAAGACTTGTTGGAGGTCAAAGTCCTGAAATCCTGAGGAACATTTAGGCCCTATTTAAAAGGAAAATACAGTTTGGAGTTTGTTTCTTAGTAGTGGAAACCCAGGGTTCCATCCTAGCTCTGGGAAGTTAAACAGGTAGGTAGATAAGATAGGTTGGTCACTCTAGCATCTGCACTGGGCTCCATAATAAAATCTTATGGGGCAGCCTGGCAAGCTTCCGGAGTTTTCACAGTCTAAGTATAAACTGTGATTTATGGAACCAGTGTAGAGCAATTGAGTTATGTATCCCTGGCTCTCCTTTAGCCCAGTGCAGTTCGGGCTGGCCTTGACTCCTGCTCCCCTTGTTGGCTGAGTGCACCCGAGTAAGTGCAATTGGGAGTTGCCTCGTGGAGTGGTTTTTTGTTTGTTTGTTTGTTTGTTTGTTTTGTTTTCCTGTCCCCCCCCCCCAGTTTTTGTTTGCTTTATAACAAAATAAATGTGCTGTTTTCAAGATCAGTGTACTGTCACATGCCTGGGAGCCCAGCAATTGGAAGGTTACTAGGAATTTAAGGCTACCTTGGCTCAAAAATGGATCATGTCTCAAAAACATTAATATGTCCTATGATGAAGTGTTTTGAATATCAGTGTATGCAGTTACATGTGAGAGTAACTTTTATTTTATTTTATATTTTTAGTTTTTCGAGACAGGGCTTCCCTGTGTAACCTTAGCTGTCCTGGAATCACTTTGTAGACCAAGCTGGCCTTGAACCCCCAACAAGCCTCTGCCTCCCTGAGTAACTTTCATTCTCTTAATGTAACTGTCCTCTTGGAGGCTTATTGCCTCTGTCTGCTAACCTAGAAAAAGAAAACCCTCCACAGTTTCATAGGTACATAAAACACTCATGTTGGAGGATTGTATTCAAGTTCTAGACATCCATGATAACAGTAGGTCTTCTAGGACTGAATAAAATTCCCACTGGAGCTGGAGAGATGGCTCAGCAGTTACTCTTCCAGAGGACCCTGGTTCAATACCCAGCACCTACATGGCAGCTCACAGCTGTCTATAACTCCAGTTCCAGGGAATCTGACAGCCTCACTCAGATGTACATGCAAGCAAACCCCTCCCACTCCTACTGTGTATGAGTACCATCTTTTCCTGATTCCTCTGCTGAGCAGTGCCAGGCTGGCTCCTTATACCTTGGCAATGGTGACTAGAGCCACAGTAAACATGGAGGATGTGTGGGCATCTCTGTTGGTTTAGTTTTCCTTCCTTACTTTTATCACATTTAGCTATGTATTTGTGTCTTGACAAAGCCAGGCTCTCTCAGCAAGCAGCTCTACCTGACCCTCTTGACTGCACTAGGTTCTTTGGAAGGCATAGGTCATATAACTGGCTTATAATGGGAATGCAAAGGTCATATAACATGTTTTCTCCTTACTAATTTTATAGTGGCAAGAAGTTCCTTTGGTGTCAGCAGGGAAATGAACTCACTTGATGAAAGTCTTGAGGCATGCCTGGAAACTATATTGAGCCTCAGCTAGCTTGCGCTTTCAGGGTGGTCCTCCTGCCTCTGCCTTCAGAGTGCTAGGATTACCAATGTGGGTAACCACCCTTGGTGTAAAGGAGTTGGCAGGCTACATATCTGAGAGCTCAGGAGATGGCTGTGCACACCTATGATCCTGTAATCCTCAGGGAGGCAGAGGCGGGCAGATCTCTGTGAGTTTGAGGCGAGCCTGGTCTACAAACTGAGTTGAGGACAGCCAAGGCTACACAAAGAAACCCTGTCTTGGCGGGGGTGGGGTGGGGGGGGAGAGTCTGTAGTTAAGAATCAGGAGATTTCCAGGGTGACTCTAGTGAGCAGGAGCCACCAGATTTGATAGTCACTAGGCCTGATGTGCCAGCCACCAGGCACCAAAGAATAATAGAGTTTGTGCATGTGGAACACTCTGGCACTTGGGTAGGCAGCAGCCTTTCTGTGGTGTGTGTGTGTCTGTCTGCGTGTGGGAACGTGTATGTGAGTATCAGGGGCACTGTGGTAGGTGTAGGATCCGGCCTGAAGCTGGATTTACAGGCAGCTGTGAGCTGGGCACTGACCATAAACTCTCTGCAATAGCATTACCTGCTAACTACTGAGGCACCTTTTCAGCTCCTTTGGTGTTTGGTGTTTTGTTTTGTCCCTCACTCAACTGTTTCTTTGAGGGAAACAATGCTGCCTTAAAGCTTGCTTTAGGAAGGATTTAGCATTACCGCTGCTGTGGATATAGAGCCGTGGCAGAGGAACACCTGAACTGTATGTTCTCATTCCCCAAAAGAGAAATTCTGTGAGGTTAAATGTTAGGGTTTTTTTTAAGATCTGTTAAGTGTTATCTATTATAGGTATGAGTATTTTAAATGCACTCCATGCATGCCTGGTACCAGAAGAGGGAGGTGAAGTCCTTGGAATTAGAGTTACAGGTGGCTATAAACCACTGAGTCTTGAAAGAGAATAATGATAATGGGGGGGTAGGCCAGCAGCAGAGCCCTTGCCTAATGTGCACCTGGTCCCAACACCCTCAAGCTTACTGTTTTATTTATAAAAATCTCAAACACTGGGCTGTAGCATGATGCCCTTGCCCCAACCCCCATGCACACCACCATTCAGAGACAAGTGGGGAGGGGCCTGCTTTTTACATGCGACAGCTCAATTTTTCAACAGAATTTTAATAAAAACAAGCATCCAGCTTCGGCTCTGAGCACACACGCAACAGCTCACACTATCCTGTGCTTCCATTTCCAGGGGTTCAGCACTCTCCTGTACATGTGTGGTGAGCCTACACACATCTGGCCACATACATACATAAAATACATAAATATAAAATAAGCAAGTAAGGTTTTCAAAAGCCTTAATTCACATACATGCATGAATATAATATAGCAATTGCTAATTATAATGCGCAGTAATTTGGACATAATTACTGGTGTGAACATTTCCTAAAACCACTAAAGCTGAATGTGCATGCAGCACACATTGCATGACTCAGAACTTCCAATCTGCCCTGTGTGTACGAATCTTTGCCAAAGAGAATATGAGATTCATAGTCATGTATTTATAATATTCAACCCCTAAAAATAACCAAAATCTCTACTGGTGTGGACTCGAATGCTCAGTGAAATGAATGAACTACACTTACACATAGTCAGTGAGAGGAAGTCATATAAAACATGGTGCTAATCTCAAGAACAGTGGTTTGCAGGCTGAGCGATGACGATCTCATCGCCTGTGGAGATCTCATGTGCCTGTGATGTGGTTACGGGAAAAATTCAACATGCTGTGCACATAGGATCGTGCCACACCCCCACCCCTCGGAGTGCTGTGCATTGACCTCAGCCCCCACACATCCTCTGCAAGTGTTGCCTACTGAACAGCAGTATTATTTATTGGGGCTGGAGAGGTGTGTCAGCGGTTAAGGGCACTCACTGACTACTCTTCCAGAGGACCCGTGTTCACATCTCAGCACCCACATGACACCTCACAACTGTCTGTAACTCCAAGATCTAACACTCTTACATAGACATACGTGCAGGGAAAACTCCAATGCACATGAAATAAAGGTAAATAAAAATTTTAAAGTATATTGTGTATCAATTCATAGAGCGGTTGGGTCTCTCTTTGTAGCCTTGGCTGGGCTGCGTGGCACACAAGACTTAAGTTGGCCTTGAACTCAGAGGTTTATCTGCCTCTCTGCCTTTCTGGGATTACAGGTGTGAGCTACTATGCATAGTTTAAATGGGGGTGGGGAGGCTGAGGATTAGGTCCTGGACTTCACACATGCTATTAAAGCAGTATCTCTAGCCTCATTTAAGTGCTATTGAATTGCAGAATTCCAGCTGGCTGTAGTGCCCTCACCTGTAATCCAGTCTTTAAACAGAGTCCAGAGCATTGCAGCAAATTCCAAGCCAGTTTGGATACACAACATGATCCTATCAACAAAAAAGGGAAGAAAGTGTCTTATGTAGACATTTCACCAGGTAATGGGAATAATTTCTGTGCTTACTTTACAGACAGACTCTAACAACAAACTAGTAAATGGCCCCAAATCAGAATCCATGGAATACAGTACCTGTGGCCATGGGGAAGAAGAGCAGAGACTGGATTTGATCACATATCCCCTTGAAAATGTAAGGAAAAATGCAGAAAGCATGACGGGAGTCGAGGTGGAGAAGTGGACGCCAAACAAGAAATCCCACTTAGCGGGTCAAGTCAAGGGAAGCCTCAATGCAAATTTAACTGGGGTTGAAAATTCCCAACCCTCTGAAGATGACAAGCAACAAACCAAACTTTCTCCGACGTTTGCACAGACCATAAGAAACGGCATGAAAAATGTACACTGTTTACCCACAGACCCGAACCTTCCACTTGACAAACTGAATCTTGAAGAATTTACCAAGGCATTGGAAAAGAACTCCTCTAAATTGCTGACTGACCCCTCAGACCGCAACGATGTCATGAGCTCCGTCACTTCCGAGGGGAGCTGTGATCATGTCAAGGGGACAGGGAACATCTTGCTTTTCCAGAAGCCTGGCTCAAATTGCAGATCTGGTGCTGAATCCGCCACCTTTAATAATCATCCCAATACACACAGGGCTGGTGGTCAGCCTCAGACCCCTGAGAAGGTACTCAGAAAAGAACCCAAAGATGGCTCTCCAGTTCAGCCAAGTCTTTTATCCCTGATGAAAGACAGGAGGTTAACCTTGGAACAAGTGGTTGCCATAGAGGCCCTTACTCAGCTCTCAGAAGCTCCATCAGAGAATTCCTCCCCATCCAAGTCAGAGAAAGATGAAGAAACAGATCGGAGAACAGCTAGCCTGCTTAACAGTTGTAAGGCTATCCTCTATTCAGTGAGAAAAGACCTCCAAGACCCAAACTTACAAGGGAAGAGTCACCGTGACACTGTCTTCTTCAATGGCCAGAGCAGAGTGTTCAAGTCGCCTGATAGTTCAGCTTCTAACCGAGCACTTACAAAGTCACAAGGACATTCAAATCCACCCACAGCTGATAGAAAATGCACTGCTGGGGGTAAAGCTCCCCTCGGAAGTCCTAAGAATTCACATCCATTGCCGGCAGAAAGTCATAATCTAGAAAACTGCAGTCAGGTACTAAATAGCAATCAAAATTTGAGTTCCCACGATCTGTCCTGCCACGATGCTCCCTACAGTCAAATTGAAGAAGATGTCGCAGCACAATTAACCCAACTTGCATCCGTAATTAATTACAACCACATTAAGTCAGAGGTCAAGGATGCTGAAAGTACAGCAGAGAGCCTTGTTGCAAAGACTGTACAGCAGAAACATAGTCAGGAGAAAGGCATGGCACAGCAGAAGCCACCTTCAAGTACACAGAGCAAACCTAGGGTGCCATCAGCAAAGCCAAAGAAGAAGACCCAGAAAAAAACAAGACCAACCCCATACACAGACAAGCGGAAAAAGAAACCCCCAGTCCTCAGCCCTCAAGAAAATGATCAGAAGAAGCAAGAGCAGCTGGCCATCCAGTACAGTAAGATGCATGACATTTGGATGTCATCCAAATTTCAAAGGTTTGGCCAGTCTGGTCCACATGATGTTCCTGTTCTGTTGGGAACTATTCCTATCTTTGACCAAATATTAAAGCCAGTGGCTCATAATAACACCTCCTTCCAACACAATAAGTTATTTCCTCCTCTCAGTCAGATAAAATTTACAAGATGCCATGAGTTGGCAAAGGAGAAAGTGAAGGTTGAACCATCAGATTCTCCGCCAACATGCCAGTTCAAGTCGGAATCCAGCTGGCAGGCATGTGCGGAGCCAGCAGATAACTCTCAGGTACAGCCAACAGTGAATGTCAATCAGAAGGTGCAGCCTCTGCCCCAGTCCCCGAACCAGGGTGCTAATGTGACGGCTGGTGCTGCTCAGACACAGCTTCATCTAGGCGCTCGAGAGAACCTGGTGCATCAGATGCCACCGACGCTGCCTGGTACCTCTCCTGAGACACCCTTGCCAGATCCGGCGTCCATTCTCAGGAAAGGGAACGTGTTAAGCTCCAACGGAGTTACAGTTGTTACCGCAAAGCGGGAAGCTCAGACATGGAGCGACGGGCCGTTGGGTGATTCTACCGCGCACAGCGCACAGGCAGATTTCAATGAGAGTGTCATGAACTTCCTCAGCGAGCCTGCAAAAAATCTGCTAGCCGGAGTGAGTGACATGGAAGACCCAACCTGTCACTGTCTTGGTAAGCGCTCACTGGTGTGCATGTTTTCAGATTCAGCTTTTTTGGGGGTGGATGGGTGGGGCATCTTTGGCCCTTGTTAGCTTAGCTAAGATGCACCAAGTGTTCCTGCTTTTCTCTTGACATTTTATTTATTTCGCCCAGAAAAAAAAAAAATGGAAATTTCAACTCATAAACTGGGAAAAAGAAGCAAACTTTTTCAAGTGGAAAATACACTGAGTCCTCTCACGTGGTTCATTTTCATGACTAAGAATGAATTTCCTCAAAGCTTAATTAATGACATTTGCTTGTTGCTCTACCTACATTCAAAGAAATTTCAGCCCGAAAGAATTCCATTTGTTTACTGATTGATTTTTGTGAGGTGGAACGTGAGTGTAGCGGCACTCTCCTGTATTTCCAGCACTCAGGAGGTGGGGGAAGAATCATCTTTGGCTACCCTTCAAAAAGGGCCAGATGTGGTGGCCTTTAATCCTAGCACTTGGGAGGCAGAAGCAGGTGGACCTCTGAATTTGGGGCCAGCCTGGCTTACAGAGTGAGTTCAGGACAGCCAGAGCTCTGTTACACAGAGAAAACCTGTCTTGAAAAAAAAAATCACGTATTTACATTATGATTCATAACAGTAGCAATTACAGTTATAAAGTAGCGACTGAAACAATTCTATGGTTGGAGATCACCACGTGAGGAACTGTATTAAATCATCACAGCGTTAGAAAGGTTGAGAGTTACTAGGTGCTGTTTCTGTGCTTTTTTTAAAAAAATCACCTATCTATCTATCTATCTTGCATGCCTGCATGCTCTATCTTCATGTAAACCTGCATGCCAGAAGAGGGCATCAGACCCCAGTATAGATGACTGTGAGCCACCATGTGGTTGCTGGGAATTGAACTCAGAGTCTCTGGAAGAGCAGACAGTGCTCTTAACTACTGAGCCATCTCTCCATCCCCTGTTTTATGTTCTCAAACACAGAAAAACAAAAGCTCTGTCATCTGAGTGACATCGCATAGCTGAGGCGCTTGCTTTCAGGATAGTGTCAAATAGAGTAAGGCAGCTATGTTGACACATTAGACATAATGGGGACTGCCTTGCCATGTACAGAATCCCTGGCCCTTTCCCACTGGCTGGAAGCCATAGTGCATGTATATAACTATACTTGACAGAATCAAAAGTAACTGAAACTACTGCCAAGTGCCCATGGCCAGACTCACCCCGCTCTGAATCACTAATGAGACCAAGTCTTTTCCAGATACCTTGTTAGGAAAGGGGCTAGAGAGATGGCTCGGGCTTAAGAGCACTCAGTGGTCTTCCAGAAGACCCAGATTTAATTCCAAGCACCCCATGGAAGCTCACAACCTTCTCTATAACTTTAGTCCCATCACCTTTCAAGGCACCTGCACTCATGTGTACATAGACACCCACGGATGATTAAAATAAAGACTGGGGTCGCCCTGGGGTCATCCCTTGCTTTTTTTTTTTTTTTTTTAATTGCAAATATTCACTTGCTTGCTTTAATGCTCCTTCCCTTCTCCCCCCAGTACTAGCAATTCTACCTGCAGTCTTGGATGTGCTGGGGAAGCACTATGTATCTGAGCTACATCCTTAAACCAGAGTAGCAACTTATGTAAAAACAGCGTGGCCAAAAAATATGAAACCCAGAAAAGCTTCAGTGACAGGTGATCATAGAGGCCAAACTGAACATAGTGTTCCCAAATTTCACAAAAATTCAAAACAAATTAGACATACAGACAGGTACATACCTGGTGGGCATTTAAGGATAGCCAGGGCTACAGACTGGATCTATGTCTTGTTCCCAGAATGTCTCAGCCTCTTTTTTTAGAACATAGCACTGTTGTTGGTTTAATTTACAGAATTTAGGTCTTTAAACGCTTTTTTCAAGTGGACATTTGGTTGTGCATTTTAACAGGACGTTAATCATTGTATAAGGCTGGCTGGCCTGAACCCTAAAACACTCTTCCAGTTCCTCTTCCCAGGGCCTAGTGTTATAACTGTGTATCTCTAATCCGAGCTAGTGATATAACTGTGTATCTCCAATCCGAGCTAGTGACTTGCCTTTTGCAGTCAGGTCCCAAGTGTTTAAGGTCAGCTGTCTTGTAATGTAGTCCAGGCTTGTTATTGTCTCAGTGTCCCAAATTTGTCAATACCCACACTTGAACTTTCCTTTTTCACGTAAAAAGTTTCAGCGATACTAAAAGTTTCTGGCTATTGTTCTAAGAACTATTGTATTTACTATAAACTCACCTATAACTTATTGCCTATGTGCAGGTGTTAAAGTTGTATCTCTGTTGATAGTGCCAATAATTGCAACAAGTAACTTCCTTGTATACTTTTATTATAATAAAAAACATACTTGTGTTCATGTAGTAGGGTAAATTATATTATCAGAATCACTTTAATAGGCTACCGAAGCTGGGCTTTTCAAATTTTTTGCTCTTTGTTAGCAGTTATTATAGGAACCTACAAAGGCAGAAGAAGAAGTGTGTAATGCCAGCACTGTGGCAGGAGGGGCAGGCGCAGCAGGAGTTCAAGGCCATCCTTGGCTATTAGGGAGTTGAGGCTCTCCTGAGACCTCGTCTTAATAACCGTTAGTCACATTAATTTAAAAAGGTAGAAAAATAGAAGACGAAATATGACCCCCCTTAAATTTTTTTTCTGTTCTCTCCTTTGACTGGTAGAAGTATTAGGAGCCAGAAGATGGCAACAGGAGCTAGTCCAAATCCAGGACCTGTTGTCTCGTACTTTAAAAGTCAAAACTGATCACAAAAAAGAAAAAAACAAAAGAAAAAAAGCCCCTGTGCTACTTTGTAAAACTGGGTCTAATAATCTTATTCCTTCCACAGATCGAGGTACACAAAAAGACAAAGGCCCATATTATACACACCTTGGGGCAGGACCAAGTGTTGCTGCTGTCAGGGAGCTCATGGAGACTAGGTGAGGAGCTGTGCTTCCCTGCTAAAACTTCCTTCACTGTGGACCTGGGTCAATGCAGAGAAAAGGTCTTGGAGTGGTCATGAGGTGAATGGAGACGTTCAGGAGTGTGAGTTGGATGATGCTTAGGGCTCAGTGAGACATGCCTTCCTGAGTCCTTCCTCCCAGGAGCAGGGCACTGGAAACAGTGCCCTCACACAGCCATCAGGAACATGTGATTTTTCTGTTACTTTCCAGTGGTAGAAGCAGCTCAGTTGACCGCCACCAACACTTTAACTCTAACTTCCCAGTGTGCCCGAGACTTGTGTTGAGGCCAGGCTATTTTTAGAATGATCTTAAAGTAAATAGAAATGGGCAACAAAAGCAATGTGCCACATGCCAGCCAGTGTAAATTACATGTTTTTTTTAACTGGCGTTCATGTGTCTTCAGTGCTTTTAGATTTCAAAACGTGGGGGCTTTGAGTTCAGATTGGCATTAATTAGGCCCACCTCCCTCCTGTGTTCTATACTCAGGTATGGCCAAAAAGGAAAGGCAATCCGAATCGAGAAGATAGAGTACACGGGGAAAGAAGGCAAGAGCTCTCAGGGCTGCCCAGTCGCCAAGTGGGTGAGTACCGCTGGGAGACTTTGCTTGGTGCTTTGGAGAATGGATTTTGTCTCATGTGTTACATTCAGAGGTTTTGTCTGGGCAAAAATGGAGACTTGGGAAACTTGCCGTGTCCACAGGAAGCTAGGAAAGAAGCTGTGTGTCTTGATTAGGTTTTGGACTTCAGTGGCAGGATGTTGTCAGTTAAGAAAAAGAATAGCCCTTCCCCGTGGTCTCACGGAGTGCTTTTAATAATTTGGATCACACATTTGCTCTGGAGGTTTTGTTTATATAATTATTGAGTGTTTACATTTTTTCAGTTTATTTGCTTAAGAGAAAATATACATCAATAGATTTTATTGCCCATGAGACCCTACCTCCAAAAAAAAGGAGAAGTTTCCTTTCAAAATCAAGTTGTCGCACATCTTTACTCCAGTTTTGCTGTGCTTTGATAATGGTCTTGTCTTGCCTCCCTCATTTTGCATGAATCCTTCTAGAATATTCCCATTAAGATGAGACAGCTGGCTGAAGCTAGGCCTGGCACGGTGGTGCACCATTTCAGCCTGGAGTTCAGGTCATGCTGCGCGCTATGGCATGTGGGTTAGAAGAAGGGAGGATGTATTAAGTGAAGGAATGCCAAGGACACCCTACTGGTGCTAATTTAAAGTTTTATTTACTTGGGGAGCTAGAGTCTTGCTTAGTAGAGAGGAAGCAAGTACAAAGGTCTTTGGTTAAGGGGAAGGGAACCTAAAAAAGAGGGAGGGAGCAGCTACCATCCCGGAGACCACACGGTGGGTTACGAGAGCCAGCTCTCCCAGCTCGACCTCTGCGCACATAACACCACAACTAAAATAGTAGAGGGACTCAGCCGGATTCGGAAGGTGACGCCGGGCCTGGAGTGGTTTTGTCGCCGTAGTGAGCAGTTGTGTATTTTGTGTACTACTGCAGCCTTTGAAGCATCTTTCCTTGATACAGATAGATTGTCTGGTTTCTAAGTAGAGTTTTTAGGAATTAATTATTAATTCTTCTGCTACTGAACAGACATCACTTTTAAAACTTAAACTTAGAGCAGAAAGACTTATTTCAACTAGTTGTATGTGGTGGCAATTCATGTGCTGGAGAGCTCTGGCTGCCTCTAGCCTGGATCCCACCATGAATTTCCACCATGGGAGGGAGAGTGTGGCAGTCACTCTGAAGCATGCTTGCTGGATGCAGAAGTATTTTCCTGGCTTTTGTCGGAGAGCTTGTGCCTTGTCATTGGCAGGGTGTGAGAGGCCAGTCCAGCTTAGAATTAGATTGCTGTTGAGCCAGATCAGATTTTCATACGTGTTCCACAAGCTCTCTTACCAAGTCAGCCGTCTCTCCAGCCCTGAGGGTGGTTTATTACTATCATGGGATGTGATTGAGTTTGGTGTAGAGTAAGCCAGTTAAATCACCTTGCTTAGCTTCCTATACAGATACCTATATATATGCCTGCCTGTCTTCAAGTCTGTTTCGGGGCTGTACCACTGTGCATGTCCAAAAAAGGTGCCTCCTTACAAAATATGGAGCCTGTGATGTCTTTCTAATAACAATAGCCATCTTCCTTAGTCACTATTCTATTGCTGTGAAGAGACACTGTGACCATGGCAACTCATATATATTAAAACAAACAAACAAACAAAAACCACATTTAATTGTGGCTGGCTTACAATTTCAAAGGTTTAGTCCATTGTCATCGTGGCAGAGAACATGGCTGCATGGTGACAGGTGCTGTAGCAGCAGCTGAGAGTCCTGCATCCTGTTCTGTGGGCAGGGAGAGAGAGACTCTGGGCTTGTCACAGGCTTCTCGAACCTCCAAGCCCACCCCCAGTGACACACCTCCTCAGACGCCACATCTCCTAATGCTTTCAAATAATGCCACTCCCTGTTGTTCAAACATTAAAATGTGGGAGCCTCTTGGCAGCCATTCTTATTCAAACTACCACACCATTATATGAATCACTTAGTAAATTTAGTGCAACAGATCCTATTAGTAAAGCAGGAGTCACATAGTCAAAACACCCATGTGACTTTAATTTACCAAGGCTTACTAACATAAAGTTCAGTTTTAAAAAGTCATCTATTTGTTTATTAGAATGAGTGCAGCTCACATCATTTCTGTGTTCCACTGTACATGTGTGTGTGTGTGTGTGTGTGTGCGCACACTTACAGAGGCATTTCCTGGGTTACACTGAACACTCTTTGAGACAGAGGCTTTCATTGGCCTAGCACTGCCAGTGAGCTCCAGATATATTCCTTTCTCCAATTTCAGTGTTGGGACTACCGGTGATGTCACTCCTGTTTGTTTTTTTACATGGGTTCTAAGGACTTGAACCCAGGCCCTCAAACATTTCCACATTAGATAACCTAGTGTATCTAATAGCAAATATTACTTTTCTCAAATTTCATGGCTGGCTGGTGGTGGTACACAGGTGGTTTTTTTGTTTTTTGTTTTTTGGGGTTTTTTTTGTTTGTTTGTTTTTGGTTTGGTTTGGTTTTTCGAAATAGGGTTTCTTTTTGTAGCCTTGGCTGTCCTGGACTTGCTTTGAGACCAGGCTGGCCTCAAACTCACAGAGAACCACCTGCCTCTGCCCCCCTGAGCGCTGGAACCACAGGTGTGAGCCACCTTCGATCAGTTCAGGTGTGGTATACACCAGCACTCAGGAGGCAGAGACAGGTGAATCTCTTTAAGTTGGAGGCCAGCCTGGTCTACAGAGTGAGTTCCAGGACAGCCAGTGATACACAGAGGAACTGTCTCAAAACAAAACAAAAAAAACAACCAACCAAACTGAGCAGGGTGGCACATGCCTATAATACCAGCACTTGGGGAGGCAGAGGCAGGCAGATCTCTGTGAATTTGAGGCCATCCTGGTCTACAAAGCAAGTCCAAGACAGCCAAGGCTACACAGAGAAACCCTGTCTCAGAAAAACAAACAACACCCCCCCACCCACACACACACGAACACAAACAAAACCCAAACCAAGCCAACCAAACAAAGCAGGCTGAGCAGGCCAGTAAGCAGTGGCCTCTACTTCACTTTTTGCCTCTTGTTCTGCCTTTATTTCCTTCCCCTGCCTCTTTTGCTGCTGGCTTCTAACCTGAAAGCCAATTGGACCCATTTCCCCAACGTTTTTAGTCATGATCTTTATCAGAGCAAAGAAAACAAAATAATACATATGGTTACCGTCACAGGATTAGATGTACAGTCAGTGGAACAGAATTAATAGTTCATAGATAAGCCTTCAGTGACTTTTAAACAGGGTGCACGCCAACATGATCATGGAAAAATAGAGTCTTACCAGTCAGTGTTTCTGATATGGCCGGGTAACTGTATAAATTATTTCTTCAAAAGAACAGCTGTAGTGCAAATGTCCTAAGAATAAGTAAATCCACGTATGGTTGCTGACACTTGTAATCCTGTCAAAGAGGTACAAAAATTGGCAGTTCAGGGTCCATGTTGATTACCAGTCTCTCAAAGCAGACAAGCAAAAGATAAGCTCCATCAAAATTCAAAGGTTCTTTTTTTTTTTTTTTGCTACAGAGACCACTACTAATAGAGAAAAGAGAACTGACAGGAATGGGAGAAAATACTTACAAATCATGTCTTTCATAAAAGACTTCTATCATGTGCATAAAATTAAACTGAACTAAGCCTTTTCCCTTTGCCACATACAGTATCCAGATGGTGAAGTATGGCAGCTTCTCAGTGGCCTTAGTGTTCATGCACATGAAAGGCACAAGAAATTCCCCTCAACACTGGAAGGCAAGAACTAAACAGGAAAATAAGAGAAACAGGTCCAGGAATGTCACATCATCTGACACACTGTGTGACTATATGAATGAAGCTAGGGCTGGATAGGAAGCTCCGGGTTTGCGAGCTCTGGGTGTTCTTCCAGAGGACCACATCCAATTCCCAATACCGTGCGGTGGCTCGCAATTGTCTGTAACTCCAGTTCCAAGAGCCCTTTTTCGGGTGATGGGTGTACTGTATTCACATGGAGCAGACAAACACAGAGGCAAAAACACTCAGGCCTAAGAATGAACATTAATTTCTTTTTCTATGTTTTTTTGTGATCAACTCAGGCTATTTGTCTATACATTGTCTATACAGTCCAGGATATCTTCAAACCCTCTTGCCTGTGATGACCAGATACTATAATTATAGACACAGCCATAGGGAACAAATGTGTTTTGCGTTGGGCTTTGGCTTGGTTTAATTTTTTCATTTTGATGAACATATTTTATTTTTGTTAGTGTGTGTGTTTGTACATACATATATGCTAAAAAGGGAAACTTCAATCTATCATGGCTCCTTCCAACAGACCCACTGAGCTATCTTTTACCCTTCTTTCTAACTCTTAATTCATTCATTTGATGATTCTTTTTTCTTTCTTGTTTTGTTTTTTTTGTTTTGTTTAAGGCAGGGTTTGTCTGTGTAACCTAAGCTGTCTCGGGACTTTGTAGACCAGGCTGGCCTTGAACTCACAGCAGTTTGCCTTCCTCTGCCTCCCTGAGTGCCCAGCCTATTTGCTGTTTCAAAAAGCTTTATTTTTGCCAAGCACAGTGGTGCAAACCTGTAATCCCAGCACTTGGGGAAGCAGAAGCAGGTGGATCTCTGTGCATTCAAGGGCAGCATGATCTACAAAGTGAGTCCAGAATAGCCAGGGCCACACAGAGAAACCCTGCCTCGAAAAACAAACAAAGCTTTATTTTTACTTGTTCCAAGATTTGGAGGAGCTCCAGGGTGGTTACAAAACTGCCTAGTGGCTTTGAGAGGTTCAGGTGGAGGTCCTGCTGGCTAGTACAGAGCAGAGGAGGCAGGCCTCAAGTGCTTCACGGTAGCTTCTACTTAGATGAAATAATTATTTCGAATCTGGGAGGTCACAGCTGCTCCACAGTGTGTGACACTAACCGGAACTAGACTGTGCTGGCTGGTCCTAGGAGTCAAAGGCCGAGAAGATGGTCTGGGAGGTTGCTACTGGGGAGACTGTTAGCTAAAAGCTAACAACGAGGGAGTCCCGGGGTCTGTTCCGTCCAAAGTCTGTTGAAGCAAGACACTAATCTATGGGACCTCCAAGGCTGGCTCTGCTATCTAAATTGTACCCCACCACCACCAGACAGGGTTTTTCTGTGTAGCTTTAGCTGTCCTGGACTTACTCTGTAGACCAGCCTGGCCTGGTCTTTCACAGATCTGCCTGCCTCTTCCTCCCAGAGTGCTGGGATTACAGATGTACACCACCAATGCCCGGCTCACTGAATTTGTTGAAGGCTTAGAAACTGTAACTTCATTCACCATTAATCAAGAATAGTTCTTTCATTTTGAAAGAGTCCAGATGGCCCTTACCCGCCTTAATGATCTAGAAAGGATCAGATTGTCAAAAGGGCAGGGAACCCAATGTCTAGCAACAAAGGAGTGTAGCATCAAAATATGGTTCATCCATGCCATAAAATATTATTCATCAATGAAAATAAATGAAAAGATAAATGTGCTCTCTGTCCTGCAACTGACTATAGTCAGGCTGACCTCAAATTTAAAGATATGGCTGCTTGCCAGGCTGTGGTGTGGTACATGCCTTTCATCTCAGCACTTGGGAGGCAGGTGGATCTTTATGAATTCGAGGTCGGCCTGGTCTACAGAGCAAGTGAGAACAGCCAAGGCTACACAGAGAAACCCTGGCTCAAGAAAGAAAAAAAGGAAGGAAGGAAGGAAGGAAGGAAGGAAGGAAGGAAGGAAGGAAGGAAAGAAAGAAAAAAGAAAAGAAATACAGTGGCTTTAGAGGACCTGGCATTAAAGGCAAGCAACACCACTTCCAGCCCAGAGAGAATTTTTAAATTACCTATCTACCTATTTAGTTGTGGTTTGAATATTGCATCTAAGACCTTACCACATGCCAGACAAATGCTATGGTATTGAGACACAGGTACACACTTGAAAATGTTAGCTTATAGCCAGTGGTGGTGATGCACAGTTTAATATCAGCACTTCGGAGATAGAAGTAAGCAGAGCCTGGTCTACTGAGTAAATTTCAGGACAGCCAGGGCTATACATTGAAACCCTGTCTCCAAAAAAACCAAAGTTAACCAACCAACCAATCAAACAAACAAACCCCAGCTGTAGATGGGATTTGATTGACAGAAGGATATTGAGAAGGCTCAGCAGATTTATAGCATTGTGCCTCAGTTTCCCTGCCGGAGCTAGAAATTGAGGCATTGTACATACTAGAAAGTGCTGTTCACTGAGCTATATCTCCATCCCTCAGACTATAGGCCGGAACCCCTGAGGAAAAGGTGCCTGTGCTCATCGGACCCTTTCTCAGTCACTAAAAGAATAAAGGGGTAGTTTTGTCACATGCAGCATTTCTAGAACCATAGGCATGGGGGCAAAACCCCATCCCAGTGTTCAGGAGGCCAAAGCAGACAATTCCAAGGCCTGGGCCAGTCTGTACTATGTAGCAAGACTCAATCTCCAAAATAACACAGTGCAAGATGTTTTGAGACTCTGTTAGTTTCATAATTGATAGTGCACTTTAGGAAAACTAAGTCTTGGTTTTGGCTCGGTGTTTGTAAGAAGGGTGACCGTGAGTGTGCGTATATGTCACTCATTTGGATAGGAGAGGAGAACGCAGCTTCCCTCCTCTTGCTTAGGAACCAGAGGAAGTTTGCTATTTGGTCCACCTGTCTCTGGTCTTCAGTGCCCTGGTTAAAAGGATGCATGGCCATGTCCAACTGTGTGGTGCTTGGTGGGGATTAAACTCAACATTCTTGTATTGCACAGGAACCAGGCTTGCTCAGTAAGACCTGGGACTCCTGGACCCCAAAGCAGACAGACAGACAGACAGATAAATAGATAGCTACTTCTGAAGTAACAGAAAAGGAAACCTTTCTCTTCTCAAGTCACATTGCCGTTTGGTTCCTGTAATATACAAGTTGACAAATCCTGTTAGATACTAAAGAACAAGATTTGATTTGAATTTCACTTTCTCAATTTTAAGAAGGTCTGATAGAGCTTGGGCCTTGGGTTTCTCCTGCCTTTGCCTCTAATAAGCATGCTTTATATATGGTTAATTTAAAGTCTGATAATTTATTTGCTCAGTTCTAATTGAATACTATCAACTTTAGGGTTTGAAATATAACTCTATTGGACTTTGTGGTTTTTAATCATTTAACAAGTGTTTGTGCTGGCCTCTGGCTCAGGCGCCTCAACTGCTGCAGTAGAACAAACAAACAAACAAAAACCTGAAACAGTGGAGAACATTCTCTGTGCTACTAGAGAAAGGTTAAAGAAACTTATCAGTGTGGGTCTGTAATAACCAGGAGCTGGTTTTTCAGTTAACCCAAATTCACTAATTATGTCTATCTTTTTTTGCGTCTTTGCATATGTTTTTGGCCTCATGTAGCAATGCTTGTGGATGTCTTTGGACTCCTGTTCCTCTTGCCTAACCTCTAAAGTGTTGGGATTACAGGTGTGTTAGTTATTTTTATGAAACTGTGTTCGTTTCTCTGTTAACCCAGCTATCATATAAATAACTGAGACTCTTTTATATTTGTTTAATAATAAGCTTCACGACACAATAACTGAGCAGATATTACTGTATTCTTAACCCTTTGTGCTAATTTGTTTTTCTCCCAGCATACATCCCAGGATACTTGCACTTTGTAGCTTTCCTGCTGAGCTCTCTCTCCTGATGCCACCTGGGCCTCTGCCATGACTGAATCCCCTGCTTCCTATCCTCTAACTCATCCTCCCCTGGATGGCAGGAAGTCCAGCCCTATTCTCTCCCCTGCTCAGTGATTGGCTGTAAGCTGTTTTATTACCCTATCAGGGGACCCCTGGGGAACAGAGTTTATACAACACTAAGAACAGGAGATTCTCAGAGCAAGGCTTGCAACCAGATATGGGGGATACAGAAATCAGCATTTGAATTACACAATAACCGTATGCTTACAGGTGTGTGTTGTACCCCCATGCCCAGCTCAGACATTTTAGAAAGCACACTCACTGTATATAACTAGCACCATTTACAAGTGTCTGCGCCTCGATTCCTGGACTAACCTCTGGCTAAGGGTATGGCTCTGTGATAGGTTGATTGCCTTCATCCCACTGCATCCTCGATACAGTCCCTACTACGAGAGGAGGGAGAGTGCATCTGTAACCTCAGGTGGAACTGCCTGACCTTTGGCTTTGTGTTCACGCTAGAGTTTTGTTGGCAGTCTTCAGATCGTGTGTAATGTGCCCAAGGTTCAGTTTCTTCCTATTTTGGTATTTTGTATCTTGTTCTTTTTAGCCTTTCTGTTGGGATTTCTTTTACCTTCGTATTTGTGAGGGTGGTGTGGAGAATATGGTAGGGTATGGGCTTGGGTTTTTTTGTTTTTCCCTTTGGCAAAGGATCACACTTTGGCTGGTACATGCCAAGAAAGTACTCTACTACTAGGATAATTTAGACAGTTTCCCCTAGCTGGCCAGGAGCTTTATAGACCAGGAGCACTGGGATTAAATGTGTATGCCACCAACCCTAAATACATAATGGTTTAGGAAAAGCCATCTCAGGTGCTCATATATGCGGAACGTCCTTGCTGGTCCTGCCTTCCGGATTTTTACATTTTTATATTTATATACAATGTACATATAATTTGCACTTTTATTATTAGTGGACATCAGTGATTGGCTGGGTGTTGGTGCACATATTTTGTGGCACGTGTTTGTTGGCAAGAAGATAGCTATAAATAGCCAATGCTCTGCAACATGTGAGTCCCATGCATTAAACTCTCAGTCTTGCCAGGGTCGGGTAGTGGGGGCACACGTCTTTAATCCCAGCACTCCGGAGCCAAAAGCAGCCTGGTCTACAGAGTGAGCTGTAGGACAGCCAAGGAGACACAGAGAAACCCTGTCTTGAAAAACAAGAATACTCTTAAGTCTTTCGCTCTTGCTTGTTTTGTTTGTTTGTTTTTAAGTCAGGGCCTCACTGTAGTTGTGGCTGGCCTGGAGCTCCTACTAAAGAACAGGCTGGCCTCAACTTGCCTCTGCCCTCCACATGCTAAGATTAGAGTCATTCTCCGCCACATCTAGCTGGCTGTCAGTGTTGATGGTAGGCTCAAAGCAAAACTTAACCCTTCCATCCCATCTCATGAGGACATCTACATGATAACATTTATTATTATTATTATTTATTATTATTTCTTTGATTCAGGGTCTCCTCTATATCCGAACTAGCTTCAAACTAGATGTGTAGCCAGGGATAATTGTGGCCTTCTGCTTCTCTTGCCCTCACCTCAGGGATGCTGGGCTTGCAGGCATGTATTACCCTATGCTGGGTTTGTGTGCTGTTGGGGATTGAACACAGATATTCATGCATGCTCGGTGAGCACTCCATCAGTTGAGCAATGGCCCAACCAAAAAGTCTGAACATTTTACAGTGCAGGTCATTGAAGAGAGAGGAAAAGAAAGCCACTTAAGGGGCAATGCAGAGAGCAAGAGATAGTTTTACCAGGAGTAATATACAGGTTGCAGAGAAAGAACACTGGTGAAAACAGAACAAGAGAATGAGAAGGAGCCAGGAAATTTTAGCAGATTGCTGCAGATAGTTTGAGGCCATCAGAGCAATTCAGAGGCCGAGATAAAAGTCAATTGAATAAGTCAGCTGGGGCCTGGAGGGATAGCTCAGTGGCTAAGAGCACTGGCTTACTCTTCCTTAACGGACTCAGGTTCAATTCCCAGCACCCACATGACAGCTCATAACTGTCCATTAGCCCCAGTTCTAGGTGATCTGACACATAAAATTAAATTTTTTTTTTTTTTTTAAGAAAAGAATAAGTCAACAGGGAGAGGAGTTTGACAAGAACAGTTGAGTTGAACCAGCCAGCTCAGAGCTCAGGAAGAACTAGAAAGGGTGAGCTTATTGAGCAGTAAGTCTCAGAGGCTGAAAACATTCTAGGCTAGGCTAGATTGTATGGAGGCTAGAAGCTTCCAGGGCTAGGCCTAGGTTAGCAGAAGGAGGCAGTAAGCCTCCCAGACAACAACTGAAACAGGCAAATAAAAGTTCCTCTACAGGTCATCTTCTCCTTGGATCATTCCATTTCTCTATTAACTAGATTAATTAAATTAATTAAAATCAAACAGGTTTCTTAGGGTTTTATTTGAAGCTCCATGAAACCCGGACAAGTGCCCTGCTGTTTGGTAGCTATAGGAATATTTGGCCTGCAGTATTTTGAGACCTTACACAGTTCCTGACTAATGTGTTTAAGTTGTTTTTCACTATAGACTCCTTAACCTAAAGCAGCTTTCCTGGACATAGTGCCCCTTGGCTGTAGTAGTTAAAAGTCATCATGGGTGACACAGGAAGGCTGTCTAGCAAGTTTGCCTGCCCAGTGTAAAAAGTTGATGACTATAGGTTGTTTCCAGGGCTCGAGGGATGCCTCAGTATTTAAGAGCACTTCCTGTTCTTATAGCGGTCCCAGGTTCAGTTCTTAGCACCCACATGGAGTTCCAAAACTTCATGTAGCTGATACTACCAAGATCGAGTGCTATATGTACCCAGTTAAGACACCATATACATAAATCTTAATGGAAAATTTTTTTCCATTTTATTTTATTTTTTTTATAAGGAGTCTGGGCTATATGATATCCTTCTCAAAAAAGGAAAAAAGAAAAAGAGAAGTCTGGCCTTCCAATGTGTAAAGCTTGTGTAGATGAATACATTCTGTGTTTTTGCTTGTTTGTTTTTCGCCTTCAGGTGATTAGAAGGAGTGGTCCTGAAGAGAAGGTCCTTTGTCTGGTCCGAGTGCGAGTAGGCCACTACTGTCAGACAGCTGTGATGGTCGTGCTCATCCTGCTGTGGGAAGGCATCCCTCGCCTGATGGCTGACCGCCTGTACAAAGAGCTCACGGAGAACTTACGGTGTTACAGCGGGCATCCCACTGACAGAAGATGTACCCTCAATGAAAAGTAATCAGCTCTGCTTTGTTCTGCCTTGACTTTCCCTTCTCTGTTGTGTGTGCTAAATGTGTGCCCACTAAGACTATCGAGTGAAGGACGTTTACATTCTGTGAAAGGAAAACCAGCCTTTACCGGGTGCGGTGCTCCACACCTTCAGAGCAGGAGGGCAGCTCGCTCTTCACAATGGTCTAGGCTAGCTAAGACTGCTAAGTAAGACCTCTTGTTATTTCCTCTTCCTTCTCCATTTTAAATGCATTTAACAGCATTCTGCAGAGCTGGAGAGATGGCTCAAAAATTAAGAGCACTGACTGATCTTTCAGAGGATCTGGGTTCAATTCCCAGTAACTACATGGCAGCTCACACCTGTTTGTAACTCCAGTTCCAGAGCTTCTGTCACCCTCACGCAGACATACATGTAGGCTAGACACCAATAAAAAACAATTCCACTTTACAACTTATTGGGGGTGGGTCTTAGTGGTTGAACTTGGGGCCTTTTTCACCTCAGTCAGCCTGTATACCTATCATGCATATATACACCTTCAAAACCTAGGACATTCTTTTTTCTTTTTTCTTTTTTTTTTTTTTTTTTTTTTTTTTTTTTTTTTTGCATTGTATCTTATCCAACTCCTTGTTAAAGAGTATAAGGAAAGGCTCTTTAGCAGTTCCCTCTTCAGAGTTTGAAGACTTCCTCATACAGTCACTACAGCAGTGACGCCAGTGGGATTTACTCCCATGATTGGTGATCTTTTCTGGCCCAAATGGCTCAGAACTGGTGTCGTTCCTTTTTATTTCTTTTGAGTCTTACCCTGGCAGTCTGTAAGTCTGGATCTTAAGTGATTCTTCTTCATGGCCTGTCACCCCTGCTGACCCTTCAGACCACTGTGAGATAATAATTCAAGGCCAGTCCTTTCTAAAGGGCTACTTTTCCATTTTCTTTTTTGAGGCAGACTCTTAAAAAAAGAGAATACGTAGTAGTTCAGAACTCCCAATTTTCCTGCCTCTTGGTGGTATGAATTATGTGCTGCTGTCCTTCATCTGTTCAATTTCTTGTTTCCCAAGAGTGTAAAATGAATGGCATAGCTGAGTGGTAGATTGTTTGCCATATGTGTTCTGGGTTTAGTCCACTGTGTTGGAATTACAAAAAATTTGTATCATAGTAGTTAGTAGATGACTACTTTATCCTTTAATCTCTTTAAGGATTAAGATTTGCTAATCATTTTATTATGGCTTGTAATAATAAGCATGTCAAGTCACTTTCCCAAAAGTTCATACCCTGTTTAATCTTCTAAATTCATCAATTAGATGAATTTCTTTGTCTTGAGGAAAAAAAACATGAAAATATCCTATCTTAACACTTTACCATATCATTTTAAAAACTGAACATTTCTACTAGTCTATCAAGTTTAGTTTCCTTCCGTGACTAATTTGACCCTTTGGACTGGAATCTGTCCTACTTTTCCTTCTTTCCAACTCTTGCAGTACCTCCTATCTCTCCTTAGAGTCTTTTTTTTTTTTTTTTTTTTTTTTTTAATACAGTATTCTGTCAAAAGAGGGCACCAGATCTCACTATAGATGGTTGTGAGCCACCATGTGGTTGCTGGGAAATGAACTCAGGGCCTTTAGGAAGAACAGCCAGTGCTCTTAACCTCTGAGACATCTCTCCAGCCCTCTTTATAGTGTTATATCATTGTCTTGCCTTTCACATCTAAAATTAAGAAATGGTTTTGATCTGTAAATTTTGTAACATTTTCATTACATTTAAACACTGAGCTGAGGAGTATCTTGTGGGTGGTGTACCTATGTACCTACCTGGCTTGTGGAAGGCCCTGGGCTCAATGCCCAGCACCACAATCTTTCTTTTCATTATTCCTATTGTAATCCTCATAAGTCTTTTCATTAAAACTGACAGGATTGTATATTTACTGAAAAAAAATTATGACTTTGTTATATTAGAAAAAAAAAGGAGCTAAAGTGAACTGGAGAGATGGCACAGAGGTTAAGAGTACTGGCTGCTCTTCCAGAGGTCCTGAATTCAATTCCCAGCAACCCTATAGTGGCATACCACCATCTATAATAAGATCTGGTGCCCTCTTCTGGTGTGCAGGCACACATGCAGGCAGAATATTGTATAAATAATAAGTAAATCTTAAAAAAAAATAAAGGAGCGAGGGTTCAAAGAGGAAATGAAACTATTTTCATTTCTGTTAAAGGATTTTAATTGTGTGCCTTTCCATTGGCTTGGCTATAGAACCTTGAACAATCGTTTTAGTTAAATAAGAATCAAGAATGGATTCAGAAGGAAGAGAACTGCTTGTAAGTTTGAGGCTAGATACAGCGAGGGTGTGTCTTAATGAAGAGAGTTAAAGGCAATAGTTAAATATTATAACCTGTACACACTATACCTGCCTCTCCATCACCTTGTCTAACATCCTGCTGACCATCTTCCAGTCGAACCTGCACCTGCCAAGGCCTCAATCCAAAGACATGTGGAGCATCTTTCTCCTTTGGCTGTTCGTGGAGCATGTATTTCAACGGCTGTAAGTTTGGGAGAAGCCCAAACCCCAGAAAATTCAGACTTGCTCCAAACTATCCCTTAAACGTGAGTTTGCTTTTTAATTTACAGTGCACCGTCTACAGTATGAAACCATGTACAGTTCCTAAAAAGCTTATTGAAGACAAAATTAGTTATTAAAAAACAATCATAAATCAGTAAAATATGTATGTAACTACTTAGATTCTAAATATATCAAGACCTCAACTATTTCTGTTGTCTATGGGTCTGTCTTCCTACTCCTCAACACCAGAGGGCACCATTGTTAAAAGAACTTAGGTGTTATGGGCAGCCAGAGTCGAACAAACCCACTTGCCAACATTTTAAAAACTAAGAAAGTTTCCTACCCACAGAACTACTACAAGAGAATTACTGGAATACGTTCTGAAAAAAGAAGCCGTGTGAAGCCCGTGAAGCCTAGACGGATCATTCCAGAACACAAGGCCCTGGTAAGCAGAGAAATTAGTCAAATGTACTCTTCAGGGGTTTTTTAAGTTGAAGCATGGACTTACAAGTCCTTCTTGTTGAACTGGAAAATGGGAAGTGGGGGGGTGCTTCTGACTGAACAGGTTCAGTGTGGGAATGTTTTGTATTTTATTAGGGCAAAGATTATTCATATAAGAAATGGTGTTTTGCAAACATGGTTCCATTACCTTCACTAACCAGCTACACTTAACTATTATGAGCAAAGTATTTCACCTAGTTATATGTACAAATGGCTTTCTCTAATGCATCAAAATATTTTCATTGAACTTTATTTCTTAAACTGAACATGATGTCTCACACCTGTAATCTTAGGCTAAGGCAGGAAGATCACTGCAATTTCCATGCCAGTCAAGACTTCAGAGTGAAATCATGTTTTAGGAAATCAAACTGAAAGACTAGAGTTCCTGCTGTTTCACTGACTTGCTAGAACTGTATAAGCTGTTACTTGAGCATGGCCATCTCTTCTGCTTCCCAGAAAGCATGTTTTTGAAAGCATAGGTCAGGCTGTGCTCGGTGGTTCACCCTGTAATCACAGCACCTGGAGAGGCAGGGGTGATCGGGTGCCTGTGAGTTCGAGGCCAGCCTGGTCTACAAAGTGAGCACAGGGCAGCCAGGGCTACACAGAGAAACCCTGTCTTGAAAACCAAAATCAAAAAAAGAAAGGAAGAAACCATAGGTCAATCATTTGTAACGTATAGAAATAGAAATTATTGAAAACAAAGAAATAGAAATTATATTGAGATTAAATCTTCAAGGAAACCACATTAATTTAGCACATTGGAGTCAATGCTTTTAATGTAAGGTAAATAGGAAACATCATAAATGGCAGGGGTCAACCAATGTTTATATATCACACTTAATTGATACCTGACAGTAATAACCACAAGAAAAATCCCTATAGTAACTGCAGCTGAAGGTACTTCAGCATAAGTCTCATGAAGGATATTTGCAGATAAGTATAAAACTTTGCTAAAGGATGTACAGTCTTGTAACCTGGAGCAGGATCCTCAGAACATCTGTGCCCCTTAAATCTGGCAGGTTGGGATGGGGAGACGGCTCAGCAGTTAAGAGCATATGTGCTCTTCCAGAGGCCCTGAGTTCAATTCCCAGCAACCTCATGGTGGCTCACAACCATCTTTACTGAGATCTGGTGCCCTCTTCTGGCATACAGGTGTACATGCAGATAGAGCACTCATCTACAAAATAAACAAATCTTAAAAAAAAAATAAAATCTGGGGCTGGAGATGGCTCAGGGGTTAATAGCACTGAAGGTTCTTCCAAATGGTCCTGAGTTCAATTCCCAGCAGCCACATGGTGACTTGCAACCATCTATACGGAGATCTGATGCCCTCTTCTGGCATACGTGTGTACATGCAGACAGAACATTGTATACATAATAAATCCTTAAAAAAAAAAATCTGGCTAAGGCTGGGTGTAGTGCCACATACCTTTGGCACTTGGGAGGCAAAGGCAGGCAGATCTCTGAGTTCAAGTCCAGGCAGAGCTATATAGTGAGATATCATCTCAAAAAACCAAACAAACAAGGCAGTGAGATCTTGTCCTATATTACTAAATTATTTGTTCATGTTATAAAAGGTATTGGCATAACAATTTCTTTTTTATACTTTAATCTTAATACTTTAATGCTAGTTATTCTTTTTTTTTTTCCCTCCCCTTTTGGCTTCAGACTCAAAGATCCAGCTGCCTCTACCTCCCGAGTATTGGATTAAAGGTGTGTGCCACCACTGCCTGGAAATGTTAGTTATTCTTGATAATAAGTAACATTATAACTGCTTATAACACCCGTTGACAGCTGGACTCAACTCAGGAACTGTGAGGCCAGTATAATTGAAACCCCACCAACAAAGGGAAGGAGTTGTGAGCATCAGCTGCTCTGTAAGCCAAAGCCAGGAATTTGGGAATGTCTAGGGAATGCTTGAAAGTGGAATAAGTACACTCCTTTAATACCATCTCTCCAGATCCTTTTATAGTTATGGTTTGGAATTAGCCAAAAGGCTTTTCAAATGGGCTATCTTTAAGAACAGTTTAGCACGGGGTTAGTTAGTTAGTTAGTTAGTTAGTTAGTTAGTTAGTTAGTTAGTTAGTTAGGTAGTTAGGTAGTTAGTTAGTTAGTAACTGTGGTCCAGAGATTGAATGCTTGCCAAGGTTGGTTGGAGATGTTAAAAAAAAAAATGGTGTTTGTTACTCCTGTCTTTTTTTTAATAGCGGAATCAGATGAAGTCAGTTGAGACAGTTCTTCAACGCAAACTGGGAATGTTGGTTTGAAATTTCCTGAGTGTTGAATAATGTCATCAGAAAGATGGCTTAGTGGTAAAGTGCAGTTACTTATCACAGGGCTATCGGACAGATAATAAATAAATCACTCATTCTGACTTTTGACACTGCTTTGCTCATAATAAAACAGGCGCTACTATCAAATGCAGCTTTCCTGATGTGCTGGAATTGCAAGCAAGTCTGTTTAGCATAGATTCTTTGTGATTGTATTAATCATCATCTTCCTTAGTATTTCTCAACTCTCCCCATTTTGTAGCGATTATCAGTCCGTGTGTGTGTGTGTGTGTGTGTGTGTGTGTGTGTGTGTGTGTGTGAAATCCACCACCTCTGAAAGAGCAGTAAGGGCTGGACCATTTCATTAGAGTCTCCGTTGCCTTATTTAAAGATATGGCATCTTTTAATGGAACATTGGCTAGCCTTGAACTCAGTCTTCCTGGGCTAGACTGCCAAGCGTTAGGCTCACAGGCATGCTTATTTTAAATGGCCAGGACAAAATGCTACATAATGTACTTTATGTGTTTTCCTTTCTAATCTTAAAATCATGAGTAGGTGTGTCTTTTATTCTATCAAGAGTATAGCCTTCACTATATAGATTTGTTTGTTTGTTTGGTGGTTTTTGTAGACAAGGTTTTTCTGTATAACAATGTCTGTCTAGAAACTTAGAGATCCGCCTGCCTCTGCCTCCCAAGTGCTGGAATTAAAGGTGTGTGCCACTACGCCGGGCCACTATATAGATTTCTAATGTTACAGTTTCCATTTCAAACGGCACAGGTAGACCATAACAACTTCTAGTGGCTCAGATTAACAGTTATCTTCTGTTCTTCCCATTGTATGTGTGAACTGCATGTCGGCCGCATCACAGAATTATTTGAAGTGGAATTTTCTTATACCTGTGACTCACTGTATTTTAGTATTTTGAAGTTACCTTACGTGGCTTATCTTTTACTGTAGGAAAAAAAGCTTGAAGAGAATTTACAGAACTTGGCTACAGAATTGGCTCCACTTTATAAGCAGATGGCTCCAGTTGCTTATCAAAATCAAGTATGTTTTTTTAGAACCTTTTACAATGACCCTAAGAATACTTCAAATTTCTATGTCAAAAAAGTTATTATTAATAGCTTTTCAAAATTGATCTTAAATATGTGCTCTCTTTTTACAATAGTTGTCAGTTTATGTGCCTGTGTGTAAATACATGTGTAGGCCAGAAAATGAGGTCAAGAATCTTCTTTCAGGGCTGGAGAGATGGCCCAGAGGTTAAGAGCAGTGACTGCTCTTCCAGAGGTCCTGAGTTCAATTCCCAGCAGCCACATGGTGATTCACAACCATCTATAATGAGATCTGGTGCCCTTTTCTAGAGTACAGGCATACACGCAGGCAGAACAGTGTATATTATAAATCTTTAAATAAATATTTTAAAAAAATCTTTAAGCGTTCTATGCCTTTAAGGCAGGGTCTCTTCCCTGACTTGGTTCTCACATATACTGAAAGCCCTCAAACCCAAGTGATCCTCCTTCAGCTCTCCATTCTCCTTGGGATAAGCATCTTCCAGAAACAAGGTTTTCTATATGGGTGCTAAGATGCAAACTCCAGTGTGCAGGCTTGCACATGAAACATCCTTAAACTCTGAGCCCAAATGCTAATATCCAAAGTGTTCAAGTAGAGTTTTCTTATTGGATTTCAAGGGAGCCTCATGTGCTCCTATGTAGCCTAAACTTCACTTTGTAGTCTCACTAATTGAATTATAAGTGTAGGCAAAAGTGGGGTATGTAATTTAGAGGTAATGCTTTGCTATCCTTTTTAGAATCTCCAGAACTGCCCAGAACAATCTGTAGAATCTCCAGAACAAAACTGTAGGGGAAACAGAACTAGGTGGGACTCCAGCCTGATGTATAAGAAATCTTGTTTAAAAATAAATAAAGTGGGTTTGGAAAGATGTCTCAGTGGTTAAAAGTGCCAGCTAATTGAGAGCCCAGTGTTTGGAAGCCCTGCAGAAGCAAGTAGATCTCTGTGTTCAAGGCCAACCTGGAGAAACTCTTTCTCAGCCGACCACAAAGAAAGAATTCCTTGCTGGCAATGGTGGCATACACCTTTAATTCCAACACTCTAGAGGCAGAGGCAGGCAGATCTCTGAGTTTTTAGACCAACGTGGTCTAGAGGGTGACTTCCAGGACAGCCACAGATACACAGAGAAATCCTGTCTCTAAAAAAAGAATAACACACACCTGTAATCCCAGCACTATGGGAGTTAGAGTTAGGCGAATCCCTGTGAGTTCAAGGCTAGCCTGGTCAACAAAGTGAGTCCAGGACAGCCAAGGCTACACAGAGAAGCCCTGTCTTGAAAACCCAAAGGAAAGAAAGAAAGAAGAACCCCTGCTGCTTCCACAGAGCATTCTCATCCTTCCCTGACCCTTCCATGGTGGCTTACAGCAACTTCATTTTCAGGGATCGTAGCCAATGACATTTCTTGCTTCTTCGGGCACCACATGAATGTACATGATGTGCTGCATATCTACAGGCAGACAAGTCGTGCGTGTACAATAAAAAATGAAACCAGTACGCTGGCATATGGAGACAGGCCTAGCTGCCTTTCAAAACTGAAAGGTGTCTAAGTTCACTTTCTGTAATAGTTCATAGAATGAGTACATTTTTTTTGAGACTGGGATTAAAGGTGAGCATCAGCACGCCTGGCCATATTCTGCTTCTTAAACACCTACAACTCTACATGCGGTTAGTGTATTCACTGTGTTTGTTGGGGGTGGGGTTCGTGCTTGCTGCTGGTTCCTATCAGGTCGCCAGCCGCAGCAGCCAGTGCCTCTATCCATCAGTTGTCTGCCAGCCTTCAATACACGTTTATTGCCCTACCTGGGTACTTGTACATATCTGCATATATCTACAGACGAAACCAAACTCAGACAGAGAAACTTAGTGGGGAAGAAATCTGGGCTAGCCAGATGGTTTCAGTGGTTTAGAACACCAGCTGCCATTTTGTAGACACAGGTTTGGTACCCAGCATGCACAGCTAGGCGGCTCAAAACTGTCCCTAACTCCAGCTCTGTTGCCGTGTTCTGGCACCTGAACATGCATGCGTGCTTTGCACAGACACATGCAGTCAAACCCACCCGTACATGAAACAAATCTTTAAAAAAAAAAAAAAATATTTTACTGTTTTTTTTTTTTTCTTGTTGTTTTTTAAGGTGGAATATGAAGATGTGGCTGGAGACTGTCGACTTGGTACCAAGAAAGGCCGTCCTTTCTCTGGTGTCACCTGCTGCATGGATTTCTGTGCCCATTCTCACAGGGACATTCACAACATGAATAATGGAAGCACTGTGGTGTGTATTCAAGTGGCTTTCGTCCTTTCTGCTTTAGATGTGCTCCTAAAATGTAACTGTGTTGAAAATATTATTGACTTATTGTAAGATATTAAGGTGTGCATATAGAAGAAATATTTGCTGTTGGACATGATGGCACATACCTTTAATCCCACCAATCAGGAGGCTAAGGCACTTGGATCTCTGAGTTCTATACCATTGGGGGTCTATAGTGAGTTTCAGGTCAGCTGAGCCTAGACGCTTTCTAATAGACCCTTTCAAATATATGAGCCTGGGGGGGGCGGGGTCATTCTTTTTCAAACCACCACACCTGCTATAACTGAAGCCAGGCATAGCTTGAAGAAGTAAGTACATGCCTATTCCTCCTCTCTGTCCCTTAGGTTTGTACTTTGATTCGAGAAGATGGCCGTGACACAAATATTCCAAAGGATGAGCAGCTCCACATCCTCCCACTACACCGGCTTGCAGACACTGATGAATTTGGCTCTCGGGAAGGGATGGAAGCCAAGATCCAATCTGGGGCCATCCAAGTCAATGGCCCATCCAGGAAGAAGCAACTACGTTTCAATGAACCTGTTCCTCGATGTGGAAAGAAGAGGGCCAAAATGATGGAGCAGAACAAGAAACCAGCCGCTGCTGGCCTCAGAACGAGAAGGAACTCCACCGCCAGTAAGGGTGGCCCAGGTGAGCCGTGCTGCTTAGCTCCAGAGAGGCTTCAATTTCAATTTCTTTCTTTCTTTTTTTTTTTTTTTTTTTTTTTTTGTTGTTGTTGTGCTGCATTATGTTTTTTGGTTTTTAGAGACAGGGTTTCTCTTGATTAATTTTGTAGACGAGGCTGGCCTCAAACTCACATCAACCCGCCTGCCTCTGCCTACCTGGAAGAGCACTGGGATGGTGGGTGTGTGCCACCAAGCCCACCATGCTCTTGTTTTGTTTTTTTTTAAGACAGGATTTCTCTGTGTAGCAACGGCTGTCCTGGAACTTACTCTGTCCCATCTCTCCTCCTCACCTCCATCGAGACAGGCTTTCTCTGTAGCCTTGGACTCCAGAGCGCTAGAATTAAAGGCATGTGTCACTATTACTCTGCCAGGTTTCAATTTTCTTTTTTCTCCTGTCACATGCCCAGGGAAATTACTTCATTTCTAATTTTTCAGCCTCAACTCATCCACTTTCTCGTCACCCACAGATTGTTGCTTTACCTTCCATTTTCTTTACGCTGCTGTTAGGTCTGAGGACTTGGTCAAGTCTGACTTCTCCTTTTTCTGTGAGATTGGTTTTGCTTAGTAACATTGCAGTAACACTATCTCTTTGTTGGTTGGTTGGTTGGTTGGTTTGTTTCTTTTTCAAGACAGGGTTTCTCTGTGTAGCCCTGTCCTGAAACTCACTCTATAGACCAGGCTTGTCTCCAACTCAGAGATGTGTCTGTTTTTTGCTTCCCGGGTGCTGGGATTAAAGGTGTGTGCCACCACTGCCCATCTTCTCTCTGGTTTTTAACTAAATACCTTTTGTATCAACGTGTAATTATCTTTACATCTTGAAGTGCATAGTGTTTAATGCTTCCTGCGGATTTCCTGGTGAAGGGACAATTATGGAGCTGGGTGTGGTGGTGAAAGTAAATTTCATCACCCTCCTTTATTCAGCAGATTTGAGAATACTAATCTGTTCCAATGTTACTTCTAAAAACTTTCCTATGGATTTCTTTTTCTTTTTTTTTTTTTTTTTTTTTTTTTGTGGGGGGAGCATTTTCAAGACAAGGTTTTTCTGTGTAGCCTTGGCTGTCCTAGACTTACTTTGTAGACGAGGCTGGCTTCAAACTCACAGAGGTCCTCCTGCCTCTGCCTGCAAAGTGCTGGGATTACAGGCATGCACCACCACATTTGATGAGGATTTCTTTTTTCTATGAATGACTCTAATAGTTTCTTCCTTCCTTTCTTTTTTCTTTCTTTCTTTCTTCTTCTCCTTCCTTCCTTCCTTCCTTCCTTCCTTCCTTCCTTCCTTCCTTCCTTCCTTCCTTCCTTCCTTCCTCCAGACAAGGTCTCTCTATAAACAGATTGGTCCTGACCTCAGAGGTCTGCCTGCCTGTGCCCCCTGAGCACTATGACTAAAGGTATATGCCACCACTGCCAACAATTTCTTTTATAGCGCCTTTTTTATTCCTTTTCCTCTGCACACTTATTTTTATTTTTAAAGTGCCTCAGTGTTCATTTTCCTGTCTTTAATTTGTAAAGATTTTTCAAACTGATTTAGAAATGTTTGTCATGGATCTAATTGTTTTTGATAGCTTCTAGCATAGTGGAATGTTCAGGGGTTTCTTTAATTTTGGAATAAACATGAGGAGAGACAGGAGAGAGATAGCTCACTAGTTGAGAGCACTGGCTGCTCTTAAAGAGGAAGAATTCTTTCAGGAAAACTGTTGTATGAACAAGTACAAGCAGCTGGAATATAGCTCCCTGGGAGAATACATGACTGTGTGTGGGAAGGCCTGGGATTCATTCCCAAGCAGACCCTAAAACTCGTGTTAGAGGGCTGGGTATTCTGGCTTTTGCTTCTGCTCTCGGTATTGAGACAGGAGGACTCTGTAAACCACAGGCCAGCCCATACTGTAAGGACCTTGCTTCAGACCTCCATTTTGCCTCTGTGTATGCCTGTGTATCACATGCCTGCCTGGTGATGAGGGCGTTGGATGCCTGGAACTGGAGTTACAGACAATTGTGAGTTTCCTCATGGGTGCCGGGAATCAAAACCTAGTTCTCTGCCGGAGCAACAAGTGTTTGTAACTTGTGGGCCATCTCTCCAGTACCCAAGACACATTTTTAAAAAGTGAAAAGGGCCAGGCAGAGAGGCACACGCCTTTAGTCCCAGCACTTAGGAGACAGAGGCGTGGTTCCAGGCCAGCACCGTCAATCTCAGTGGTTTTCAACCTTCCCAATGCTGCAACCCTTTAATACAATTCTTCATTTTGGATCCCCAATCTTAAAACTATTTTTGTTATTCCTTCGTCACTATAATTTTGCTACTGTTATGAAAGCTTTTTACAGGCCTAATTACAGCAAGTAATAGAATGCTTGCCTACCCAGGAGCTAACGCCAGGAGGCAAAAAATAAAATCATGTAAAAATAATTTTTGAAAACCGACAGGTGCCAAATAGCTTTTATGTTTGTCTTCACGTTTGTTGTAACTTTGTGAGCCAACAGTGAACCTACAGCATTTTGAAACTGAACGGCATTTTATTTTTAAAGGTTCAGACAACACTAAAAGCTGTCCATCGGCCTCATCTACTACGCACCCAGAGAAAGAAGAATCTACAGACCTAAGTCCCCTGGTGGCTTCCTCCACGAAAACAGCTACCTGTATGTACAATAAAACAGCCTCAGGCGGGCTTCCAGAAACAAGTAGCGTTCTCCACGGCGCAATGCCTTCTGGGACACACAGTGGTGCTAATGCAGCTGCTGGGGAGGGCGCTGGGATTGCACAGCCTGGTGAAGTGGCTCCTCTTCCTCACCAATCTGTTCCCACAGCAGATCCCCCTGCTCATTCTGAGCCCGTCGCTAGTCCGCCCGAGCAGCTAACTTCTAATCTGTCAAACCAGCAGCCCCCGTTCCTCAGCTCTCCTCATAAACTGGCTTCCTGTCAGGTGAAAGATGAGCTGCACCCTGAAGCAGATAAGCCTCTGTCAGATGACCTGTCCTCCGACGAGGATAATAACATCCCTCAGATTGATGAGTTTTGGTCAGACAGCGAGGAGATCTACTTTGATCCCAGCTTTGGTGGAGTGGCGATAGCACCCATCCACGGCTCGGTGCTGATTGAATGTGCCCGGAGAGAGCTTCACGCGACCACCTCCTTGAGGTGTCCTAACCGATATTGCCCTTTTCGTGTGGCCCTCGTATTCTACCAGCACAAAAACCTGAATAAGCCCAGACATGGTTTTGATATCAATAGGATGAAGTATGAATCTAAAGATATAAAGAAAAAACCCGCAGATCGCGAGGGCCCTGACTTATCCACCGAAGCCACTTTGTCATACCAAATTCCTTCTCGTATTGCTTCCACTCTAACCCATGACAATATCGTCACTGTGTCCCCTTACGCTCTCACTCATGTTGCAGGGCCCTACAACCATTGGGTCTAGAGGCTTTTCTCCCATAATGCCTTTGCTAGCTCGTTGTAGTTTTTACGGTGCTGTTCAAAAGAAAGTCATATTGTTGTTTACTGTATCTTCATTTTACCCATTTTAACTCTGAGATAAAAATTAAAAAAAAAAAAACGGGGTGGGAACTTAACTGTGACTATATTTTGAGAATTGGTAGAAGGTGCAGATTTTCAGCAAAATTAAAACTTTTCTAGTTTTAGATACACAAAGAATCTCTTGGTTAGGTGTGGGCCGTGCTAGAACCAGGGTTCGGTGCTTTACACTCAGTTTGTTTACTATGAGGAGGATGTTAACAAGTTCCTGCAATAAGATGTAAAAGCCAAGACACACAGTGTTAACCCTACACAGTTCCTGGTGCTTTAACCACACCAACACATGCAGTAATGAGCTGAATGATTGTTTCATGGTGCCATTGTTCAAGCATCTTCCAATCATTGCTATCGTGTCTGCACATTTCTTTGAAATAAACCAATGAAATGCTTTTTCCTCTTAAAATATATCTCCTGTATAAAGTAATTCTTTATTCTAGTGATGGTTGGAGGCTGTTCATTAACTGTAAATATATATATTTTAAAAAGCACTTTCTATTTTTAAAAGTAACTTGAAATAGTATAGTAGCAGAATCCTATTGTCTATGATGTATGCATATCTGCATACCAGAGAAGTCATTTGTTCTTGCTGTGTGAGTTCCATCCTGTTAACCGCAGCCTGTATTCAAATAATATATGACTAGTGTTTTTACCAATAAAGTAGAGGATCTCTAAGAAATTGAAACTACAAAATGCCACCAATATCGATTTCCCCCTTTTAACTAGAAAAAAAAAAAACAACAACAACATTATCTTCTAAACTAACCCCATAATTGAAGTATATGATCCTATGGCAGACGTTTTCAAAGAGAGAGGGCACAACTTTGGATCAGTCAAATGGTCCCAATGTTTCAAATTGAGAAAAATATCTAATTAAGTAACCTTTCCTTCCCAAATGAGAAGAAAATATTCTGTAGAAGTAATTGAAGTGAAAAATCCTCACGATTACCATTATCTCTCCTTCCCTGGAGTCACAGAGTAAAATTAGTACTGTAAGCCAGTTAAGAGGCTAACTAAGCTGGGTGTGGTGACCCACACCTGAAATTTCAGCGCTCTGGAAGGCAGAGGCAGGTAGACCTCTGTGAGTTCAAGGCCAGCCTGGTCTACAAAGTGAGTCCAGGACAGCCAAGGCTACACAGGGAAACCCTGTCTCAAAAAACAAACAAAAACAAAAAAGAGAGAGAGATCTCTAACTATTACTAATCTTAACCTATTTGGTTTAGATAAATGGTGACTAAACTTCTTTAGTAATCCCATATTCTGAAGGTGACGGGTAAAATCGGCATTCTGATTATTTTAGTGTTCCATTGTTTAATTGACTTACAGTCCAAGAAAGATTCCCCAAACAAAAAACCTCCAACCAAGAGACCTTTCAGTGAAATACAAATGCACAGGTGCTATGACATTCAAGGTGTTGGATTCTTTGGGAGTACAGGAACCCAAATGGTGCTTCTCTGAGATGCCATAGGAGGCCCACAACTACTACCACAATCTTGGTGCAAATATAAACAGTTCCAGTAAGCTCTCTAGAGACTAACTTATGAAATTGATACATGGTGCAAAGGGTAAGTTTCTGGCGAAGGCAAGTTCAGGAAGAGGAAGGGGTTGTAAATAAGGAAATGTCCATTGACATTCCACAGTGCACAAGTAGACTTAAGCTCCTGGAATATGTACAGTAGGGTAATTTGTTAACCTGATTTAGTATTTTGTGTGCCTTAGATTTCCATTTAAAAACATGCCTATTTTTTAAGCCTAGGGTTTCTTACACGTGTGAGTATATAAATGTGATCAGTTATTGCTTCAGTTAGGTATTTGTTAGACTAGACCATCAGGACTGTTCCCTTGTGAAGTTACCTTTGCGGTGTTCAGCCTTAGCTCCCACTAGAAATCATTTCTTTTCCATTGCTAGAAAAAAATCTTCTCCCCCTGCCTTTATTCATTCATTCATTTACCCATCCCTCTAATGCATGTTTAATTGAATCCTTCTCAATTCAATTTGATTGAATCTGATTTTGTTTATTTTTGAGTCACCACCTAGGATGCAATCTTAAACAGAATGCTTGGCATTATTTCCTAAGGGAATAGCAAATTACCTATAAAAGAAGAGCTACAGTAATATATAATCTAATAAAGTCAAGCTAACTTGTTTTTAATGTTAAGGCCACGTTTTGTTTTTGTTGTTGTTGTTGTTGTTGTTGTTTTCCAAGACAGGGTTTCTTTGTGTAGCATTGGCTGTCCTGAAACTCACTTTGTAGACCAGGCTGGCCTGGAACTGGTGAGATCCGCCTGCCTCTGCCTCCTCAGTGCTGTGATTAAAAGTGTGTGCCACCACTGCACAGCTTTAAGGCCACATTCTTAATGTTTAACTCATTTTAAACACCGATGTTGATCAATGGGGCTGTTGGGATGTGGGAAGCTACTTGCATTTTGACAGAATAAGTACATGAAAATAATCAGTTCCAGGAAGGCAGAGGTAGGCTGATAGCTGTGAGCTCGAGGCCAGCATGGTCTAACAAAGTGAGTCCAGGATAGCCAAGACTACACTGAGAAACTGTCTCAGGGGAAAAACAGGGAAAAGGAAAAAAGAAAATAATCAGTTTCAAGAAAAATGTCATTCCATTATTAAAATTGTCTTTAGAAATGGAATGCCTCAGCCGACAACCTACTGTGGGAACCTCATTCTCTTAAGTTCTTGGGCGCTCTCGTGTGCTTCTTAGACACACCGTGCTTAGTCAGTGTTCAGCAGCACTGGTTGTCTACTGGCTATGTACTGCTTTAAGAGTGGTCTTTATTACAGAACAGAATAAACTGGTTTGAGATGACAGCCCCTGTCAGACTCTTCTAATGGTCTTTCTACACCTCTATCGCTTTGTTATACTCAGATTCCTTTTCCTTTACTTCATTTGTGAAGCTCTAATCGAGACTGTGTTCATGATGTGAACCTTGAGTTCATTGTTGTATATGACCTCTATGATAGCCCAGCAGATGCTATCATTCTTGTGTGCTATAACTTCTATATCACCTGCCCTCTCAAAATTCCATTTTCTGTGTGTGTATTTTGGTTTTATGAGACTGATTCTGTATGTAATCTTGGCTGTCCTGGAACTCACATGGTATACCAGGCTACCCTAGACTTCTGCCTCTGCCCCTGTGCTGGCATTAAAGCTGTACTCCACCACTCTCCAAGCTGTTTTGTTCTCTTTGTCAGCCTCACATATATCCTGTTTCCAAATTTCTGCAAGGTACCATGTTGCGATATATTGTTGGGACTTGAGGCTAAGAAGGGTAAATTTTCCCAACATGTTCATGGCTTAGATGACTTTCCAGTCAGTGCATTTGTGAGGCTCAGAGCTTCGTTAGGTGAACGCTGTAAGCTGTTCACTTACATTCACCCCATTACATGGTTAACTGAATGGCTGTCCTTCTGTAAATGGTGTACTAGCTCGGTTCACATGAATGACATACTTCCTAGTATCATTACTCCAGTTTATCATTTCGCATTTGCATGATAACAAACCCATATATATGTTAGTCAGACATATATACTGAGACTTCTATGTGGAACAAAGCTGTCAGATCATTGCATGGCATTTGCTATCGATTGTGAGCACATTCACCTTTGTGCCAAGTAAATAGCTGTGTGCAATCTTTAGTTTGGCCCCTCGATGCATGAGAATCTTTCTTAGTCTAGATTTGAAACAACTGAATCATCATCTTTACTAGTAATTTATGACAAGAATTATAACAAGATAATGTGGTGACTCTCGCTGCACCAGAAGTCCCCTTCGAGGCGCTGGAGTTGAACCCCTGTGCTCACAGAGCAGACCTACCTGCTGGTAGCTGCCTACAGGCCACTCTGTTCTTCGGAGAACCGCACAAAACAAACTTTACTTTTCTCACCCATAGAGGACTGCATTACTGAAAACTATCCTTATTTTTATACAAGTCAAAAATAAAACAGCTTTCTGTCCTCTGGTGAGGTTCAGGACGCGAATGGTAATGGTAAAATTAGGTCAAGACTCCCTTGACTGTCAATGTTTCAGGCTCTGTGGGGAGACGTTAACTGACTTTTAGCTATGAAGCTAACCTATTAACGCTTTGCTATAAATATGGCGATCCTTGTCTTTGCCATTCCCTCTGGACCTCATATTCGGAATACATAAGGATTTCTTAAGGACTGGCTGAGCCAACTGAGGAAAGCATACTTTCATTGTATATACTCCCTAGCCGTGGTTGCACATTCCTTCCTGCCCCTCACCTAGTTAAGTGCGAGCAGTTGCTTGTGGTGTGGCCATTTTTGTGATGGGAATGCTATACTTTGTTAGGTCTTTGTCCTGTCCACTTTGGCATGTTTGCCATGTGGTATAGTCATTGCTTGGTTGTTTAAATTTTTCCAAGTGAAATGGGTGTTTCAGACTGTATTTTTCATAGCATTAGAAAATAACGGCAATCCTATGTGGAGAAGACATTCAGTCTGTGTGTCTTCCCACAAAACTTGATTCTGTATATTTTCTTCAAAAGTGTTAAAATTCTTAAGCATGGTTTTTGTGTTTAGTCTTCTCTCTCTCTCTCTCTCTCTCTCTCTCTCTCTCTCTCTCTCTCTGTAATAGAAGATGAGCCTCGGTAGTAAGTTGTAAAGCTGGGCCTCTAAGAGTGTCATGGTCTTGCGTAGTCTTGAACTTTGGCTGAGGATGTTGAGAACTTGTTTTTCCGTTTCTTTTTCTTTTGAAACTGGATCTCACAATGCAGCCCTGGCCTGGCAATGTAGACCGAGCTGGCCTTGAACCCACAGAGGTTCTTCTGGCCTCGACTCCACCACACCTGGTGTCTCTAGTGCTGGGGATTGAACCAGGCCTTTGTGCATTAGGTAAGCTCTCTCTCAGCTGAGGCCCCACTCTTGCTCAAAATTATCTTGTGGCAGTCTGTAATGCTTCTAGCTTCAAAATTTCAAGGTTACTAATTTCCATATTCCTTTTGTACTTTATAATTAAAACTGCTGTTCTCCTATGTGTATATTCTGGCTCCATCACCCAGATCATCCGTTATGCAAACACATCTGGGTCTTTGAAACTGTCATTTTGTTTCTCACTCCTTTTCCTTTTTGAGACATCATCTCATTATATAGTTTAGGCCAGCCTTACATGCTCTCGTTTATCTCAGCATCATGGCTTATCTTTTAAAATTGTGTGTCATGAAGTCCAACGCCCACCTTTGCTCAAGTCTGTAATCCCAACTGCTTGAGGGGCTGAGGCAAAATGATAGAAAAGGAACACCAACGGGACACAGAGCATGCCAGCCTTGCTGGAAGTGCCCTGTGTCCAATCCCCAGAAAGGACCAAGAAAGAGCATATTTATGCAGACCTTTTCAATTAGGGGTAAATACAACTTAAGCATAAGTTACATATTCCCATTGTCTTTTGTGGCTTTTCCATCTCCATCTGTTAAATTACAAATCTGCCAGGCAGTTTTAGTCACTGGGTCTTAGATGCAGACAGACTGTCTTTTCTTTATTCTCATTTTCTACCTTCTATTTACCCACAACTCTATTCTGCTGATGGGAACCTAGGTTTCCTAGGGTAAATTTACTCTTGAAATTTTTCAGTCGTAATAGTGTAATCATAATGGCCTTGGTATACTGGAATTAGACTCTTCAACCTCCAGCCCAGACATCACAGCCCCACATCACTGCACATAATCTAGTTTCAAACCTGAGTACTTGGTGCTGAGCCACCAGGAGGCTCTGAAGGTACCGAAAGGGAAAGTGTGTTCCTCTAGCCACCAAAGGGAGCTACACATCTCCGGGTCAAAAGCAAGAAATACTTTTAATATTTCTTGTCTACCCTCTTCTAATTTTAACTGAAAATAGATGCTAGAAACAGGTAATATTTTGAGAACAAGTAGGACACGAACAACAACAATGAGCATCTCTCCCTAGGTGTTCTGTACACGCCTGTAATTCCAGCTTGCCGGAAGGCAGAAGCCAGTAGGTGAGATCCTGCCTTCACTGAGTGCTTTGTGCAACTTCTTTTTTTTCTTTCTTTCTTTCTTTTTTTTTTCTGAGGGACAAGGTGAGTCAGTTGGTTTTTAGAGACAAGGTTTCTCTGTGTAGCCTTGGCTCTCCTGGACTAACTTTGTAGACCAGGCTGACCTTAGACTCACAGAGATCCACCCGCCTCTGCCTCCCTGAGTGCTGGGATCACAGGCATGTACCACCTTGCCTGGCATTTGCAACTTCTTTTTGCCAATATTGAACTCAGAAAACATACTTCCCTTTTACAGATGAGCCACCAAGCAAGTAACAAGAATATTCAGTAGCTTACTTTAAGTCACACAGCAATTCAAGGAATATGAACGAAATGATGTGTTTTGCCTGAGTGTGTGTATATGTACCATATGTGTACTGAGTAGAGCTAATAATAGAGAAATATAAAATTTATTAAACCTCTTTTTTCAGCTAATTTACACTGTTTAGTCAGCTGTTTTCATTCACATGTTAAAGGTCTCAAATTCTCATTTATGCATCAAAGTCTAGGTTTGTGATTTTTATTTTATTTGTGTGTGTGTGTGTGTGTGTGTGTGTATGTGTGTGTGTGTGTGTGTGTGTGTTTAAGGCAGGTGCTTGTTTAGCCATGGCTGCCCTGGAGAATTCTATGTATCCTAGGTCGGTCTGGCCCTAGGTGCAGGCACTGCAGGTGTGAACCACTCTATTTGGTGTATATTAAAAAAACAAAACAAAACATAGAGAATATCCTTTACTCTTAATTGGAAGACAAAATACATTTTCCACCAAGTCATTTTTAAATGGGACTTTTAAAGCCCCTCATTAATTTATTTGTTTAAATATATTGAAATGAAGGTTTCTTGAAGGAAATAGTGCTAGCTGAACAATTTGAGTTCCTAGCCCTTCATTATATAAATATGCAAAATTATTCACGAACAGGTTTTATGGCCTCTAGATTATGTAGGATGGTCTTGTTAGATTGGGTTGGATTTGTTTTGTTTCAGTGTGTGCCCCTCTGCTTTATTTGTAGCCATATAAATCTTTGCAGCAAATGTACCTGTACCTAGAGAGTTAAGGATACTGAGATGTATTTGTAAAGGTTCTAGTAATCTCTCTATAGGTTATTTTACCAACCTCTCTAGATAGAGGTGATATATTTTGACTATGCTGTTACATTCTTTGGCACAAAAAAGGGGGGAAACAGGCCGAATGATCTTGAAAAGTCAAGTATGACCTCCTCCTCCTATGTTGGTGGCTCTTTCCAACGTGTTCGTGCTCTGATAAAATGGCTGACTGTATTTGACTTTACAAACACAGCTCATAGGAAAGATTAAATATTTTTATTGCAATGTGCGGTCATATTTTTTTTTCTAGCCTTTATGGAGTTAACATTGTGATAGGTGCTTTAAGAGAAATATTTTTCCAGAAATGGTTTTATAGCAAAAACTATGGGCAGCTTTTGCATTGTGATGTGTGGGTTGGTGGTTCTATTTGGGTTAGCAGGAACTCATGAGATGTTCCCTGAGGAGAAAGCTGTACAACTCCATGGCAGAGAGAGCAACATGACGTTCTAGTTGACTCACTTTTCTCTCATAGTGAGGTAGCATGTAAATCAACATACGTGGCATTAATTTGGTTTACAGGAATCAGCGGAGTGTTTAATTGGTGGGAGGAAAACTTTCATTCATATTCTTCCGCATACACAGCAGTACTGACTTCCCACCAGGCAAATAATCGCTCTCCTGTGTTAACCCTCTCCACCTGCAGTCTGTTTACTGTTGATTTTTACCTATTGCCATCCTACTGTTGTAACTCGCTAATTGAGGTTTTGGAGGTTTTTTGTTTGGGGGGTGTTTTTGTTTTTAGAAAATGCTGTTAAAATTCCAAAAAATGTTTGATTTAGTTCTTTACTTATGAGGGAAATAGTTAAGGAAAGCACTTCATCACATTAAAGGGAAAGAGAATCTTATAACCATGATGGTTTTAATACATGGTCAATATTGAGTCCTCTGCACAGAATGGAACACTTCCTAGCAGTACTTGAATACTTGTGAGTTGGAATTGCATGTTACTTGAAAAATCTAATTAAGCTAAATTTTGGTGCACAGCAGTTGTACATGATTTCATGTTTATGTAGCAAAATACATTGAAATGTACTAGTATTGAAACATAAATGTAAAAATAGTTGTGGAAATTGTCTTATTTTCCTTATGTCTCATTTGTTTAAAGCATAAATTTCCTTTTTTCTTAATTCTAAGGATAAATGAATACTGTAATTGAAAATATATTTTAAATCTTTGTCATGTTTTTTTTAAGCTATTGCAAATTGTATCATTCCTGATTATATAGAACTTTGTGGGTGGTATAAAATAAATTTTATACTTCTATTTTGCACCTGGTAGTCTAATTTTTCTTTCCTCTTCAAAAATCTTATTTAAAAACATAATATCTAGGATGCTGGAGAGATGGCTCAGTGGTTAAAGCGCACTGGCTGCTCCTCCAGAAGTCCTGAGTTCCGTTCCCAGCAACCACATGGTGGCTCAAAACCATCTATAATGAGATCGAGTGCCCTTTTCTGGTGTGCATATGAAGAGCACTTATATACATAAAAATAAATATATCTTTTAAGTATTTGTATGTATATATACATATATATTACCTGGTGTTCCTGTTCCGGTTACAAAAAACTAACAGTTTAACTGAGCAGATGGTGTTTAAGTACAGAATCCAGCTGTTGATACAGAGCACGTGCTTAGCAAACTCGAAGCCCCAGTCAATGCACAGAACCAAAAGCAAGCTTTGTTTCCACTGGTGTTAATTTTAAGTGTCTGGGTGGGGTTTTTTTTAGAAAGATTTATTTATTTATTGTTTATACAATATCCTGTCTGCACGTGTACCTATTTGCCAGAAGAGGGCACCAGATCTCACTATAGATGGTTGTGAGCCACCATGTGGTTGCTGGGAATTGAACCCAAGAACCTTGGAATAACAGCCAGTGCTCTTAACCTGTGAGCTCTCGCTCCAGCCACCTGTGTCTGAGTGTTTTGTCTGCATATACGTCTGTCCACAGAGTGCATGTCTGATCCTGTAGAAGCACTAACCCCCTGAGATTGGAGTAACAGATGCTCCATCATATGGGCACTGTTAAACTCAGGACCTTTGGAAGAGCAGCCAATGCTCTTAACCACTGAACCATCTTTCCACCCCCTAAAACAGATTTCCATCACCTCATCAAATGGTCCTGGTATCTTTGAGCATCTGTCCACTCCCATGTGACTGCCCTTGTTAATGCCTAAAGTGATTTCAATTTGTATAGCTTTTGCCACTTTTAGAACAAAGGTGAAATAGAGTGCATGGTTTATTTCACTTAGCATATTGGTATCTAGATTACTCCATACAGAGTTCTTGCCTTTTTGTTGTTGTTGTTCTGGTTGAGACAAGATCTTGTATTTTAGTCCAGGTTGGCCTCAAACTGGGTGTCAATCACTTTTGTGATGTCAGTCACTCCTGCTTGAGCTTCCCAAGATCTGGGGTTACATGTGTGAGCATGCCAATGATTTGGTAGATAATGATCAGATGTGGCCCCCACTATTTCCCAATGTACCTGAGCAGAAACATTTTTGTAAGCATGCTTTATGCCAGTACTAGTGCTTTCTACATATGAATGCACTAATTCTCAATCAGAAAATAGGCATAGTGGGCTAGAGCGATGGCTCAGAGGTGAAGAGCACCCACTGCTCTTCCAGAGGTCCTGAGTTCAATTCCCAGCAACCACAAGGTGGCTCCCAACCATCTATAATGAGATCTGGTGCCCTCTTCTGGGGTGCAGGTGTACGTGCAGGCACAGCATTGTATACATAATAAATAAATCTAAAAAAAAAAAAAAAGAAAGGATAGGCATAGTTAAACCACATGTCAGTACGCAGTGAAGGAGGAGCCAGCCTTGAACCTAGGTAGGCATCATGGCCTTCAGCTTTAGTTTCCATCACCATTTCCATTTCTAAATGTGTATGAAATGATATCTACTCTTAATTTTCTGGTAGATTACAACTATTGTGCTCAAAAACCAATGATAATACGCAATTCGCTTTCTCCTTTCTGCTGTGTTTTTCTTTCTTTTTTCCTGTGACCAGAGCATACCATTCATAGTTCAGACTGCTGGCTCTGCACTTCAAATCCTCTAGCATCATTACCTAGAACACTGGGTTCACCGGCCACACCACCAAGTGCCTACTGCCCAAACACAAGCCCCACCCTGAGCTCTTTTTTTCCCTGTAGAGAGTCAAATCCAAGGCCTCAAGCTTGCCAGACAAGTGTTCTTTATACTAAGCTACAGACTCAACACTTTCCCCATCTGCATGTGTGTGTAAAAATGAACGTGAGGAGCCAAAGAATGACAGCTTATTCCCTTGTTGCAAGTATGCCTGCCATAGAATTTCTCTAGTTTTCAGCAGAGTGATACAGCGTAGTTACTGTGCCATGATTCTCAGAGCATAATACAAAACAGAAACTAGATCATTTTAAAGTCAAAATGTTTCTTATTCTCTTTTCTTTGTTGTCTGTCTGGCTGTTTTTTGTGTCTCATGGCCCAAGCTCGACTTGAACTCAGCCTCAGTCATCTTTCCTCAGCCTTCTAATGACCTCCTGTGCCCAGACCTACATACTAATTGCTTCATGAGAGTGAAATGGCCTGTTGCTCTGTCTGTACTTGAGTACAGGTTGTTGACTCTTCTTGGATGGTAAAGCAAATTACTCGGCAACGGACTGGGATGCCTGTCCACCGACTGGTCCTGCGTTGTCCTAACATGGAATAGCATGCTACCAGAGCCCCAATTTTGACAGTCAATGGTGAGCCCAGAGCTGCCCAGTGCCTTTCTCAGTTTGGCCTCCAACACTCTCTGATCCCCATAGTCTTTTTCTATCTCCCAATTTTCCTTATTCACAAGTGTTGGCAAGCATTTTCTTGAGAGTGAAAAGCCTTCCGCCTTCATAGTTTGTTCATCTACCTTCATTTTACCTTTTTCATCTTGCTTTCTATTACCATATAGAAAATAAATAAAATAAAATGCTAAATTATATCTAAGTGATAGTTGATACTATTAGTTTATATTTTTATTAGAATAAAAAATTGCCAAAATGTTGGGTATGGGAACTTGAAAATATTTCTCCAAGAAAATAATTGCCAATGAGTATTTTTTTTTCTTAGCATCTTCAGTCAATACATTAAAAAAATAAAAGTCAAAACCATAACATTTTGCTTCATACCCTGAGAGAAAGGAAGAGAGAGACAGCGAAAGAGAGAAGCCAGTAAGGCTAGGTGTGGTGCTGACATGTGCTGGTGCTGACATAGTCAGAACTTAGTGATTTCCAAGTGAGCCAGGACTCAGAGGGTTTCAAGGAAAAGAGAAAGGAAGTATGGGTGGGAGGAGTGGGCCAGGAGACAGAAGAAAACAAAAGAGAGGGCTGAGGACCCAAGTTCAGACTCCAGCGCCGCTATAAAAGCTGAGCGTTTGTATTCCCCGTGCTGCAACCTTGAATGGCTGTAACACTAGCACTAGGGGCGTGGAGACAGCCAGACCACTGGGGCTCATAGCGGGTCATGAAATATTACTGGCCAGCACATTTCTAGCTTAAGCTGCAAGCCCGAGCTTCAGCGAGAGTCCATGTATCACAAAAGCAGTAAGGCAGAGCTGGAGAGATGGCTCTGTGCTTAACAGAACATGCTGCTCTTTCAAAGAATCCAAGTTCAGTACCCGGCACCTACATAAAGGTGGCTCACAACTGCCTGAGAACTTCAGCTACTGGGGGTCTGGCATTCTCTTCTGGCCACCAAAGAAACTCTAAGCTTATGACTTAACTCCTATACACATGGCATACACATAGATATAAAAAACAAAAATAATTAGAGCAAGTGAGGTGGACCACGGATTGCTCCTCCAGAGGACCTAGATTTGATTACAAGCACCGACATGGCAGCTCACAATAGTCTATCAGTACAGTTTCAGGGGATCTGACACCCTCTTCTGGCCTCTGTGACCACCTGACACACACGTGGTGCAGTATTCTGTACTGGTGAAGTGAGCCAATTCAAGCCAAATGAAAGAATAAAGGCAGGGTTGGTGGGGTAGCTGTTGGTGAGGTCACTGACCTCACAGGAGGGGGTCAGGAAGAGAAAGCAAGCCAGCAGAGAGGAGAGAAGAAATACAGAGAGAGAAGGGAACAAAATGTCTGGATTATACAGTGAAGAGCCTTTGGAGGAGAAGAAGCCCAGCCCCTGAACTGCAAAGTTCAGGTAGGGACTGAAGGATGCTAGGAGAACCTGGAGGTCAGGTCTGATTCCCAACAGATATAAATATAATTAAAACTTCCATACACATAAAATTTTAAAAAACAAAACCCAAACCAAAACAAAAAATAATTGCTTCGGGTCGTGGTGGCAGTGGTGCAAGCCTTTAATCTCAGCACTGCAGAGGCAGAGGCAGGGGGATCTCTTGGTTTCAGGCCTTGCAATTGGCAGAACTGGCCTGGAGCAAGAGAGAGGTCCAGAGGTGAACAAATCCGAAAATCTCATCTTGAGGTCAGCAGGAGTAAGGGTCACTCCCTCCCTGTCCTGGGCCTGTAGTCTTGCAAACCCCACCTCTGCCACCTTTAAGGTAGTCTTGTAACCTGGTGGCCACATTTCAAGTCAAAACTTCCTATTTCCTTACAAGGACATGTCCAGCTAGTGCTTGGAATTCCTCTCCATGAAAATGAAGTATGCCCAGCACCTCTGTCCCAGCTAATGATGTACACTCAGCCGGAAAAGCCCTACCTACTTCTCCAAGTTTTATATAGCTCTTATTCCCTTCAACAGAGAAGAGCTGCATCCAACGGCCTGCTAACCCACCCACCTGGCTAAACTTCATTCCTCCAAGTACAACATCGGCACAAAGGTTCCTGGACATCTGAGGTAAGAAACAGAACCCACCCAGAATGATTAGCCTGGTCTACAGAGCTAGTTCCAGAACACCCCCCCCCCCCAAAAAAAAAGCGATATGACTGGAGAGATGACTCAGTGGTTAAGAGCGCTGGCTGTTCTTTTCTAGAGGTCCTGAGTTCAATTCCCAGCAACTACATAGTGGTTAACAATAACTTATAATGAAATATGATACCCTCTCTTGGAATGCAGGAATACAGTCAGCTAAAGCACTCATATACATCAAATACACAAACAAATAAACCTTTGCTAGGGGGTAGTGGTGCATGCCTTTAATCCCAGATCTCTGGGTCCTCTGAGTTACAGACCACCCTGGGACAGCCAGAGCCACAAAGAGAAACCCTGTCTTGGAAAAAAGAAAACAAACAACAACAACAAAAAACATTGCTATAGAAGACATACCCAACATTGAACTCTGACATCTGTATACCCATCCCCTAGGAAGCACACATGCAAACACACCCAAGTAGATAAATAAACCAATCAGACTTCCTTCAAAAGTGGTGACGGGGGTGGGGGAGGTTGGCAAGGATGTAGCACATTTCTTGTGGGAATATAAAATAGTACAGCCACTGTAAAAATAGCTGAGCATTTTGTCAAAGATAAATATAGAATTATCCTATGACCCATAATTGCACCCTGTGTTACACTATATCCCCAAAAGGGTTGAAAACAGTTCAAAGAAAAGATTGTGAATGTCCTATAGAAGAGAAAAATTTTGAATCAGGGTCAAATTATATAATTCTGTCTAAACTGGTATTTACTGTGTAAGCAAGGCTGACCTCCAATTTGCAGTAATCCTTCTGCCTAGGATCACAGTGATACACCACCATGGCCAGCTGGAAAACTCTTTCTTCCATCATTCTGGATTCTTCGCTGGAGTTCTGCAACGAAAGACAGATTATAACTCAAAGGTTTGGTTATAGAGTGGTTTATATAGCATCATAACAAAGGAATAATTAAGTTAGAGTAAGGCAGGAATGATGAAATTCCATGTCAACCAAAACTTCCTGTTGTCAAAAAAGAAAGAAAGAAAATAGAGAGCAAGAAACAGTAAGCATGGCTGTAGGGGTCTGCTCTCTCAGCTAGCCATGGGGCTGAGGCAGAAGGAAAACAAGTTCGAGGCCTGTCTGTTACAAACTGAGTTCACAAATTCAGCCCAGGCAACTCTGAGGCAGCTGGGTAATATAGTGTTTTTGTAGAATGCTCAAGGCTATGGGCCAGTCTAAAGTAATATTCTTTCTTGTTCTCTGTCTCTCTCTCTCTGAGGAGAAAAAAACATCATGACAAAGAAAAATAGTTTCATGTTTCTAATGACAGTGTGAGGGTAACTAATGAAGCCAGATCTTCATGTAAGGCTGGGCCTGGTGGCTCATGGCTGTAATCTCAGAATCTGGAGCTACAGGCAAAACTGTCACAAGTTTGAGGCCAGTTTTGTCTATATACCAAGTTCCAGTTCACCCAGGACAACTCGTGGGATTTTGTCTCAAAAAATAAAACAAAGACAACCACAACAAAAATATTTTTGTTTAGCGCCTTTATTTGATGAGCAAATATTTTTGTTCATCACCATTACATGATGAAAGTGAGGTTATCTCCAGTAGAAGACAATTTACACTCTGCCAATAAGACAAAAATTACAAAGGACTACGAGAGATTTTCTTGCCTAATTGCCTTATGCTAAAAGTAATTATTAAATAAAAGAGGAACCTTTTGGGGTGACATTCTGCTTTCCTTCATGATTGTTCATAGCTGCTTAAAAATAAAAGTAACCCAGAAGACAAACTGCTGAAATACAGGAAAGTGTAGTGTTTATATTGTAAACATTTTGTAGCCCTGGCTGTCCTGGAACTCACTGTGTAGACCATGCTGAGCTTGAACTCACAGAGATCAGCCTGCTTCTCCCTCCTCCATGCTGGACTTAAAGGCTTACAGGAGTGTGTCACCATGACTGAGTTTTTATTTAGTTTAAAAAATATTGTTTTATTTGTTTATTTATTGGCCTTTCTTTTCTTTCTTTCTTTTTTTTTGTTTTTGTTTTTCGAGACAGGGTTTCTCTGTGTAGCCCTGGCTGTCCTGGACTCACTTTATAGACCAGGTTGGCCTCGAACTCACAGTAATCTGCTTGCCTCTGCCTCCCTGAATGCTGGGATCACAGGTGTATGCCACTGCACCTGCCTTTTTATATTTTGGATTTTCAAGACAGGGTTCCTCTGTGTAGCCTTAGCTGTCCTGGACTTGTTCTGTAGATCAGGTTGGCCTCAAACTCACAATGATCCACCTGCCTCTGCCTCCCGAGTGCTGGGATTAAAGCTATGCACCACCCCTCTAGCTTATTCTGAAATTTTTAAAAGTTTTATGCATATACAGGTATTTTGACTGCATGCGCAACCTACACGTTTGCAGTACCATAGAGGCCAGACGAGAGTGACAGACCCCACGGAGAACAGAGTTACCACCCTGTATGTGCTGAGTAAAATTCACGTTTTCTGGAAGACCAGGCAGTGTTCTTAACTGCTCAGCATTCACTTCAGCCCTAAGCTTTCAGTTTTTTTGTTTGTTTGTTTAAAGAGATGTATTATATATACAATGTTTTGCCTGTATATGGGCCAGAAGAGGGCACCAGATAGCAACACAGATGGCCATGATTTCACCATGTGGTTGCTGGGAACTGAACTCAGGACCTCTGGAAGAACAGACAGGGCTCTGAACCTCTGAGCCATCTCTCCCAAGTGTTAGATTACAGGCTATCATCATCTAATCTTATGTAAAATTTCTAGCACAAGCTAATTCATGCTGAGAATGATTAGCTGCCACCAGCAGGTATAGCACAAAATTGGAGTGACTTAAAAGCTGTGTCTTTCTGATTTTTTTTACACAGGATTTCTTTGTGTAGCCTTTGGGTGCTAGCTAGAACTAGCTCTGCGGACTAGGCTGGCCTCAAACTCACAGAGATATGTCTGCCTCTGCCTTCTGCGTACTGAGATTAAAGGTGTGCTCCACTACAGTCTGGCTTTGCTATGTGTTTCTTTTCCAGAGGTAATGATAAAGCTCTTCAAATAGTAGGGGTGATGTTGGCATGTTGTCACAATACGAAAATGTGCTTAATTGTACACTTAAAAATTCCGGTCTCAATGCTGAGGAGATGGCACTGTGGTTAAAAGCGCTAATCTCTCTTGTCAGGACCTTGGATCTATTCCCATCCCCAACATGGTGGTTTACAACCATCAGTAACTCCGCTTTCAGGGTACCTGCGTCCTCCCCTGACCTCCAGGCCACCAAGCACACACTTGGTGCACATACATGTTTACCTGCATGTATGCAGGTAAAATCCTCTAAAAATAAAAAGAATGTAATAAAACATTTATTTATCTATCTATCTATTTATTTACACTATGAGGCTGAGGCAGAAGGATTTCTCTGAGTCAAGAAGTTCGAATCCTGTCAGGGTCGCATATGGAAAACATATACACATGTGGTGTATGTGAGTGTATAGCCCAAAAATTGAATATTTTATGTTAGTGATATCTCCACTAAAAAAAAAAAAATTAAGATCTTACATGTTCATTCTTCCAAGCAAATAGCACTGGACTAGAATAGGGACAGCCACAAGATGGCGGCGGCCCAGGCCGGACCACGTGACTACTTGTAGTGCGGACCACGTTGGCCTCAGAGCCTGGGCAAGGACAGCCACCTCATTGTTAAGCGAAGCCAACGTAACCCGGCTTGGGCGCGCTCTCGCTCCTGCTGCCTAGTGAACGCGCACGCGTGGAGCGCGCACGCCGAACGTCCCTGCGCACGCGCTGGTCCCTCGGGGAGTCGGGAGGAGGCGCGGCGCGGAGGAAGAGGGGTCTGCGCATGCTCCTGAGCTTGACGGGTTTTGAAATGGCTTCGCTGTTAACCCGGATCCGACTCAGGTGAAGCTCCGGTCGGTGCTTTGCTCTGGAGCGGTGGAGGCCGAGTCGGGCCGCGTCTGCTCGCCGGCGGCGGGGCGGCGGGAGGGTAGGGAGGGCCGTGGTTGGGGCGGCCGCGGGCGGGCCGTGGCGGCGGCGGCCGGGCGGGCGGGCGAGGGACGTGGTCCCTTTTGTGCGGGTCGGAGCAGGCCCCGCGCGGCCCGCCCTTCCCCCAGCGCGTCGGCTCCGGCCCCTCAGGTGCGGCCTGCGCTCCTCAGCCTGGCCGGCTCCCCGGCCCGCGCAGCCGCGGCTCCGTGGGGCGGCGGGAAGTGTTTTCGGGGGTTGGCGTCTCTCGCAGACCGGCCCGAGGGCCTCGGGGACCGCGACGGCCTGTGGGCTGGTGTAGGCGCTGTGGCCTTGGCTTGGGGCGCTGGGTTCCATCTTTCCGCGGCCAGCGCCCTGGGGAGGCTGCGGCGGGAGGAAGATGGGTGTCCTAGGCCGGCGGGTTGGGTCCCCAGCCCTGGGTGCCGGGCCCATCTTTTACTTTTCTCTTTGACTTTGGGGAGGGGGTCTTTGCAGTGGTTCTTTTTGAGGTCTGCGTTCTCTCAACTGCCTTCCCCCTCCCCCCTTCGTGGAGATTACGGTGACAAAGGCTGTAGTGACTCCCTCAAAGTTATGTTCGTTATTAAAATGGTATTCATCAATGTCTCCGTCTTTATGGGGGAGGGGTCTGTGCGCAGTTTCCGTTATTGATTTAACCACTGCATGACCTCAGCCCATCGCCTGAAGAAACACTAGGGCTTTCCTTTCTGTGTTTGTCTATAAAGTTGCTGATTTCGTTTGTTTATATATATAGAGTCTCACTAGATCGCCCTAGCTGGTCTGTAACGCCGTGTAAACCATGCTGGCCTAGAGTTTATAGAGATCTGCCTGACTCTGCTGGGCTGAAAGGCTGCTCCACCAAGAGTGCCCAGGCCTTTTTAGAAAATGTTAACTGTGGTCACTGAAGGAATTAAGTCCACCCTTAAGCCTTTCTTTTAAAAATAGGGTATGCATAGTGATCTTGTTGGTAGTGTGTTTTATTTCAGATGTTCAGTTTGCACACACTACTTCCAGTTCTCTGTTGGAACATGTCTTCAATATAGCAATCATTCTCTAAAATAGCCTTTCATTACATTTGTAATTTGATTCAGCGTTGAAACATGAATCCTTTCTTTATAGATATCTGCTATAGAAGAGAAATAGTGAAGCTTTTCTCCCCCCTTGTATCATGGCTCAATTTGGAGGACAGAAGAATCCACCATGGGCTACTCAGTTTACAGCCACTGCGGTTTCACAACCAGGTCAGGCAACTGAACACTTGGACTGTAAATGTGTTGTTTGTGTGTAGGGGTTGTCTCAATTGTGATTTAGTGTAGTGCACAGGACAGTAAAATGATTGTAAATGGTGTAGCCTTTATATTTTAAGATAGTTTTGAAAATTAACACATCAACAACAAACAAGAAAATATACTTAACCAGCAGTTTGGACATAGCTCTCTTTTCTATTTTGTTATTTGTGTCTTAAAATTTTCTAACTTACTAGGGAGTTTTGTCTTTTTAGTTTTGTCCTATTTTCATACTTATGTTTCTCATTCCTTCTCTTTCACTGCACAGCTTTAAGTTTTCAAATGCCTTAAGTTTATCGTTTTTTGTTTTGTTTTGTTCTGCTTTGGGTTTTTAGTTTTTCCAGGCAGGGTTTCTTTGTGTAGCCCCGGATGTCCTGGAACTCACTCTGTAGACTAGGCTGGTCTCCAACTCAGAGATCTGCTTGCCTCTGCTTCCCAAGTGCTGGGACTAACAGCATGCATCATCATGACTAATTAAAATTGATTTAATTATGTGTTATAGAGTACTAATTCATTAGAGAAAATGAACCAACTAGCTTTCCCTCCCTCTCTCATTCCTTCCTGCCTTTGTGATGCTGGGGATTTAATCTGTCTGAGCTTCAAATGAAATATATTTTGTTTAGCATATTTTCAGTTTTAAGAAGACGTATTTTAGGCCAGACATGGTGACACATATCTCAAAAAACAAAAACAAAAGCCAAATAACAAAACAAGAACAATAAAACTCAACTTATAACAGCAGCAAAAAAAAAAAAAAAACAAACACCAAAACAAAACAACCCACCAACAAAAACCCAAAACTAAAATATTTTAAATATATCTAACTGCTGTAGTTTATAAAATGTTTTATATGACTTTTCCTTTCTTTTTTTCTGGTTTGAGGCCAGCTTAGTCAACAGAGTGAGTTTCAGGACAGCTAAGACTACATAGATAGACCTTGTCTCATTAACTCCCCACAAATATTTTATATTTTTGAAAATTACATTTATTTCCGCCTCTTGGGTATATGTTTGTGAGAGAGAAAGAGGGAAGAGAGAGAGAAGGCAGACAGACTGATTGCACATTTGGAATTCAGAGACAAGTTGTAGAAGTTGCTTCTTTTCTTTCATCATGTAGGGTAGGTCTTGTGAATTTAATTTAGGATGTTTGTGTGTATAATGTATATGAGTGCAGGTGTGTATTTGTGTGGAAGTTAGAGAATAACTTTTGGGGTTGGTTCTTTCCACAATGGTTTCTGGGGATTGAACTCAGGTTGTTAGACTTGTGTGGCAAGTGCTTTTACCCATTGAGTCATATTGCTGGTTCAATTATGGTTTTCAGTTGTTGGTATTTAATGTAGAAATACTGACTCTATAAGAACTTAATGTCAGGGACCTTAAAGGACATGTTTTAGCAGTGAAGTATTTACACAGCACCTACAAAGCCTTAGATTTAATTTCTAACACCTCATAAACCGGGTATGGTGCTGCATTTCTGAAATGAGGTGTGGTAGAGGTAGGAGGATCAGAAGTTCAAGTCATCCTTTAGTGAGTTTCAGGCCACTCTTGACCACAAGTGCTCTTGTCTGTGTGTGTCTGTGTCTGTGTCTGTGTCTGTCTCTGTGTCTGTGTCTGTGTCTGCCTGCTCTTGGTGCATTCCTTTAATCCCAGAACATTTAGGAGGCAGAAGCACGTGAATTTCTTTTTTTTTTTTTCTTTTTTTGAGACAGGGTTTATTTGTATGTAGCCCTGGCTGTCCTGGAACTTGCTTTGTTGACCAGGCTAGCCTCACAGAGATCCACATTTTAGGATTCAAGGCATTCAAGGCATGTGCCACCATGGTCAGCTAGGCAGTCATATTTCTGTGGATGTCAAGCCAGCTTAGTCTACATAGCAAGTTTTAGGATATCCAGCTACATAGTGAGATTCTCTGTTAGCCAAAACAAAACCAACCACACAAAACCCCAGTAGCTAATAGGCTAAGGGAAAAAAAATAGCTGTAAGCATCTTAAAGGAACACTTAAATTTCAAAGTAAAGTTAAAAAGCCATTTTCCTGAGTCATAAATCGAAACATAAACAAATAAATGCCATTTGTTACTTACTGTGGGTTTTTATTTCGTTTTGCTCACTCCCCTCCTTTTCAGGACTTTGTACATGCTATGCAGGCTTCATCAAAATTTTCAGTTTTGTGGATTTTTTTTTTTTCTTTTAAGTTTTATGGGTTGTTTGGTTTGTTTTTACCATTTATGTATTTTGTATATTTGTATGGTTGCACATGTGTAGGTCAAAGGACAGTTTATAGCAGTTGGGTTTTTTTTAATATTTATTTATTATTTATACAGTATTCTGCCTGCATGTGTGCCTGCACAACAGGAGAAGGCCCCAGATCTTATTATAGATAGTTGTGAGCCACCATGTAGTTGCAGGAATTGAACTCAGGAACTTGGGAGGAACAGCCAGTGCTCTTAACCTTTGAGCCATCTCTCCAGCTCACAGCAGTTACTCCAGGGTTCCATCTGCACCCTTTATCCACTGGATGGTTGTCCTAGTAAGAATTCTATTGCTTTGATAAAGACCATAACCAAAAACAACTTGTCAGGGAGTATTCCATTTTACAACTCATCACTACATTTTACACTATATAACTGAGAGATGTTGAGGCAGGAACTCAAGTTAGGAACCTAAAGGCATGAACTAATGCCACACAGGCTTGACTATAGGCCTGTTGTGGAGGTATATTTTCAATTGTGAACCCCCCTTCCTAGATAACTCTAGTCAAGTTGACAGGCAAGGGGGAAAAAAGACCCAAAATAACTGACCCCTTGTCAACATGAAGCACAAACATGTTGTTCTAGTTAGGGTGAATATTCCTGTGGTGAAGTACCATGACTGAAAGCAACTTGTGGAGGAAGCTTTTTCTGTGTAGCCCTGGCTGTCCTGGAACTCAGTCTGTAGACTAAGCTGCCCTTGAATTCTGCTTCTGGAGTGCTGGGATTAAACACCACCATCACACGCCCTCACCCCTTGGCCGAGGAAAGGGTTTATTTGGCTCATACTTCCACATCATTATTCATCATCAAAGGAACTCAAACAGGGAAGGATCTTAGAGGCAGGAGCTGATGAAGAGGCCACAGAGGAGTGCTTAAGAAAATACCTTGCTACAGGCTTGCCTACAATCCAGTCTCACAGTAGCATTTTCTAAATTGAGACTCCCCCTTTAATGACTCTAGGTTGAGTCAAGGTATTGTGAAACTAGCCAGCACACATATTATAATTCAACTACAGCTTTTCCTTTTGTGTTTATCCCCATGATCACCTATTAATAGCACTATTTCATTATAAAACACATCCCAGACTTTTTTTTTTTTTTTCTCTGTGAGACAACATTTCTCTGTGTGCCCTTGTTTATCCTAGAACCAGCTCTGTAGACCAGACCGGCTTTGAACTCTGCCTCCCAAGTACTGGGATTAAAGGTGTACGCCACCACTACCCAGCTTTAAAACTTTAAAATTTTTATTTATTTAGGTATTTTATATATATATATATATAGAGAGAGAGAGAGAGAGAGAGAGAGAGATGGATGTTTTTTTTCTGCATGTACAGAGTTTTTCATTGTATCTCTGGCTGTCCTGAGACTTACTCTATAAGCCAGGCTAGCCTCACAGTAGAGATCCACTTTCCTCTGCCTCCTGGGTGTGTCCCACCATGCCTGGCATAGGGTCTTTTTGGTTTTTTGAGACAGGGTTTCTCTGTGTAGCCTTGGCTGTCCTGGAACTTGCTTTGTAGATCAGGCTGACCTCGAACTGGCAGAGATTTGCCTGCCTCTACCTTCCTGAGTGTTGGGACTAAGTTAGGTTCCTAACTTGAATTCCTGCCTCGACTTCTCTCAGTGATATAGTGGCACCATGCCCGGTGGCATATAGTCTTTTGATAAAGTTGATTCTTTAGCGTGGGATGACAGGTATTGAGTGTCCTAACAAAGCTGAAGGATTCACTTATTGGTCTGGTGTCTTGTTAAGTCACCCAATTGTTCACCCGCAGCTGACCAGAACTGCAGATTCTTAATACAGACTAGCATAGGAACAGCCCTCACAGAGTGTTACTTCTCTCTGAAACTTCACAAGCCCATCCATCATCTGCACTGCTCTCAACATTCTTACCTTCCAAACACACATAGAACAGCCAGCCCACTGAACTCTTTCTGTTGTTGTTTGTTTTTTTGTTTGTTTTTGTTTTTTTTTGTTTTTTTTCAGAACCATGTTTCTTGTGTAGCCTTGGCTGTCCTGGACTCTTGTTTTGTAGACCAGGCTGGCCTTGAACTCCTGCCCCCCTGAGTACTGGTGTATATATATTTTTAAAGACCAATTCCATTTTCTTTATGTGTTTTGGTTGTTTTTGGAATTATGTTTGAGTGAGTAAGTTGAGTGTGCGTGTATGAGAGACTGTCAGAGGACAACTTTAGGGAAGGGAGCAGGCAGAAGACAGGTGAAGTCTGCTCTCCACTTCCACCAGGAATCATCTCCCACCATGGGCCCATCAGTGAGCTTCATGCTTACATATCTTATTAGCCTGTGAGACTGACTTTTATTATTTTTTTTT
>NW_026585698.1:2317230-2340641 GCF_907164565.1 Psammomys obesus | reverse complement strand
AAAAAAAAAACAATAAAAAAAGTCTTTTTACACAGGCCATGATGATGTAATTGTCCTTAAAATTTATTTTGTTTTAGACATGATGGTTGTATGCCTTTAGTGCCAGCTTTTCAGAGGCAGAGTTATCTCTGAGTTTGAGGCCATTCAAGTATACAGAACCAAGGCTACACGGAGAAACCCTGCCTCAAAGAAAAAAGGTTCTTTTGAGGATATTTATTTATGCAGGGTCTCTCTTGTTAAATAACTGCTAGATTTCAGTATTTCTGTTGAATTTGTTTTTATTAATGTTGCTGTCTTTTTATAGGTTTCATTGTTTGCAGAACTTTTCAATGAAATGCTTCAAAGAGATTTTGGAGTCAGAATATACAAATCATTACTCTCTCTTCCTGAGAAAGAGGACAAAAAAGAAAAGGAGAAGAAAAGCAAAAAAGATGAGAGAAAGGATAAAAAAGAAGAAAGAGATGATGATATTGATGATCCAAAACCAAAACGGAGAAAATCAGGAGATGAGAAAGACAAAAAAGAAGACAGAGATGAGAGGAAGGTCTGTAATTTCCAGTATAGGCATATACTATAAACATGTAAATTTTTGGTTACTACCTCTAGATGGTAACAAAGGCCAAGATAAAAATGTGAAATGTTGTGTTGGATATTTGACATAGCCTATATGAGACTCACAGAAAACTAGAGCTGGGTGTAGGGCTGCACACCTGTAGTCCTGTATATCAGAGATTGAAAGAGGAAGATCAGCTCAAGACTAGCCTGAGTCATGTTGCGAGGCCTAATTGAACATTGGTAGCTAGTCTTCTGATTTGTTTCCTTCCTTCCCACTCTTCCTTGTCTTTCTTATTTTAATGTATATGTTCTGCCTGTATGTGTACCTATGCTCCCTGTGCATGCCTGGTGACCTTGGAAGCCAGAAGAGGGTATGGATCCCCAAGGCTGAAATTAAGTTACGTATGGGTATGAGCTGCCATGTGGGTGCTGGGAGTGTTCTGATCTCAACTCTCTAGCCCTTCTTTATTCTGTTTCTCTCTATCCTTTTTTCTTTCTTCTCCCTCCAATCCTGGCCTTGATGTCCTCACTCTCATCGGGCCACCTTCCAAGTGCTAAGATTACTGCCATGCTCTACCATGCCAGACTTATTTCTGTTATTTTTTTTATGAGGAGAAATCTGTAATTGGAATTGTTACAGATATATTCAGTTAATGGTCTTGATGTTTACTTGTCTTTATTGCTTAATTTTAAGTCATTTTAAATTACAGAAGGAAGAAAAGAGAAAAGATGATTCTAAAGATGATGATGAAACTGAAGAAGATAATAATCAAGATGAGTATGACCCAATGGAGGCAGAAGAAGCTGAGGATGAAGAAGATGGTATGTGTCACATTTCCTCGGGACTCTAGAATGGATTACGTATTTTCTGTTTTTCAAAGTTTAGGAGATTTTCTTGTTTTTTGTAAAAGACAGTCTTAATTTGTTGCTAACGCTGGCCTATATATTCTGTGTTGTCTATGGGTGACTCTCTCCTGCCTCAGTCTCCCATGTGAGAGCTGTGATTACAAGCTCATACTACCACACCCGGGTGCTCTATTTTAATTAATAATTGAATATGTGTTAGTATTGGCCTCTTTTGTTTCATCAGTGTTTGTAGCTTTGTAGTTACTTTTAGAACATTTGCTGTGGCTCATGTGGAAGTCAGGGCAACTTTTAGGAGTTGGTTCTCAACTTCTGGTCTGGGGATGGAGCTCAGGTATTAGGCTTTTAAAGGCTAGGCTAGAACTCATTAGTTAGCCACCCTAGCCAAGTCAGCCTCTGGCTCCATACACACAGAACACATCTGTGCACACACGAACTCTTACAAAGGTATTTATAGAAATAAGTGTGTTTGATTCAATGAGGACAAAGGGGTTTTTTTTCCTCCAGTATTTTAGAATTTCATTTTCAGTATATGATATTTTGCTCACATACGTATCTGTATTGTTCGCATCTTGTAACTAACATTAAGACAATTGTGAACTGCCATGTGGGTGCTGGGAATTTCTTTATAAATTTCCTCTTGTTTTTTCTTAACTTTTCCTTACAACATCAAAACTTTGTATTTTTATGTGATTTTAATACACCTGTTATGTCATCTTTTGAAAACTTCTGTACTGGAAAAGTAATTTGGTTTTTACAATAGTTGAAAATGTCTGGAAGAGTAAGTTTTTCTTCTTTTACATTTGTTTTACAGATAGGGAAGAGGAAGAAATAAACAAACGAGATGACAAAAGAGATGTCAACCGATACTGCAAGGAGCGACCATGTAAAGATAAGGTGTTTTTTTCTTCTCAGTTTTTCTTAGGATAAGGTACTTATTGAATAGCATGTTCTTTAAAAAATAATGATATATCTGTTGCTTTGTTGTTGTTTTTTTATATTGATATACAAAATCCACTCATTTCAGCCAAAATGAAATGATCTTTTTACTACCATGAAAGAATGAGAAATTCAGGCTGTTTATAAAGCACTTATATTAATCTGTATACTATATCTTCTGTGCATTTTAGGAAAAAGAAAAGCCTCAGATGGTCACAATTAACAGGGATCTCCTAATGGCTTTTGTTTATTTTGATCAAAGTCATTGTGGTTACCTCCTTGAAAAGGATTTGGAAGAAATACTATATACTCTTGGATTGCATCTTTCTCGGGCTCAGGTAATGGTCTTGTAAATTTAAAATAAAAGGAATTTTTAATGATTTTTTTTTTCCTTTATGGTACTCAGGATAGAGCTAGGGCCTCAATCATGGCTGGACAGGTGTTCTTCCATTAAGTTACACCCATAAGCCTAGATCCTTTTATTGAGGTTTCCTTTCCACTAAATAAATTCATTTATTATGAATTCCAATAAATTCATTCTTCCACTGTTGTCAGTTGCTACCCATTTTTTGAAACAAGAGTTTCATTTTGTAGTTCAAGCTGGCTCCCAAATGATAGAATGCGAGAGCCAGCTTGTGAAAGTTTTCATCTAAAGTTATCTTTGTGGCTGGAAAGAAGGCTCAGTGGTTAAGAGTGTACTCTTGCAGAGAACCCATAGTACTCAGCAACCAGATCACATGGCTGACACTACCTGTAACTCTAGCTCCAGGATATCTAACACCCCTTTTAGTGCTAGTCAGTTTTCCACATACATGTGTCCCACATACATACACTAACACATCAAAAAATCAGTTGATTGTTTTGGGTGTTTTGTTTCTTTCTTTTTTGGTTTTTGAGGAAGATTTGCCCTAGATGGTCTGAATTTCTATAGACCAGTCTGGCTCTGAACTCAGAGATTGAACTGCCTCTGCCTCCCTAATGCTGGCTTGAAAGGTATGTGCCACCACCTACTGGAAATTGTTTGGTTGTTTTTTGTTGTTGTTTTCAGATGTCATGATTTGATTTCTTTGTGCAACAGAGCCCTGCCTCTCCTAAACTTGATTTGTAAACCATGCTGGCCTCAAACTCACAGAGATCCTTCTGCCTCGGCCTCCAGAGTGCTGGGAGAGACCCCCATTTTTTAAAATCGCTTATTCTTTCCGTCCTTCCTTCCCTCTTTTCCTCTTATGATACAGAAGGCTTTTTTCTCTAGTTCTCTTTTGCAGGACTAATATAATCTATAACCATTTCTAGAACTTTTTATGTTACTCATATTTACATGATTGTTCCAGAAGATCAAACTCCTTTGTGTGTATAGATGAAACCTTTTTTTACTCACGAATCTACCATTAGTTCTATCATAAAAATAGAATATAGCAGAGCTCAGTGACTGACATCTGAAAACCTTGTGCTTGGGTATATCTGCCTAACGTTCTATGTTGCAGTAAATTAAAAAAATGTTTATTATAGTCCTATGATTATCATGGCAGTATTATCTAACCTGCTATCACAAATAATAAAACCTAGACACCTTTTAGATTTATAATTGCCTTATTTACCTTGGGCTGGGCAGATATTCCTATCTATACTGTCTGAATATCCTCACCATCTATCTTCCAGCCCCTATCCAATGCCATCCTCCTTAACCATCCTATCTTCCATCCATAATCTTATAAATACTTGCTTTTATTCTTCATTGGGGCCTTTTCACACCATTATTGGAGGTCTTCCTCCTGGTCCCATGTGGTTTTTTCTCCGGGCTAACCCCCTATGGCATCCCCCTCTTATTCTCTTCCTGTCTATCTGTCTCCTGTGATTCTCTCTGTTCTCTCCAAGCCCTGGACCATTAGCCACACCTACCCCTTTTTTGCCTTGCCCAGGTATAGGCTGTTTAATTAGCCAATCAGGTAGGTTTACAAAACAGGGTTAGGTATACCCAGATCTTGAGGGCTAGTAACCACACCAGACCAACCTCCAACAATTCTATTATATGGTTGTTTCATAATTCACTTAGTCTTCTTCGGGGTGGTTAAGACAGGGTTTTTTGTTGTTGCTGTTTTGTTTTCTTCGAGACAGGGTTTCTCTGTATAGCCTTAGCTATCCTGGACTCACTTTGTAGACCAGGCTGTACTCAAACTCTAGATCCTCCTGCCTTTGCCTACCTGAATGCCAAGGTCAAAAGAGTACGACACCACACCTGGTTGAGCCAGGGTTTTTCTGTATAGCCCTGGCTGTCCTGGAATTCATATAGACCAGGCCAGTGTCAAATTCACAGAAATCTACCTGCCTCTACCTCCCCAGTGCTAGGATTAAAGGCATGCACCACCATACCCAGCTTTCTGTTAGTTTTTGTTATTTGGAATTAAACATCATTGTACTTTAAAAGTTTGAGTTAGTGTTTCTATCACACCTGTAATCTTAGCACTTAGGGTGAGGCAGGAGTATTGTGAGGTCAAGACCACCCTGAGATATATAGCAAAACCATCTTAAAAATCAAAACACTGGGGCTGGAGAGATAGCTCAGCAGCTAAGAACACTGTCTCTTCTTCCAGATGTCATGAGTTCAATTCCCAGCAACCACATGGTGGCTCACAACCATCTATGAGATCTGGTGCCCTCTCCTGGTATGCAGGCATACATATAGGCAGACTTTGTATGCGTAATAAACCTTTTTTTAAAAAATCAAAACATGGGCTGGAGAGATGGCTCAGAGGTTAAGAGCACTGGCTGTTCTTCTAAAGGTCCTGAGTTCAATTCCCAGCAACCACATGGTGGCTCACAACCATCTAGAATGATAAGATCTGGTACCCTCTTCTGGAGTATAGGTGCAACATGCAGACAGAACATTGTATACCTGGTGGCACACGCCTTTAATCCCAGCACTTGGGAGGCAGGTTGGATCTGAGTTTGAAACTAGCCTGGTCTACAGAGTTCGTTCCAGGACTACACAGAGACACTGTCTCAAAAAAACAAACGGCTCATTGGGTTAAGGTTCCTGTTCTCAAGGCTATTGTGTGTTGGATCCTGGGGAGCCACGTTTTGGAAGCAGAGAACTGGTTCCTACAAGATGCCCTCTGACTTCTGCACATGTATATCCATACATATAGAAAATAAACACTTCCAAAGGTTTTTTTTTAATGACTTAAATGTTCAACTTATAGAGAAAATGCTTAAAATTCTAAACATTCTAAACTGATTAGTAGTAGACAGCTGAGAAAGTGATCACAGTGGATACTGTTATTTTTCAAAATTACAACACAGTTCTAGAAGAATCAAGAAATGTGCTTTTCTTAAGTGGTTAAGAACCACACAACTAATCCCAACAGAGACAGGCGAATCTCTTGAGTTTGATATAGTCCAGGATAGCCAAGGCTACACAGAGAAGTATCAAAAGCGCAAAAAAAGTGTTTAAGACCTCTTAGTGTTCCTAGAGAGGACTTAGATTCTGTTCCCAGCACCCATATCAGACAGTGCACTACTGTTTTAACTCTTAGTTTCAGGGGTTCTGACATCCTTTTCTGGCCTCCTTGGGTACCTGAAAGTCATGTGACTGCACAGACATGGGGCCAAAACAAACAGGAAAAAATAAATTCACAGCCAGTGTGCATGGTAGCACATACCTTTTTTAAATTTTTTATTTTATGTGCATTGGTGTTTTGCCTGCATGTATGTCTAATGTGAGGGTGTTAGATTTTTGACTTACACAGTTGTGAGCTGCCATGTGGGTGCTGGGATTTGAACACTGGTTCTCTGGAAGAGCAATCAGTGTCCTCAGGTGCCTGAGCTATCTTTCCAGCCTAGAGGAGGCAGAAGCAGACAGAACTACAAGAAAAGAAATCTGCTTCAACCTGGAGATCCCAGGAACATCCATTACCTAATCTGAATGAGGCTGTAGCTCACTACTACAGTGAAAAAGAATATTTTTATTTTCTTCATTTGTTTTCTTGCTTGTGTAATTAATAAACTAAAAGTATTTTCGTTTTACTGTTTATTTGTCTACATAATAGGTAAAGAAACTTCTCAATAAAGTAGTACTCCGAGAATCGTGCTTCTATCGGAAATTAACAGACACCTCAAAAGATGAAGAGAACCATGAAGAGTCAGCATCATTACAGGAGGATATGCTAGGTCTGAGGATATTAAGATTTGGGGCCTTGTTTATTTGATTTATTTTATTTTTTCTTTAATTTTTATTTCATATAAAGTCCATCTATATAGCCCATGCTGGCCTTGAACATAGGATTCTCCTGCTTTAATGCTGATATTACAAGCATGCAATACACACTGGCTAGATCATGTTCTTTTGTTGTTGTTGTTTTAAATATATTTCAGATGTTGCTAAACAAAAAAAAAATTTATATTCTAGGAAACAGATTATTACTTCCAACACCAACAGTAAAACAGGAATCAAAAGATGGAGAAGAAAATGTAGGACTTATCGTGTACAACGGTGCAATGGTAGATGTCGGAAGTCTCTTACAAAAATTGGAAAAAAGTGAAAAAGTAAGAGCTGAGGTAGAACAGAAACTCCAGTTACTAGAAGAAAAAACAGGTGAGGATAGCGTTGGCCAAGGTAATACTTACAAAGTACTTACATGGCATAGGGCATTTGCACAAATAAGCTATACCCTGTCAGTTTGAGAGGCAAAAATACTAGTTTTGTACGTGTGTGCTTTCATGCATGTGTATGTATGTATGCATATGTGCACCAGTGTCTGTCTGTCCACCCAAGTAGAGGTATCGGATCCCAATTCCTTGAAGCTGGGGTTACAGGCCACTATGAGCCATCCCATCTTGGGTGCTAGCAGCTCTGGTCCTCTGTAAGAACAGTACATGATCTTTCTGTTGAGCCATTTTGTCAGCCCCTGACTTTACTTTTCATTACTTCTGTTGCTCATATATAACATTGATTATCATTTTATATATGCCAGCTTTTGAAACAGGTTCTACTATGTAGCCTTCCAGTGTTGCAGTTGTAGTCCTGAGACACAGGCTTAACCTTTTTGATCTTTACTAACCTCTTTTCATCTCCTAACCTTTTCTTGTATTGCATAGGTTTTACCATTCTCTGTTTTCTCTAAATAATAATGATTTTAAAAAAGGGAACCTTGAGCCAGGCACTCAGGACACAGAGGCAGGTGGCTTTTTGTGATTTTTAAGAAACCTAGTCTTACATAACAAGTTCCAGACAGCCAGACAGTTACTCATTGAAGCTCTGTCTCAAAACAAAACTAAAAAGAACTTGAAATTAAAAGTAACACTATTTAAAACTGTTGATAATTTACTTCTTTTTTTGTCGTTTTTGAGACAAGGTCTCACTTTTTAGCTTACCATCTACCTTCTAGTTAGTTTGGGTAAGGGTTTGTCTATCTTGTTGCTTTTTCTCAAGGAAGCAGCTCATGGTTTCCTTGATTCTTTGTATTCTATTTGTTTCTAAGTTACTAATTTCAGCCTTGAGTTAGATTATTTCCTACTGTCTACTCCTCTTAGGTGTGTTTGCTTCTTATTATGGAACTCACTATGTAGCTCAGGTTGGCCTCAAACTCAAAGCAGTCCTGTATTCTAAGCCTCAGGAGGGCTTGATGTGATGGGTGTGTGCCAACATACCTGGTTTGTGTTATGGTTTATAACTGTAGTATTTCACAGAATTCTATAAATAGTTCACAGAATTTTTGGAATTGTTGGGGGAGTATTTGTTTGTTGCAATATTGATTGAATCATGGCCTCATGCAATTTAGGTAAATGTGTTGCTTTTTAGCTGTATTCCTAAATCTTCATTGTATTGTAACTTTAACTTAGAGACATGGTCGAAGTAAATAGCCGACACTGAGCTTGAACTCATTCTGTAGCCAATGCAGGCTGTAAACTTAGGATCTTCTTGCCTTGACCTCTTGAATAACTGGAATTACAGGCACCAGGTCCATATGCTTTTGATTTGCATAGCTTAGATTTATTTCCTATTACGTGTGTGTATGTATGCAGGCACATGCACCAGGGGGGCCCAGGACAACTTGAGAGAGTGGGTTTTCTCCTTCTACCATATGGGGTCAAAATGATGTATTTTGATTTTTTTTTTTAATAACAGATGAAGATGGAAAAACTATATTAAACTTGGAGAATTCTAACAAAAGCCTCTCTGGTGAACTCAGAGAAGTCAAAAAAGACCTGGGTCAGTTACAAGAAAACTTGAAGGTTTCAGAAAACATGAATTTGCAATTTGAAAACCAATTGACTAAAACTCTCAGAAACTTATCAACAGTCATGGATGATATCCACACTGTCCTCAAAAAGGTCAGATACTTTGTCTTTTCTATGTTTTCATGGTTTATTTAATCTTTAAAATCAATTTCTGGCATTTTCAATGAAATGTCTTTTTGGTTTTTCCTAGAAACAAATAGTTATAATATTCCTAGCACATCAGCCTTCTAAAAACTATTCAAAAGTGATTACCAAAGTGACTTTTCCTTTGAAACTTACATATAATATGCAAATTATTTATGTATATATACTTACTAGACCAAATATTGGTTAGCTCTGAGTTGATTGTCACAAACCACTAAAATTAAGGAAAAATTGGGCAGCAACATATTAAAATTAATTTATTGATATTTACTATTCAGTCATTGGGTACTACTTTAAGCTAATTTCAGATTAATAAGAAACTAATTAGGGGCTGGAGAGATGGCTCAGAGGTTGATAGCACTGACTGCCCTTTCAGGGGTCCTGAGTTCAATTCCCAGAAACCACATGTTGGTTCACAGCCATCTATAATGAGATTTGGTACCCTCTTCTGGCCTGCAGACATATATTGTGTATGTAAAATTAATAAATATTTTTTAAAAATAAACTAATTAAGTTGTTCTTTCATTTTGTTTTATAGGATAACATAAAGAATGAAGACAGAGATCAGAAATCCAAGGAGAATGGTTCCAGTGTATGATACAGTGCATTTGGTGATGAGGAGTGGTGTTAAATAATGTACTATATTAAAAATCATGATACAGGAATGTTTGAAGGCAATGCATGTTTGATTTTAGTAGTATAAACATATGTTAGTTCAAATGATGTATAAAGTTTTATGAATGTGAGTCTGCTTTTGAAAATTGCCTGTAATTTCTAGCATTCAAATTATTAAATACTCACTGAGTGGAAGAATTTTGCGTTGCAAAATCTTTTAGGATGAACTTTGTTATAGTTTTAACCCCAATAAAGTTCATCAGTTTAATTGAAAGCAACATGTAATTACTAAATGTCTTTTATTGAAATATCTAGAAAACTTGTTTTATTTATAGAATTGTTAGTTTTATAGTTCATTTCAGTTTTGGTATATATCAGAATAGCATGCTGCTTAATTTTTGCAATTCTTTTGAACTAAATATTTTCAGTCTTTAAATACATTTGTTAAATCTATTCATATACTGGGCCTGGTAGCATATTCCAGTAATCCCAAAATTTTGAGTTGGAGGTCAGGCTGGACTACATAATGAGACCTAGATAGTCTCAGAAACAATGCAATTAATCCAAAAGATATTGTATCTAAAACCTACAACTAAAAAAAGAGATATTGTATCTAAAACCTACAACTAAGAAAGCAATAGAAAGGTAGCTAGCATTATGCTTAGGATTTATATTAATTAATAGTCTTAATGGTACTGTTACTGCACTCAGCTAATTGTTTTATTTGCCCTGAGTACTTTCTATATTAATTTTGAGAAGTGAAAAAAAGAGTGGATATCAAAATGTACAATTTAGTAACGAGCCAGTAGATTGTCAGTATGATTGATGCCTTAAGTTAAGTCATAATTAAAAATATTTTTTTAATTAGCCTGTGTAGTTCCTTTAGAATTTGGTGGATGCTTAAGACTTAAAAAGACAGGAAATATGACTTACCATAAATCAATGGGTTTTAGTGGGGTAAATTTATTCTACAGAGCACATTTGATAATACTTAGAAGTTTAAAAGTGTCCTCTTGATTGATTCATCATCTAGTTGGTAGAGTCTTAGTTGTCACTCAGCATCCTGCATGTTGTAGGAACGCCCCAACAAGGAATTTTTCAGGCCCATCTGCCAGTAGTGCTCAGTTTGAGATACACTACAAAGGGAAGAGAGAGCTAGGTAATTTTGTGTGTAGAGAGCTAGGTAAATTTTGTGTGTCAGGTTATTCTAGTGAAAGCAGACTTGCCAGGTATAGTGCCACACGCTTTGATTGCAGCACTTGGGAGCCAGAGGCAATCAGATCTCTTTTGAGTTCAAGGCGAACCTGGTCTACAACCTTTGACTATCTGGACAGCCTGGGCTATGTAGTGGCCCTGTATTTAAAGAAATTTTTAAAAAACAGCAACTATCAAATCTTATTTTGCTTTATTTTATTTTGGTGGAATAATAGTCAAATATTCACTATAGGTGAATATTATAATGTAATATAATATTAGCCATTTATCTAAGCTAAATAGAATACACTCCCTGTGGCTATCAGAAGGAATGCCTTAAAGGACCTCAGATTTTTTCAAACCATGTTTTGTTTTAAAATAATGTTTTCTTATAGGTGTTTTTTTGGGGGGGGAGGGATTGTTCTTTTAATGTATATTTTATGTGTATAGATGATTTGCCTGCATGCATGTCTCTGCAACACATAGTATTCAGAGTGCCTACAAAGGCCAGAAGTGGGTGTTGGATCCCCTGGAACTGGAGTTACAGGTGGTAATGACCTACCATGTAGGTGTTGGGAATTGTACCTGCTCTTCTCTAGAGGAGCAAACTGTTTGTTGAGCTACCTCTGTAGCTCTCTCCTAGTACTGGCTGACCTTGAATATACAGAAGTCTGCCTGCCTCTGCCACCCAAGTGCACACGTGGTTCTTGAAGTGTATTTCTAAGACAGTTTTGTTTTGTTTTTTTGTTTGTTTTGTTTTGTTAAGTAAAAAACAGTAATGATTAAAAGAATTTATATATAGTAAGATGTCTATTTTATGTGGCATTTGTTGGGTTGTCTTACTTTGAGACAGAGTCTCCTATAATCCATGTATGATAGTTTATACCTGTAATCTCATCACATAGGAGGTAGAAACTAGAGATTTAGAAATTCAGGGCAACTGGGCAAATAAGATTCTGTTCCCATCACTCAGAAGATTGAGGCAAGGAGGAAGCAAGAGTTCCTAGCAGCCAGGACTACATGGAAAGACCCTCCCTGTCTGTCCATCGTCCAATGTGCATCCCACCACCCGCCAGGGGAGGGGAGTCACAAGGAAGGCATTTAGACATTAAGTAGATACCTCTTCATTTATTATTCCTCTGGAAATGTTCGGTAATATTCAGCATGCTTTTTGGTAGATACTTGGTTTTTAATCAGTACTTGTTCTAGATTTACTTGGCATTAGAAGTGACCAATAGAGCCAGATGGTAAACACAAAGACAAAACAGTACCAGGCATTAGAGGTATGTGCCTGTAATCCAGCATATAGGAAGTTGACACCAGAAGACTACACAAAATCTGTATCAAAAAAATGACCTTTGGGCAAGGTGGCTCAGCAGGCAAGGGCACTAATCACCAAGCCTGACCAAGTTCAGTACCATGCTAGGTAATGGAAGGAAAGAACCTGTTTCTATAGTCTTCTCTGGGACATCCCATGAACATTGGCACAAAAATAGTTTTCAGTACAACTAACATTGACTTATACATCAAAGACTAGAATTCTCAAGTGTGTATAGCTCCTTAAAATTTGAGGCACTCTGGTTATCTAAACTTTAATTGCAGTCTTGTAGCATGGATAGATGGGTAGGCTTGCTGAAAAAAGGAAAATCAGTGAAATTAAGGATGATAATCTGAGGGCATATGAATGAAGGCCTGAGCTAAATCCCTAGCATCCAAAGCAAGAGCTGAATCTATTCCTAAGTGCATCCATCATCCCTTAAGTAGCAAAGAACTGTACTCTTATACCACATGTGTGCCTGTGCCCACAGAGGCCAGAAGAGAGTGTTGGATTCCCTGGGACTGGAGTTAAAGACATTTGTAAGCTGCCTTGTAGGTGCTGGGAATGAAACTAGGTCCTCTGAAAGAGCAGCCAAAACACACACACAGGTTTAAAAGATACGGGCATGGTGAGCATGCCTTTAATCTCAGCACTTGGGGAGGCAGAAGCAGGTGGATATATGAGTTCAAGGCTAGCCTGGTCTACAAAGCAAGTCCGGGACAGCCAGGGCTCTTTTACACAGAGAAACCCTGTCTTGGAAAAAACAAAAAGGGTATCTTCGCTGTGCATGGCGGTGCACACCTTTAATCCTAGTACTCAGGAGGCAAAGGGAAGCTTTATGTGTTTGAGTCCAGCTTGGAGTTCATAACAAGTTCAATGGCAGTCAAAACTATATCAAGAGCCTGTCGCAAAAGTGTGGAAGGAGAATCTTTAAGAAATTTAAGTTATTTTTCAAGATTATGATTACATCATTTTTCCCTTTCCTCCCTTTAAGCTTACCCCCTTGCTCTCTTCAAACACATGGCCTCTTTTTTTCATTAATTGTTACACATACATACATACACATATCTAAAGAAATAAATGCAACCTGTTCAGTTTATAATGTTATTTGTATATATGCTTTCAGGGCTGAACATCTGATTATATATTGCACACCTTTAATCCCAGCAGTCAGGGAGGCAGAAGCAGGCTAATTGTGAGTTTGAGGCCAGCCTGGTCTACAAAGCAAGACCCAGAGAAACCAAAAAACCAAAACCAACCAAACAAAAAACCTTGTTGGAGGTTGGTCCAATGGTAATTATTGGCACTCAAGATCTGATTATTGCCCACTGTATACACCCAACCTTGTTTGTGTAAACCTGCCTAAAACATGCCTGATTGGTTCACTAAATGAACCAATACCAGGGCAGGGCAGAATGGGGTGGGTGTGGCTAAGGTTCCTGGGCTTTTGACAAATGGTAAGAGAGGAGGAGGTAGGAGGATGACAGTGGGTTACTGTTGGGGGTGGGGGTGTCCATGATTGTGGAGAAAGGACTCCAATAATGACATGGGAAGGTCCAGATGAAGAATACAAGCAAGTACCATGGGATTTTGGATGGAAGGTAGACCAGATGAGGATTAAAGCGGATGGCATTGGATGGGGGCTGGGAGATGGATGATGAGGATTTTGAGACAGTGTAAGGAAAATATCTGCTGGCCCAAGGTAAATAAGGCAATTATAAATCTAATAAGGGTCTGTGTCTTGCTATTTTTGGTAGTGGGTTACATGATACCACTGTGATAATCAATAGGGTTCATAATAAATAACACATAGCCCAACACTCATCATTATTTATAGCACAACCTGGAAAAATAAGGGAAAAGAGCAAAGAAAAGAGCTAAATTCAGCTCTTTCTAGCTTACCTTCATGTATTTTAACAGACCAAGACCTGACTATAACAGTGAATTATAATTCTTTGAAAGCATTTTTTTTTTCCAGAATTAGTGGAAATCAAAAGAAACATGAAAGGACCTTAAACTGAATGGACTAGCTTTAGTTATATTGAAATACAAATGAATTTTATAATTATATACATTGCTCAGCATGAATAAAATCAAAATAAACAAATATAAAGAATTTTTACATGGTGTATGATCTTTTTTTTGGGGGGGGGTAGTGTGTGGTGGGAACATGGTTTCAACACAGTTTCTCTGTGTAGCCCTGGCTGTCCTGCAAAATTCACTCTATAGACCAGGCTGGCCTCGAACTCAAATCCACCTGCCTCTGCTTCTGAGGGCTGGGATAAAAGTTTCATGATCATTCTATGTTTCCAGATTTCAGATAAACCAATAATATATTGCCCTTGAAGTAGTTTTCTATGACAAGTTCTCATTTGAAAGGTCATATTAGAATTTGGAGAACTTTCAGTCATAATCTTCAAATATATTTCTTTGTGGACAGCAGGTAAATGGCACCTCACAATGTTTGTATGCTGTAAGGGCAGTCCTTCACTGAGCCTGGCTTCCCCCTCTGTTTATTAGATCTTGTGTCTATGTGCACTGTACTTTAATCAGGAACAATCTACTTATAACATGTAAGGTTAATATTTAATGGCCATTCATTTTGTCTCTTAGATGCATAAAACAATTGCAAGCCAAGCTACATCCACACAGTGAAAAACAACCTCACACACACACACACACACCATCACTTGCTGTTTTTGTCTGTAACATAAATATTTAATTAAGGGAAAACCTACTTTGAACCAGCCTCCCATGAGGCAAAAAGCACACTAGCTTTGGGCCTCATTTGTGTCATTTGCTGAAGCCATATGTTACTTTATCCTGGATCTCTCTACCAGTTTCAAAAATGTGAAATGTACTCATTTGCCTGACATCACCTGTTTCTAGGAGATGGGTGTTTAATCTTGGAGTTGCTATTTCTGGACAAGAACAGCTGACTAGTCATTTCAAGAACTTGAATTTGTGATACAATGGGCTTCCTTCCGCCTATACTCACACTAGCCTTCAGCACTGTACTTACTTCTGTTCCAAGGCTTGGTTAGATTTATTCTCAATCACCTGGGACCCTGAGTATCTTCAGATATTTGCATTCAGTACTATTTCAGCAGCACTCCCATTTCTGCTTATTAACAAATGTGTGGACAGGGTTTCTGTAGCCCAGGTTAACCTCAAGCTTGACCTGTTGTCTCTAATTCTTGAATGCTTCAGTTATAGTATAGTGTGTAGCACTGAAGGGCTGGAGAAATGGCTCAGCAGTTAAGACTGGTTCCCGAGAACCACGTGTAATTCCCAGTACTCTGTGGCCGTCCCCAACCATCTCTAACACTAGCTCCAGGGGATGGTGCCCTCATTTGTCCTCCCTGAACAGCAGGCAGACATGCAGTGCAGACATACAAAACACCCTTATGCATAGAATATGAAAAGTGAGGGGGTCTGTAGAATTGGCTCCCCGGTTAAGACTTGCACTTGTTCTTGAAAATGAGCCAGGTTCAGTTCCTAGCACCCACATTGGTACATAGATATAAATGCAGACAAAACACTCATGAAAAATTCTTTGGAAAGGTATATACTAGAGACCACAGAGAGGTCCATGGCCTCTAAAATAGTGCTAAAGTGCTGTATCACTGATACATTTTTACAATTTTGTTTGTTTGAACGGTGTCACCATGTAACCATGCCTGGCCTTGTACTTTCTGTATAGGCCAAACTATTCTCAAAGTCACAGAGATGCTGTCTCTGTCTCTAAGTGCAGGGATTAAAGATGTGCCCCCACCACACTTGGCCCTTGGTTTTTGCTTTTTGTGAGACAGGGTCTCAAGTAATGACCTAAAAACAAAACAAAAGCTGACCATCCTGCCTCCGTCTCTCAAGTACCAGAATTAGACATCCGACACTGTGCCTGGCTAAGATTCTTAATAAACAGCAAGCCGTGTTCTTGTTCCTAGGAGACAATCTTTATCTGCTTGGACAGGGTAGCCATTATTTCCTTGGCTGCTCTTACCTGAGATAATGAAGTCAGACATGCATTTCTATTATAATTATAGACAGCAGTTGCTCAGTTAGTGTGCCCATAAAACAGTGGCTAAAGACATGAATTGCCACTGTCTCCATGAGGGATAGGAAGCCAACGAAGGGTCATTGTATGGCATTCAGTGGATATAGACTTACGTGAATAACTTGGCATGTTATTCACCTTCCATGCCCCATTCCTCCTCTATCTTCTTTGCAGGTCTGAACTGAACCAAGATCTTGTACATGCTAGGCAACTGTGGTTTAACAATGCTTGTGTTAAGACTAGAACTAAAATCAGCAGAGTTGGAAGTCTGAGCTGGTTGGGTCAAAGCCAGAAACCCTTTTGTCTTGAACTGTTCCTAGCAGTAGTCTCCACGCTTCCTTGCACAGCTCCAAATGCTTCCCATATGCAAAGGGGCTGTCTGTTCAGGATAAACTTCTGAATGTGAATTACTCTCAGCAATGTGTATTATTTCTAAATGGTGCAATACAACAAATGGCTACATGCAGGTTCAGGAAAGATCTCATGCCTTTTGCTAAATACCTTCAAAAGCCAAATCCAAATGAGTTTGATGCCAGCGTGTTTTACACATAGTACTGTGATAGTCATACTGGGGCTATAGAGAGACAGCTCAACAGTGAAGCCATTGCCTAGCATGCTTAAAGGCCTAAATTCAATCCGCATTAGCACAAAAAATAGTGTAGAGCTGAGAAGATGGCTCAGTGGTCAAGGGCATTTGCTGCTCTCACAGAGAACTAGAGTTCAGTTCCCAGCACCTATGTCAGGCAGAGTAGTTCATGACAATCTGTGACTTCAGCTCCAGGGGATTTATGCCTCTGACTTCCAAGAGCCCCTTTACACACATGCACATACCACCTGCAGGCACACACACTTATACATAGTTAAAAATAAAGATAAATCTTAAAATGTACAGGTGTGGTGGTGCATACCTTTAATCCTTGAGCTTGGAAGGCACAGGCAGATGAATCACTGAGTTCAGTCTACAAAGCAAGTTCTGGGACAGCCAAGGCTACACAGAAAAACTCCAAAAAAACATCAGAAGTAAGTCTTAAGAAAAAGAAAACACAAGCCAGGTGTGGCACATGCCTTTAATTCCATCACATTTGGGAGGCAGAGACAGGTCTCTGAGTTCAAGGCCAGGCTGGTCTAAGACAGCCAGACCCTGTCTCAAAAAAGAAAGAAGGAAGGAAGGAAGAAAAAGAAAGCAAAAGAAAGAAACAAACAAACGTAGCTGCTTTGCACTGATGGGAAAGCGCTACGCTGCCACTCTAGCTGGCTACCACCCTCTCTCCTTCCTTGCTCACACGCATCATCGGTGCCTGACATGGTGTCTTATTATCTTTTCTGCCTGTGGGAACGGAATAGTTAAAAGAGGGGGAATTGTGACGCACTGAAGACTGGGGCATCCACCACCAAGGTTGAGATCCTGCCTTGCTGAAGCATAAGTGGCAAAAAGCTTCCTATGTCAAGAGCATGAAAAGATGATAAAGGGTTGAATACTGTGTTGTTGTTTTTAGTTATTTATTTATTTGTGTTTGTCTACATGAGTTTACTCACCAACATGTATATGTATGTATGTATGTATGTGTATGTGACCAGAAGAGGGCGCCAGAGCCCATGGAACTAGAGTTACAGGTGATTTTTGAGCCCTCTAACATGGGAGCTGTGAACAGGGGCTTGCCACAACAGTAGCTGCTGATGTAGCTCTTTAGGTGGAGCACCAGTCTAGCACATCCGGTTATTTCATTTATACCCCGTCTTAGCTGCCATCTCTGCCAATCTCCCCAGCCCTCCCCACAATTCTCTGTCCCGTGTTTGTCGTCGTCTTTCGTGACCCACTGAGTTTAACCAGGGTAATCTGTGCAAACACACATGTGGAACTTCCAACTGAAACCTAGTGGGCTTACAAGTGGGTAGACAGATGAAAACGATGAATACTCCTCCCCCCCCCCCGTCATCAATCAATAAACAACAGTGTGTGTGGTGTGTGTGTGTCCGAGTGTGGGCGCGCACAGGGTCTCATGTAGCCCAGGCTGGCTTCAAAAGTGCTATCTACTTGAGAATAGCTTTGAATTCATGCATGTAACTCCAGTACCTAATAAAAAGAAGATCCAAGCTAGGGACACTGGGGCACATGTGTAATCCCAGCACTCGGGAGGCAGAGGCAGGGAGATCTCTGAGTTTGAGACCAGCCTGAGCTACAAAGAGAGCCCAGGACAGCCACCATTGCCAGGCTCGCAGGCTTGTCTTCTTAAACTTGTAGAAGCTGGGTTGGTGGTGTTCACTTGTAACGCCAGCACTCAGGAGTGGGAAGTGGCCCTGCCATGTATGCAAGGCCAGCGTGGAGAGAGAAAGACTTGACACAGAAACTCCGTCTCAGGAGAAGCCTGAAGAATGCAGTGAGTAAGAGACGGGGAAGCACGTGCACCTGCCAATCAATCCCAGTTTAAGGGCACAGGCAGGAACATCCTGAGCATCACCTGTCCTCTACTTCAGCGAAACTTGGGAAGAGAAGACACTCCAGGCAGGAGGCTTCACTGGAAACTCCCTGGAGACCTGGGCTCCTGGAGCGAGGCCAGTGCTTTCTGCAGGGATTTGCATGTCAGCGTTGGGATGAGGGCCCAGCTTTCCATCCTCTGCTGCACAGCCTGCAGTAAACATGCTCTCCAAGTTCTAACATGCTTTCTCTCTCCATCTGCCTGTCAGTCTGTGAACAGGTAATCTCTGTGAATGAGAAGGGTTAATCTGTGTGTGTGTGTGTGTGTGTGTGTGTGTGTGTGTGTGTGTGAAGGGTTAATTTGAATTTTTATTTTAAGTGTGCTTTTTCAGCTTCTGGGTCCCTGGATAGGCTGATCTCCCAGCTTTTCTTCAGAAAGTAATATTTCAGGCTCTGAAACTTGTCCTCTGACCCTGATTTTAGTAGTGTGGTGAAGGGGTGGTCTTCACTCACAAAGTTCATGGCTTTCAGAACTCTGAGGACAGGAAAGGCAGCTATGTTGCTTTGTCCCTCTTGTTTTTATGGGAGTCAGAGTACAGCCCCCTCAAAAACAAAACACTGTCGCCCAGGCCTGGTTGGTTCACTTCTCTCGTGGGAGCTCTTGAGATGCAGAGGCAAGAGGATTTGCAGCAAGTTTGAGGCCAGCCTCGACTGAGTAAGGACGGATTTCCAGGCCAGCCACAGCTGTCTAGGGAAACACTGTCACCAAACCCAAAACGCCTAAAATAAACAAATATTGAGAAAAGAAAAGGGTTCCTAAATCTGCTCTAAGCATAGCCTCAGTAGTGGGGAGGTGGAGACAGGAGACTAAGGAGTTCCAGGACAGCCTGGGCTACCTGCGACCTGTCTTTAAAAAAAAAAGTGTGAAAGCTTCACTTGTTGAAGGACTGGAACATCAGCTGACAAACTGTGGTATACAAAAACAATCTAGGGCGGGAGAGATGGGTCCTCCATAGCAGGTCTCCAATTTCAGTGGATCTGCGACCCGCTTCTGGCCTCTGCGGCACCTGCACTCACACACACACGTACACACACACACACACACACACACACACACACACATCATTAAAACCTTTAAAAAAATTTAAAGTCATCAACACAAATATCACCTCACTGTGCCACCATCTCTGCCAAACACAAGGCTGTGATGGTTCACAGCAGCCTGCAGTGATCCTTGCCGAGGGTGGCTGGGGAGACGGCTCAGTGGGTAAAAGCTCTTGCTGTGAAACCACACGATCTTGGGGTTCAGTCTCCATAGCCCAGACAAGTGGCCCCTACATAGGGCATTTATGCATCACTCAATTCAATCCAAGTCATTAGTTCCCATCCCCTCTTCTCTAGGATGAGCTATCTTCACCTTCTTCACTGGTCCTGGAGCTCCACAGCTTGATTTGTTTTATTTTGTTTTTGTTTGAGAACAGAGATGGGGTCTCACAAGGAGGTGGTGGTGCACCTCTTTAATCCCAGCACTCGGGAGGCAAAGACAGGTGGATCTCTGTGAGTTCAAGGCCAGCCTAGTCTACAGAGTGAGTTCCAGGACAGCCAGGGCTACACAGAGAAACCCTGTCTTGAAAAAGACAAAAACAAAACAAAACAAAATAGGTCAAGATCATTTTGTCTACAGAGAAGTCTGGCGGGAAACAAACCCAGCCCCTCAAACCCATAATTCCCCCAGTGTTTTGTTTTTTGTTTTCATTTTTTCAAATGTGACTTAGCTAACAGTGTGTTTCTTTAAGTGGACAAAGAGGCTCCCTTTTTACTTTTCTTTTATAATGTGTTTTCCGTCTTCTGGGTTTTTTGTCTTCAGTTAACCGGTTGACTATTTTGTTGTTGTTTGCTTTGATTTAGTTGCTTTTTTTTTTTTTTTTTTGAGATAAGTTCTCATGTATCTCAGGCTGGCTTCAAACTTACGAAGTAGCCAAGGATGGACCTTGGACTTCTGACCCCATGATCTTCTGCTTCCACTTTCTGTGTTTTAGGATTAGGCTAGCACTTCTATACCAGTTTATATGGTGCTGGGAACGGAACCAAGGGCTCGTGAACACAGGGCAGTCACTGTACATTGGATCTCGACCCCCATTTACCTTTTTTTAGGTTTGTTTTTATTATTTTAATTATGTGTATGCATATTTGTGTGTATGTGTAGGCTGCACAAGTGCAGGTGAACGGGAAGATGTTGGAAACCCTCCATCACCTGTCCTCACAGACGATCTCCCTAAACCTGTTGAGGTTCTGTTTGTCTATGAGTATTGAATAATACTACTACTATCGGAGGATTAATTTTTCAGATAAAATTGTATCACAGGGGGCTGGAGAGATGGCTCAGTGGTTAAGAGCGCTCACTGCTCTTCCAAAGGACCCGGGTTCAATTCCCACATGGCAGTATAGACAGTGCCCATTCCAAGGGATCGGACACCTTCACACTAACACACATAAAGTTAAGTAAATAAAAATAAATAAATAAATAAATCACAGGATATATATATATATATATATATATATATATATATATATATACATACATACATACACACACACAACATGGTTCTAAGCACAAAGTAAACTGAAAGCTTCAGGATGAAATTGTCATTACCCTGATTCTGGGAGACACCATAGGCGATGCTGGAGATCCGAGACTCAAGCCCAGGAGAATTTTGGGCTGGGCATGGTGGCCTTTAATCTCAGCACTCAGGATCAGGAACAGAGACTGGAAGCCATATGTCTGTGAGCACCAAGCTAGCCTGGTCGAGGTAGTGACTTGCAGGCCAACCAAGGCTGCCTGGTGAGGACCCCTCTCCAAAAAGAATTTCTAGCTTTCCAAGCATTAGGCACACAGTTACGTGACTTCCGTCTAGCAAGTGAAGGCCATGATAAGAATCAGAGGAGAAATTGCTTCTCTGTGCGACTGCTCAGACTGAGGGCCAACGTTTGTCCTCCCTGCAGTGTCTGTCCGGCTCAGGGTTCAGATGGGAAATACTTATGTCAACTTCACGTTTGTCTGAACTGCAGACTAAGCCATTTATCTTACAGAAGCCGGACTTGGTAGTTGTTTGGTTCCATTTCTTACCACCATGTGACTGGGAAATACTTTTTTTTTTTTTTAAACAAATCAAATGCCTTTCTTTTCACTCCTTCGGTAGCATGTGAGAAATGACAGTGACGCCTGGCAACCGGCTCCGTGTCTTTGTCCCATTGAGAAGCTGGAATTTCAAAATACCTGATGAGTCTTCTCCCCAAGTGAGGGACATGGCGGCTAGCCCAGTCTGTGACCTAGAAGGCAGCACCGGGTTAGTAGCTACTTGCCTGATCCCTAGTCTAGAGCTAACACTTCTGTTTGCCTGTGTAAAGGTGGGAAATACAGGAGGGCGGCTGGGGAGACAGCTCAGTGGGTAAAAGCTCGAGTTTGAATCCCTGAAATCCATGCAAATCAAGGAAGAACAGCACAGAATATATAGGATGTAATCTGTAATAGCCTGTAGTCCCAGCAGTCCTGTGGTGAGACGGGAGGTGGAGACAGGAGGCTCCTGGGAGCTCTTGGCTCAGCACCCACACACCTGCACTCAAATATGAACATTTGCATGCACGCATGCACGTATGCATGTACACTATAGATATAATAGTATTGTATCTAAGATGCTTGGGGCCAGAATTCACAGTTTTTTCAGATGCTGGCATACTTGGATATATTAATGAGCCATGCTGGAGATGGGTCCCAAAGTCTAAACACACAATTCACTTAACTCATATTCGTGCCCCTTACAGCCTGAACTCAATCGTGGTGTTTGTTTTTGTTTTTGTTTTTGTTGAAACAGTTTCTCTGTGTAGCGTTGGCTATCCTGGACTCCCTTTGTAGACCAGACTGGCCTTGAACTCACAGAGATCCACCCACCTCTGCCTCCCTGAGTGCTGGGATTATAGGCATGTGCCACCATGCCTGCCTAAGTGTGGTATTTTTCACTTGTGAAATTAAAAACAAAACAAAACATTCAGCTCTTAGAGAATCTGGGATTTGAGGATTAGAGCTATCAATCTGCAACAGATTGCACAGAGTTGTGGAACTGGGCCATTGTTATCAATACCATCTGTGATTCCTAGTGTGTTTACTATGGACAGGGGTTTGAATTATCTTGTTATTGTAGTTATAAAGGTTAGGAGTTGTGGCACAAGCAAGAAAATCATGAGTCTGAGGCCAGCCTGGGCGACAAAGGAATCTCTGTTTCTCTCTCTCTCTCTCTTCCTCTCCTCCGATTATTATATCGATATTGATAATTGATAGGGATGTGTGAAGTCTGAAATGACACTGAGGTCTTGCCGAAGCACCTTCCCCTTTAGAGCACTGAGTTTCGGTTGTAAGGCCAATAGGTCATTTTCCTCAGGGGCCAGGGCCTCAATTCCAGCCCAGGCTGTTTGTCCTTATCGCTCTGAGAAGGCGGCCACAGTCTGCAGGGGCAGATCATGGCCTTTCTTAGTTCACCCTTTGGGGCTCCTGGGACCGGTTGGAGTACCAACTCAGAATTCCTAGATCTTTATCAGGGCGGGGTCCCAAGACTGCGCTACAGCACTCTCCAACACTGCTTTCCTCAAACTTCTCAAAAGAATGGGATATACCAGGGGAAGAGACAGACTCAGAACTCCAGAAAGTTGAGAGGGCCCTCAGGGTACTCTGCCGCAGGATGAGGAGCCTGGCCAGATCCAAGACCGCAGAAGCGGGACAACTGGCCTGATAGGTCAGGAGCGGAGCCGAGGAGCAAACGTGGGTCACCTCCCAAGCGCAAGCTGGGTCCTCCCGGCTCTGCGGGTGGGCGACGCCCTGGCTCTTCTGGTTGCTGCGGAGACGTGGGAGTGATAGCGACGCCCCGCCCCGCCCCGCCGGCAGCCGGCTCCCGGGGCCGCAGGCGCGGGCGCAGTGAGCGCAGGTCCCGGCGGCATGGCGCGTCCGGTGCAGCTGGCGCCGGGCTCGCTGGCGCTGGTGCTGCGGCCGCGCGAGGCCGGGCAGGCGGCGGGTCAGCCGG
>NW_026585698.1:2144695-2316830 GCF_907164565.1 Psammomys obesus | reverse complement strand
CGGCCGCGCGCTCTTCCGCGCCTTCCGCCGCGCCAACGCGCGCTGCTTCTGGGACGCGCGCCTGGCCCGCGCCGCCGCGCGCCTGGCCTTCCTCGGCTGGCTGCGGCGCGGGGTGCTGCTGGTGCAGGCGCCCCGGCCCTGCGCGCAGGTGCTGCGGGAGGCGTGGCGCCGCCGAGCCCTGCGGCCGCCCCGAGGCTTCCGCATCGCCGCGGTGGGTGAGTGCGGGGCGCGGGCCGCAGCGAGGGGCCGAGGCGGCCCGGGGCACAGCCGCAGGTGCCGGGCTCCCCCTGCCCCTTCCCTTCCAGCTTCCTTCTACCCCCCAGCCCCCCACCCCCCGCCACACACACACTTTTTTCTTTCGTTCCTTTCTTTCTCCCTTCTTTATTTCATTTCCGTATCTGGTGTTCGTGACCTGCTTGTCTTGGAGGGTGACGTTGTCTTGGATCAGTCAACTTTCAGACTTTGGGCGGAGAAAAGAAATAGATGGTGCTGTGGACCGAGTAGAGAAAGTACCACCTACCCAGGCTTTTCAGAGTAACCCATTTGTTGGGAAACTGACACCAAGCAGCTCTTTGCTTGCGAAATAGAGATTCTCCGTAGAGAAAGCGAACCTCTGCTCCTGTAGTGGTCGCCGACAGTGGTCACTAGCCTCAGGCAACTGTGTCAGCCCCCAGTAACAGCCTAGCTCATTCTGCTCTACTTCTGTCTGTGGGGCTGTGTATGGTGGTGACAAGTGACCAGTTGCTTCAGGCCCTGGGTCTTGGCTGCTACCAAGGAACCTCTCCACGTTAGTCACAGGGCCTTCTTCCACCTCCAGGGAGCAAATAAACATTTATTTTACTCACTGGGGTAAGGGGACAGGGCAACTGGAGAGGCCAGACGCAGTGTGTGGCCTTGTCCCGGATAGTAACCTCGCGGGCAGCCCAGGCCAGCTACCCGGGAGGGCTTCTGACCTTCCTGCCGTCCGCCCCCGCTTAACCCACACCCGCTCTGAAACGGGGTGTCAAGTAGCCAAGTCAGAATCTTCACGGAAGGGGCCTTGCAGACCCGCTGGGCGAAAAGGCTGCCGGTTGTGTGCTGGGTTACTCTGGTTTGAATTAGTGGTTCCATTTTTCTGTCCCCTGCCTTCTTCCAAAGAGTGCACACAGTGTGTATTGAAAAGAGGGAATTGGATGCAGCGGGAGTCTAGACCCCGAGGGTAAAATAAGAGAGGATTTATGCGAAGTCTGAGGCAGCCATGATATCCTTTGGGGCCCAGGGAGCCCCGGTGCATACTGGTCTAGAGATAGAAAGGTGAGCTGGCTGCCTTCCTTTCCACCGTGATGCACCTGGCTAGTGCCCCCTACACAAAACTCACTGAACGTTTTTCATATTTACCTATTTTCATGTGTGTGTGTGCACACGTGCCTTGGTACGTATTTGGAGGTCAACTGACAACTTCTGGGAATCAGTTCCCTTCTTCCACGTGGATCTCCGGGATTGAACTCAGGTTTTCAGGATTGCCAGCAGATGCCTTTATCCACGGAGCCATCTTCCCAGCCCACAAAGAACTCATTAACAACGGAGGAGGAGAGGGGAAGAATAAAAGGTTTATTTAAAGCTTTAAAAGTTTTTTAACCTTTTCTTTAAAAAAATCTATGTGTTTATGGGGGGGGGGGATCCAGAGGTCAGCTGCAGGGGTCACTTCTCTCCTTTCACCATGTGGGCCCTGGGATTGAACTCAGGGGCCAGGCTTGGCAGCAGGCACCTGGACCCACTGAGCCAGCTCACTGGCTGTCTTTAGGGGCTATGGGAGCTTTTGAAAATGGTCCAAAGACTGAGGGAAAATTGCCCATTTCTATGTCTGTCTTTGATAAAGGATGGATGGTCAAGAGGAAATTGATTGGACATTCTTCTTCTGTCTGTGTGGCAGGGTCTCCCTGGAGTGTGGATCTTTGTTTAGTGTTTTGTTTTGTTTTGTTCTAGATTTATAATTTTATATGTGTGTGGGGGGCCTGAATGTATGTAAATGCATGTAGGTAATCATGAAACCCAGAAGACGGGTCTGAGCTACCATGTTGATATGAGGACTTGAACCTGGATCCTTTGAAGGAGTAGCTGGTGCTCTTAATCACTGAGACATTTTTTTTTTTTTTTTTTGGAGATAGGGTCTAACGCAGCCCAAACTGGCCTCAGATTGGCTGTGAAGTCAAGGCTGCCTTGAACTGGTCCTTCTCCGTCTACCCCCTGTACCTTGTATGGGGCTTGAACGGGGGCTCTGGGCATGCCAGTCAAGCCCTCCGCCAGCCCAGATGGACCTTCAGCTTGGGGAAGCTCTTTCTGGTCTAGGGTTGTGTACACCGGGGTGGTTAGGAATGCTTCTGTTTTGAGCAGGCTTGCTAATTACCATCTCGCTTGAGATGTCAGTCTCATGACTAAAGAGTCACTAGTCAGCAGCCCTTGGGCCACCGTAGAGTCCCAGAGGGCAGCTGTGGACTATGGGAGAAGGTGCTTCCCATCAAAAGAAATGAAGTTTCAGTCTGTTCTCCTGCCTCTGGCAGTAATGGGCTTCCAGAAGCCAAAAGGGCTCCTGGGAATCCAAAGGAATCGCTGCTCAGCAGCAGCAGCTCCTAGCTCACTTCTTACAGTAAAATAATAAAAAGAAACACAAAGAGCCAATTTGGCCTCTGATCTTTTGGTTTCGATCTTTTGTTGTTTTTTGAGACAGGTTTCTCTCTGTATCATTTGCAGTCCTGGACTCACTTTGTAGACCAGGCTGGTCTTGAACTCACAGAGATCGCTTGCCTCTGCCCTGAAGAGTGCTGGGATAGGTGTGCAGCACTGAGCCCGGCTGATGTGAATCTTTTTGAAGGTTCGTACACTCTTGCATAAAGGCATGTGGGCCCGAGGAACATGGCTGATTGACAGCTCACACAGAAATAATGCAGGGAGAGGAGAAAAGGTCATCTTCATCAACCCAGCAATCTTCCCAGGGGCTTTCTAGGCTTCTGCAGTTTGCGGGGTCTCTCAAACCCTGAGGTGGGGAAAAACTAGGTATGGTGGCGCACGCCTGTGATCCCATCGTTCAGGAGGTAGAGGCAGGAGATCAGGAGTTAAGTCTGTTCTCAGCTACCTAGAGAGAGTTCATAGCTAGCCTGGGCTGTGTAGGACATTGTCTCAAAAATAAATTAAAAAAAACAAAAAACAAGTGCCACTGAGACTTGAATTTGATCCCTGAGACGTTTGTAAAGGTGAAAGGAAAGAACTGGTTTACAGGGTGCCTCTGACCCGCAGACATGCCCCGTGGGACTGGCCCCGCCCAACACAGTCAGAATTAAATAGTCAAGCAAAACAAATCAATAAGAAGACAGGAAGAGAACTCCTGGAGACCACCATCTATCATGCAAATGTAAGAGGTTTATCTTAACCATTGCGCAATGGGGTCACCCCTGCCAGTCAGTAAAGAGTGGCCCTGGGAGACAAAGGCCTTGGGTTTTTAGTACCAAGTGTCATTAACTCACAAAAGGGAGAATTCTAGCAGCTGTTAGGAGACAGCTGGTGAATGGGGTTGGGTGGGGGCGGGGTTCCGGTTGCTGCTCTAAGAACTCACCTACTGGGAGAGAGGAAAAGCTGGCAAATGGTGGGGTGCTGTTTGTCCAGCTTCGCCTCCGCCTCTCACCCTGAGCAGCTCTTAGAATCGTGCACTCTTTCCTTGACCCCCCTCTGTGACCCCTCACTGAACCTAGAGCTTACCAACTGGCCAGACTAGCTAGCTGACCAGTAAACCTGATGCCTTGTGTGGGATCCTTTCTTCACACCCGTGCTGAGGTTGCAGGAACAAGCATTTGCACACGTTCTTGGCTGAACCGCAGCATCTTTTCACAATGAGTGAAAATGCAGTGAATGTCCATGTTTTTTTTCTTCTGTGTATGAATCCCCCACTACCACACATGTATATAGATGTAGGTAGTGTGCAGTGTGCGTTCCTGGTGGCTGTGGAGGGCAGGAGACGGCAACAGATCTGGAACTGAATCAGGACGATTGTGGTGAGCTTTTATGTAGGTGTTGGTAATTCAACTCTAGTCCTCTGTAGGAGCAATGAGTGCTCTGTGGAGCTGTCCCTCCAGCGCTGATGGCTTTGGTGTATGTATGTATGTATTATTGAGACAGGGTCTCTCTATTTAATCCTGTCTTGGAACTTGCTATATAGACCAGGCTAGCCTACTCGAATCCTTCTGTCCCACCTCCTGAATTCTGGGACCAAAGGCAGGTGTCACCAGCCTGCTGGATATTTTTAAATACAGTCTTCAGGAGGCTGAGGAGACAGCTCAAACTCAACGTGTGAAGTGCTTGTTGTACAAGCATGAGGACCTGAGTTTGATCCCATCATGCACACAAAAAAGCCAGCTGTTAGTGTGGCCCTGTAACCTGTAATAGGCAGGTCCCTTGAATTTGTTGGTCAGCCAGCTTAGCACACTCGGTGAGAGCCCATCTCAAAAAAAGAAACTTAAGTAAAATAAAGTAACCTGGGCCGGGCATGGTGGTGAACACCTTTAGTCCCAGCACTTGGGAGGCAGAGAGGCAGGTGGGTCTCTGTGGTTCGAGGCCAGCCTGGTCTACAGATTGAGTTCCAGGACAGCTGGGGATTCACAGAGAAACTGTTAGGCCTGGCCTGAGCCTGTCAGGCCCGGCAGGTGCCTAGTTACCTGGGAGGTGACTGAAGAAAACTGGAGACCACCATCTATCGATGCAAATGTAAGAGGTTTATTTTAACCTTTGCACAATGGGGTCACCCCTGCCAGTCAGCAAAGAGTGGCCCTGGGAGACAAAGCCTTGGGTTTTTAAAGGACAAGGCGTGGGAATTTTTAGGGGTTGCAGTCTTGGCAATTCAGGATTGGATGAGGAAGCTATAAAGTAAGATAATTGGTTAGTCTTAGTTGCTCAAGTTTGGCCAGTCCTGCCAAGTGTGGATGTGGCTGCAATTAAAGGTGTGGGTGGGGGTGATTAGCTCATCCTTGAAGATTGGGGCTGTGGGCTTTTGGCCGGAGGTCAGGGGCTACTCAGAAGAAGGACTGAGGCCATCTGGCTTGGTTGCTAAGAAACACTATCTCAAAGACAAGGGTCTGGTCGTTCTTTTTGCTGAGTGAAGGTCATTGCTTGCTCGCTTTTTTATATCTGTCCTCACAGATGGCCAGGGTCACATTCCTTCGTTCTCTGGAAAGGTGCTAAGAAGCTTTAGCTTAACCTGGGCCTAAAACTCAAAAATATAGGCTTTAGAAGACATATAGGTTACAAAGTTAGTCTGATCCTTTCAAAACCCTGTCTAAAAAAAAAAAAAAGAAACCAAAAGAAAAAAGTGAAGAGTGATTGAGGAAGTCACCTAGTGTTGACTTATGGCCTTGACACTCGTGTATGCGTACAGGCACACTTTCCTGCGTCTATGTATACCCCCCCACACACACACTTTAAAAGTCTTTGTTAGTTCATTCACATTCCACATCCCTGGGTGAGGTGCACCCAGGGCTTTGCACAGGCTAAGCAAGCACTGAGCTTCACCCCCAAATTGTTTTTAAAGGATTTTGGGTATTGATTTGAGTGGTCCATGCATGCTCTAGTGCGTGTGTGGGTGGTCAGAGGATAGCTGCCAGGAGTCTTTCTTTCCATCATGTAGGTCCTGGGGATTGAAGTCAGGCCCTCAGGCGAAGCTGCAAGCACATCTGCCATGGAGCCACCTCAGTCCTCCCAGCTCTTTCCACCTTTCAAGACAGGGTCTTACTCAGCTGCCTAGGCAGGCGTTGACCTTGTAATTCTTCTGCCTCAGCCTCTTGATTAGCTGGGACTACAGGAGTGGGGGACTTCTGGGAGCTGGTGTTTTCAAGCTTGTTTCTCTAGATTCATGAGCTCCAAAAGGAAGCAAAGGCAGCCTGTTCACAGGTAGAGGAAAGGCAGCTGAGTGGGGGCCCAGAAGCTCCCCGCACAGCCTTTCAGGTCAGCCAGGGGCTGTAGCTTTGTGGCTCCTGCCTGGCATGTAGGAGGCGCTGAGCTAGATGCCCAGGACTTTAGAGTGGTTGAGCTGGTTGTGGTGGTGCATGTTTATAGTCTCACTGGGGAGACTGACGCAGAATAGCTGTGAGTTCAAGACAAGCCTGAGCTGTAGAGTGACTTCTAAGGCCGTGTTAAAAAACAAACAGCAAATTAAACCCATTTCAGCACTCAAGGGGTTCAGAAGGACCAAGATTTCAAGGTTACTCTCAGCCACATATGGAGTTGGAAGCCGTTCTGGGCTATGTGAGACTTTGTGATTTTTTTTTTTTTTTTTTTTTTTTTTGAATTGATTAGACATTCTCCTTTTTGGTTTGAGGGATTGAACCTGCTGGACAAGGGCTAGGTCACTAAGTCATGTTTCTTCCCCTTTAAAATGTCATTGTGCAGAGCTGTTACTGGCTTGTAGCTGACAAATGTTTGTGTGACATGCCGGGAGCCTTGGGTTTGATCCTCTGTGCTGTGTAAACTGCTTGTGGGGGGTACAGGCTCGGAATCCCAGCATTGGAGGGCGGGAGGTGGAGGCAGAGTGCCAGCTACCACTGCATGGTGAGGCTGTCAGAGTTGTTTAACTCACACACACGCAGCAGCCAAGCAGTAGTGGCCCACGCCTGTGATCCTAGCACTCAGGGAGGCAGAGGCAGGCGGATCGCAGTGAGTTCCAGGCCAGCCAAGAAACAGCACAGAGAAACCCTGTCTCAAAAAAAAAAAGGTTCACATGCTTTGAGCATGAGTTCAAGGCCTGGGCTACACATGACTTTAGAAAACCAAAGAGGGAAACAAACAAAACAAAAACAAAACCTCAAATGTCTTTTTTTTGTTTTAAACATTCATTTATCATGTATACAATGTTCTGCCTGCATGTGTGCCTGCAGGCCAGAAGAGGGCACCAGATCTCATTATAGATGGTTGTGAGCCACCATGCGGTTGCTAGGAATTAAACTCAGGACCTCTGGAAGAGCAGACAGTGCTCTTAACCTTTGAGCCATCTCTCCAGCCCTCAAATGTCATTCTATTGGTGAGAAAAGTCTAGCTGGGGAGAAAGGGACTGATGTGATAAGGCCATTAGATGTCTGAACCCCACAGTTGCAGCTTGTCCTCTCCTGATGGACTTCGTTTCCAGCTTGTGTTTCTGTCCTGGTGACTTGGAATGAACTGGGACCATTCTGCCTATTTTGCAGGCAGGAAGAGAATGGAGAATGCGAGATGACTGACTGCTGAGGCTTGGGTCTCTTGCCTCATCTCTCTTTCCCTTTGGGCTTCCTCAGAGACCAGGCCCTCTCTTTCCCTGGGAAGTTGTCAGAGTCACAGTGAGCCTGTGGGTCCCTTTTTCTCCTTGGGCATTAATGACGAAAACAGCTTGCTTTCAGCTCCCTCTTTCCCTCCCACCTCTATTGTCAGCCATGTTTTTTAAGTTCATTTGCCAGGTGTTTGCTTTTCTTATCTGTTCTGCTCCGGGGCATCTGCAGGCTTCACAGCGGGGTGTCAGGTGGGCATGTTCTTGTCATCAGACCATAAGCCGAATACAGCATCCAAGATGTCCCCTGAAATGGCATGCTATCGGAGAACACAAGACCTGGAACATTTGGTGGCTAGAACAGCCAGCATTCTCAGAGATGGAGGAGGAGGCTGGCTGCCTGCCAAGAGCATTTGCAGTATTCAGCTCATCTGATAGCCTTTATAAAAAAGGATTTTATGTGTGTGGGTGCTTTGCCCGCCTGTATGCATGAGCACCAGCACCTGTGTGCCTGGTGTCTGCAGAGGCCAGACAAAGTGTTGGATCCTCGGAACTTTAGTCACACACCATTGGGAGCCACCATGTGGGTGCTGGGAATTGAGCCTGGGTCCTCTGGAAGAGTGACCAGTGCTCTTAACTGCGGAGCCATCTCTCTCTCAAGTCCTGATAACCTTTTTTGAAAATGTATTCGTTTGGGGAGAAAATATGCAAAAAAGAAATTGTGTGTGTGTGTGTGTGTGTGTGTGTGTGTGTGTGTGTGTGTGTGTGTTGAGGCAGGGTCGCCTATCACTTAGGCTGACCCTCTACTTACCGTGAGCTGTAGCTAAAGCTGACCTTCGCTCATCCTCCTGCCTCTGACTCCCAAGAGCTGGGACTAGAGATGTGCACCAAGACCTTGTGTCGGATCCTTTGTGGTGTTAAAGTCACCCCGTGACCGCTCTGCACCATTTCCTTAGCAGTTCATTAAGGATCCATGGAGGGCTGGGAGTGGGGCCACATGTCTCGGGGAGGCAGAGGCAGGCCGATCTCTGAGAGCTTGAGGTCAGCTTGGTTTACATAGCAAGTTCTATGGCAGCCAGAGTGTTGGGAGCAAGAAGGTAGATACGCATAGTTAGTATAACAAAAGTTGTATTTTATTATGTCAAGGGCCATCACCCCAAGTCCCTAAGCCTATCTCCCCAAGGCTGCTGACCTGAGCGAGGTCTCTTGGCTGAAGGTCAGGTCCAATCTCTAACAGAAGTCTCTGATTTGAGGGTCAGGATCCTGGGGGAGAACTCTCCAGTGCAGGGCAGATCAAGATGGCATCTCTCCAGATGTACAGAGCAGAGCATCGATCTTTGTCTCTGATGATATGTCGTCCAGTGGACTTCATGTGGTTCTAGGGCTGTGTCTGGTCATCTTGAGTGAGTGATGTCACTGGGTTCTGGTTATCAGGTGCAGCCTTGGGTGTAGTGGAGTTCCGGACTGAGCTATTTTTACATGTTTAAAAGGCATTTCTTACTATGCTTGTTACACTGGGCTGCACAGAAAGATGGTCTTTAAACAAAACAAAAATCAGCCAGGCAGTGATGGTATGTGCCTTTAGTCCCAGGAGGCAGAACAAGGCCTGGTCTACAGAGCGAGTTATAGGACATCCAGGGCTACACAGAGAAACCTTGTCTCAAAGAGCCAAAATAAAATAAAACAAAAACTCACTGGTATTCTAATAAAACTTTTTTCCTAATCTCATAAATTATATATGATTTTAAGATTTATTATGTATACAGTGTTCTGCCTACATGTGTGCCTGCATGCCAGAAGAGGGTACCAGATGGTTGTGAGCCACCAGGTGGTTGCTGGGAATTGAAGTCAGGACCTCTGGAAGAGCAGCCAATGCTCTTAACCTCTGAGCCATCTTTCCAGCCCCATAAATTATATTTTTAATGTGAACTATTTGGGCTTCTTTTTTTAGTTTAGTGAAGTATAATTTACATGCATCTTTGAGTATACAGTTCTGAGTTTTCAATTTTTAAAAGTTATGTTCATTCTGTATGAATGAGAGCAGGCATGTGCCACCACACATGTATGGAGGTCAGAGGCTACCTGGGGAAGTTGGTTCTTTCCTTCCACCAATTGATTCCCAGAGATCAAACTCATTTGATGGCAAGCATCTTAATTATGTGCTGAGCTATCTCATTGGCTCAGTTCTGAGTTGTACTGGTTTTTGTTTTTGTTTTTTGTTTTTTGTTTTTTTTTAAGACAGGGTTTCTCTGTATAGCCTTGGCTGTCCCGGAATTGCTTTGTAGACCAGGCTGGCCTTAAACTCAGAGATCCACCTGACTCTGCCTCCCTGAGTGCTGGGATTTATTTAGTTTTTAAGATTTTTTAAAATGTGTGTGAGTGCTTTTGCCTGCACGTATGTATGTGTACCAAATGTGTGCCTGGTCCCCAGGGACTACAGAAGCAGTTGTTGGATGCCCTGGAGGAAGGGGGGCTAGTTGTCCAATGTGGGAGCTGGGAACCCAACCAGGATCCTCTACACGAACCAGTTAGCCAGCTCTCCACACCCCAGTTCTGAGTTCTGAATAAACAGATATGTAACTACCTCTCTAACTAAAATATGAAACCTGTCCGTCAAACCAGAAGGTTTGCTTTCCTTTTCTTTTTTCCCTCTGTGTAGCCCTGGCTGCCCTGGAACTTGCTCTATAGACCAGGCTGGCCTCAAATTCAGAAATCTGCCTGCCTCTGCCTCCCAAGTGCTGGGATTAAAGGCATGTGTCACCACTGCCTGGCTACCAGAAGGTTTTCTAGTGACCCTTTGCAATCATCCAGTACCACCCCAGGCCCTTCAACTACTGACGTCTGTCCTTAAAGCTCTGCCTTTTCCTTAACATCCCAGTGGATCTGCTCTACAGACATTGTTTTTGTCTACCTTCGCTTAGGATGATATTTCTGAGGCTGGTCACTGTGCTGACTGGTATTTACTTATGTGGTGGGTAATCTCTAGTGTCAGTGTGACTGGGTTTAGAATCCAGCCACGAACACTTCTGGGCATGTCTGCGAGGATGTTCCCAGAGGTTTAACTGAGGAGGGAAGAGCCACATTGAGTGGATCTATCCCATAAGGCAGGGGGGCACCATCCCCTGAGCTGGGGCTCCCGACTGGATAAAAAGCAAAGGAGCTGGACATCAGTGATGGTCAGAAGTAGAGGCAGAAGGACCAAGAGTTCAGGGTTATTCTTGGCTACACAGTGTGTTTAAGGACAGCCTGGGCTGTCTGTAAAGAAAAAAAGCAGCAGCAGTTAGGCATGTAGCATAGGAAGCGTGTTTACCCGGTGTTCTTGAAGCCCTAGGTTTGATCCCAGGACCACGTAAAGCAGGTGTGCTGGCTAGCTCATGTCTGCAGTCCCTGAGCTGGTGAAGTGGAGAATCCTTAAGAGGACATCTTCAAATCCATGAGGATTTCAAGGGCAGCCTGGTCTACATGAGATCTCCCCTCCCCCAAGAAAAGAAAGCTGGAAACAGTGAAAACATAATGCAGAGGAACGCAGCAAGCTGGACTCCCCTGAGATTTTAAACTGGGACAAGAGATTTTGCTTGGAATGGAATGAAGGGCTAGCCCATTCTAAATAGCTTGTGCTTGGAGAAAAATTTCTTGTTAGAAAAATTACTTGTTAGCCTACACACTAAATTACGTACCAGCCTTTGTCCTGTGTTTTAAGAAATTTTACACTTTAGGTTTTTTGTTTTGTCTGCTGAAACAGTCTTGCCAGGCATGGTGGCACACACCTTTAATTCTAGCACTCAGGAGGCAGAGAAAGGCAAATCTCTATGAGTTTGAGGCCAGCTGGGTCTACATAATGCATTCCAGAACACCCAGCACTGTCTCCAGGAGGGGGTGGGGTGGGAATGTGTTTTGCTGTGTAGCTCATTTGGCCTCACACTTGAGATGCTTCCGCCTTCTGCATGATGGAGTTATAGATGTGTGCCACCATGCCTGGTACTTTAGATTTACTATTTAGCTCTGTGCTGCATTTTATGTCGAATTTTATGTGAGTCTAGGCTCATGAGGCTCTTTTTCTGTTTTTCCTTTGTTCACTTATTCAAGAATCATTTCCTGAGGCTGGAGAGATGGTTCAGCAGTTAAATGCTCTGTTCTAGAGGACCCAGGTCCTAGAACCCAAATGGCAACTCACAACCCTCTGTCCTCTACAACACGAGGCCTGCAGACATACTCAGGTACACAGAGGTACACCGACATACTCAGGTAAAACATTTATACATGTAAAAAAAAAAATTATTTCTTGGGGCTGGGTGTGTAGCTCAGTGGTAGACCATTTGCTGGTAGACCATTGGTGAATATTACTGAGTTCAGTCCCCAGCAACATACAGGCATGTACATACACACACACACACACACACACACACACACGCTTTTTTAAATTGAACAACAGCCTTGACTTTGTTTTGTACTAGCTGACCACAAGGCTCTAGGAGCTCAGGTTTCTGACAGGATGTTTTCAGGGTTGTCTGACCTTGCAGAAACACAGAACTCTTTTGTCTGGGGCACACAATTGTATTCCTTGGGTTTCTCCAGTTGACTGCTGTTAAGTTTCTCACAATATGCCACTGTCGGCTTTTTTCCTTTTTGAACAGGGTCTCCCTAGGTAGCCCCGAACTCCCTGTCAATAGACCAGACTGGCTTTGAATTTACAGAGCTTCAAGTGTCTCCTTCCATCAGGTGTTTGGTTCTGATCTGATCAGCAGATACCTGATCCACTATGGGTTTTGTCTTAAATGGCACCTACCCAGAGAGTGCCTGCAAAACTCCAGAGGCAAAAATGACATTAATTCTACTGCCATGATATCAGCTTCACTCTCAGACTTCCAATTCTAGTCATTTGAACACATCTCATTTACTATATAGATTTGCCTTAAAAACCTGTTCAGCTGTTACGAATAGGTTCTTGTCAACTTGACAGAAGCTAAAGTCATCCAAGAGGAGGGAACCTCAACTGAGAAAATGCCTCCATAGGATTCAGTGGTAGGGCATTTTTTTAATGATTGATGGGGGAGGGCCCAGCCCACTGAGGGTGGTGCCATCCCTGGGCTGGTGGTCCTCGGTTCTATAAGAAAACAGGCTGAGCAAGCCATGGGAAGCAAGCCAGTAAGCAACACCCCTCCATGGCCTCTGCATCAGCTCCTGCCTCCAGGTTCCTGCCCTATTCCTGTTCTGGCTCCCTTCAATGATGGATTACAATGCAGTTGTATAAGCTAACTAGCCCCCCCCCCCCCCAACTGCTTTTTGGTTATGGTAGTGTTTTGTTGTTAAGATTTATTTATTTATATATTATGTATACAGTGTTCTGCTTGCATGTACACCTGCACACTAGAAGAAGGCACCAGATCTCATTATAGATGGTTGTAAGCCACCCTGTGGTTGCTGGGAATTGAACTCAGGACCTTTGAAAGAGCAGCCAGTGCTCTTAACCTCTGAGCTCTCTCTCTAGCCCTTGATCATGATGTTTTGTCGAAGTAATAGAAACCCTGATTAAGACAGGAAACAAATTAGTTATAGGAATAATGTGGTGGTGCCTGCCTTTAATCCCAGCACGTGGAGGCAGAGGCAGGCAGATCTCTGTGTGTTCTAGGGCAGTCTGGTCTACTTAATGAGCTTCAAGACAGCTAAGGGAGGGCCTCCCCCCAAAAGCTTCGGCTTCCCCAAGTACTGGCTTAAGCTAACTGGAGCCATACTCTCTCCATCTGGGTGGGACGCTAGTTAGTGCGGTGGCTTACCAGGAAGCGTCTGCAGAAAACTCTTCCATGTCGCAGGAGTTGAAGCCAACGTCAAGCCAGTGTCTTCTGGGCTGAGCAATTTTGAATGGCAGAGATGAGGAACAATTTTTTTTAACCTTTCCAGTGGAATGTTGCCCACAGTGGGAAGCTGCCCGCAGAGCACACCACCCCCCCCCAAGCTGCTTGATCTCTCAGGGTTCTCATAATGTTTCAGTGTTTCTGATTGCTGCCTAGGCCTGGGAGATCTTCTTTTAGCTCCCTTTGGTCAGAACATGCAATCTAACCATGAGGGTTCAAGAGGGAGGGTGTCTGTAGTGGGCCTGAGGTGCCAAGAATGTCAGCATCAGAGAGGCAGTGCGGACACTTGGCTTCTGAGAAGCACTGTGCAAGCATACAACCCTACTCCTTCAACTTGACTTTGCTTCCAAAAGAATTTTAGGATTAGTTATTGAGCAGTGATAGAAGTGAGGTTAAGGTGTGTGCTGAGAGATAAATACAGGATTTTGAGGCCTTTGAAGATTGCTCAAAGGATGTAATTTACAATCGGATTCAAAGATTACGCAAAGTTTAAAAAATAAATGAAAATATACACGTTGCCTCAGGGGTGTGGCTTGGTTGGAAGAATGCTTTTGGAAAATGAAGCCCCGGGTTCATAACCAAGGTGAGGTGGTGTTCTAATTCCATCACTGGGCAGGTAAAGGCAGGAGGGTGAGGAGGAGTTCAAGGTCATCCTTGGCTACATACAGAACTCAAGGGCCGCCTGAGTGGGACTATCTCAAACCAAAACAAACTCGAGAAACACTGGACAACAAATAATTGTCCAGCTATTTCTCACTCTAAGAAAGTTTCTTTTGTAAACAGCGCTGGAGGGTGTTTTAGGAATAAGAGAGGGCTGCTAATTCAAAGGTCATGTGGGTTCTGGCTCTAAACACGCACAGGCCCCATTGTCTCATCGTCTCTTGGCACTCCCGAGTTACCTGAGGAAACTGTCGGTAGTCATCATGGATGTCCGGCCTTGTTGGGAGTTTTTTGACCAGCAGAAACCAGATCCCAGGTAAAGGGCAGCTTTCCTTTCCCACAATTCCTCTTTTTTTTTTTTTTTTTTTTTTTTGTCTTTGCTGCTGCTTAGGGAAGAAGGGTTGGGGGCAGAGCTGGGGATTGGGAGTGGGCAGTCCTGTGTATTTTCTCCAGAGGGCTCCAGGAGCAGATTCTGAAACACAGATCAGTGACCCCTACCCACTGCTACAAGTGTAAGGTTTCCTTTCTAGGGGGCCTGGCTCTTTGCACGGCCCCTTGGTCACCAGACCCCTATGCAGCAACATCTCCGCAACCCTGTAGTTTCCCATTGCTCTCCTCAGACCTCTGTAGAGAAGGGTTGCTTACAGGCTGCAGGCTGTCCTCAGAGCATATGACTGGCTTTCTTTTTCCACTTTTATTTGCATTCATTTTGTAGTGTACTTATCCCCATACAGGACTGTTTGTGTCCCCAGTCTCATCTGGCCTGCGCTCTCTCAACATGGCTGGGGGAGTATGAGACACATGTTGGGTGTTTTGCTCATCAGGATATATTTCCAATGTCAGAACTGCTTTCAACATTTTTTTTTTTTTTGCTTTTGTTTTTTGTCTTGTTTTTGTTTTGTTTTGTTTCTGTTTTTGTGACAGTGTCTCTCTATGGTCCTGCCTGTTCTGGAACTCATTCTGTAGACCAAGCTGGCCTCAAATTCAGAGATCTGCCTGCCTCTGCCTACCAAGTGCTGGGATGAAAGCCTTTCAAAGTCTTAAGCTCAGCATTATTCTGTGTTTTGCTTTTTTGTTTTTGTTTTTATTCTATGTGCATTGGTGTTTTGCCTGCATGTATGTCTGTGTGAGGGTGTTGAGTCCCCTGGAGCCGAAGTTACAATTGTGAGCTGCCATGTGGGTGCTGGGAATGGAACCTGGGAAGTAGTCAGTGCTTTCTTTTTTTTTTTTTTTCAAGATGGTTTCTCTGTGTAGGTCTGGTTGTCCTGGAACTAGCACTATAGACCATGCTGGCCTCAAAACTCACAGAGATCCACCTGCCTCTGTCTCCCCAGTGCTTGGATTAAAGGTGTGCGCCACCACTTCCACGATGCAGTCAGTACTCTTAACCACTAAGTCACTTCTCCAGCGCTTACTCTGTATTTTTAATTAGAAAAAAAAATTCTGTGTATGAATATTTTGCCTGCATGTATGTACGTGCAACCCTTACATGCCTGGCACCCACAGAGGCCAGAAAAAAAAGTGTCGGGTCCCCTGGAACTGGATTTGAACACAGTTGTGAACATGGGTGCTGGCAATTGAACCCAGGTCCTCTGGAAGAACAGCCAGTGCTCTCAACAGCAGACCCATCTTCTCTGTCTTACTCCCTATGCCACTCTTTTGGGCCACTGACAAGGGTCAATGACACAGATGCCTTTAGATACAAGTCCCAGCCTCACTACTGTGGTGCTGAGATGACCCACGTTTCTCTGAAAAGTGGCAGCTTTCAGTACTTGGTGGCTTTTGAGGTGTGTACCGCCCAGGAACACAGGCAAGTCCCTTAGCGCTATTACAGGGACCAAAAAGATTTGAGCCTCTTCGTCTGCATGATTTTGTGGTTCAGATCATTCCCAACAGGTAATGTTTTTCTCAAAGAAAAAGCTACCTCATGTTCTGAATCATCGGGGCAGAATTCTGAGTTTAAAACACTCTTTGAAGTAGCCATTTGTTACTCTCTACCGAGGACCGTCAATCCGGATCCATGACCCAGTGATAGGGACACTGAGGATAATAAAATGCCTTTCTGAGGTGCGCTTACCAAGGGAGAAGGGGAGTGCTTAGAGTCATAATGGCATCTGACTGTTGAGTGACCTCTGCCAGAATCAGAAAAGGCACAAATTACCAAAACCCACAAGTTAGAGGGGCCAAACACAAAAAGTCAACAGCAATAACATTTCTCCCTTAGGAGCCCTGAGCCCCATCTTAGTCTACCCAGAGGGCCAAGAAGCCCCACTCCTGCCCCTGCTACCTTCTTCACCTTGCAGGTTCTGCTAAAATTCCTACCAGGCTCCTTAAGGGAGAGCAGCTTTTTCAGTGGGTAGTGGTGTGCTACCCAGACAGATTCCCAGCATGCTCTAGCTCTCACAGCTGGCAGTTCCTCAGTGGAGTGTCTTTCACCAGTCTCAGAGTCTGAGTCCCGCTCACTGAACAGGAAACCTTGCCTGTTTCAGCTTTGCAGAGCTAAAACCAACACAGGCATCCATGTGCTCAGACCAGCAGTTGAGAGAAACCTTGTAAACATAATACACACACAGAAGGTTCTCCTTGCAACAGAGAGAACAGCCATCACATCTCATGCAAAGCTTGAGAGTGAGGCCTCTAGGGGCTCCATTCACCTGTCAGTCGCAGAATAGTTGGACAGAATAGCATGGACATCTGAGTTGAGCACATTAGCAAAGGCTGTTCTTCAGGAAAGTCATGGACCCAGAAGCACACCGTTACCTGGAAGTTAAGCTGCTCCCTTTTCACGCTCTCTTCCACATTGCCTTTCCTGGGCCAGAAATACCAAACTCTGAGCCAAATATGTTTTGGAATCTAGAGTTCTAGATTCCAGGCCCCATGTGCATGGTTAAGAATCCGGCAGCTTTCTCACACTGCCAGAATCCACAGGCTCAGGAGGCATCCCAGGGCAGCAAAGGCACCTCATAAATTCTTGTAGCCCCTGAAATTGTCCTCCTGGCTTTCCTGGATCCCCTTTCTGGAACTAAATCCAGATCCCAAAATCGATACTGGTGTGCACTATTACAGAGTAGACTTGAGAAAACTATGCTGATCTTTGAGAGGGGGTGGCACACACAATTGTACCACTCAAAAGAGGCAAGAGTGAATTCTAGGCCAGCATAGTTGAGACATTGTCCCAGAGAGAGACAGAGAGAAGTGAACTTCACTTTGCCACTGTGAAGTTTTGCCTGAAACCCCTAGCAGTTAAATTCAGCATTTAGAGGGGTCAGCCACAGCTGTAAGGTGATGTCCCCCATGCTAAGGAATGCAGGCAAAAGGACCATGCCCACATTGTAAAGCGGCTCTTTGAAACCCGCCCCACTGCCAGTCTGGTGCTCAGGGAGGCTTCTCAATATTCCTCATTTGCTGTGATTTTTGTCCCCTTTTAGTACCTCAGGGCTATCAGTGCGGTGACGCCCCTTCCACAGTCCAGGTACCCCAAAGGAAGGGACTAGCAGGTTTTTCTAGGCACCCACAGTTGGTGGGTGGTAACCAGCCAGCACAGAAAGGAAATGTAGGAGCAGAGAGGGGAAAGGAAGCTGCTTCGAGACTGCGAGCCAGGTATCTTCCCTGAGGTGCCTGGCCTCGTGGTTCTGCAACCGTGTCTCTGCTGTAGCAGTGGCTGCTACTTGACCTTGATTCCCTCTGGGCTGTCCCACCAGAAGTCGGCCTTGAAGGATTCCTGGGTCTCTTTCGATCCCACTGAACAGAAAGATCAATGTTGGGCAGTGCGGAGATCTGGCCAGCAGCCCTCCCACAGGGCGCCACCAGTTCCCGTTAGTATTGGCCAGGAGTATTGATGTTTAGAATGATGACATCGAGGAAACAGGCAGAAGTGTGCTGAGGTAGCTGGGCAAGCAAGTACCACTTTCCTCCCAGAGCAACGAGGGTTCCAGACAGGGGGGTGTTCTCAGTACATCTGCTTAGATGAAGATGGAGCATGAAACAATCTTATTTTATGCTCACGGGAACCTGCAATCTTGAAAGACTTCACTTTTTATGTCTTTAAAACATACAAAATTGGACACAAAATTGTCCTCAGTAAGATGGCTTTCTGGAGTCATTGGAGAAGTCCTTAGCAAAATCCTCTTCAGCGGGTCACTCAGAGGCTCAGCATGCTAAGTGCACACAGTCACACCTGGAATTCTGCCTTCCACAACTGTCCTTGGCCCTGTCTCGACAGAGGAGTTCTGCCACACTCCAGCATGGTGGCTGGCTTCCCACAGCCTGGACACCTGGATTCTAGCCCTGCTTCTGGTCATAGAGGATGATATCGCCATGGGGCCAAATGGAAGAACTTTCTGTCATCAGGCAGCAGAGGCTAGTTGCTGGGTGTACTGAGATGATTCCCTATGGTCTTGCAGACCTTCATCACAGATGGATTATCTAGAACAGCCATGCTGCCTCCCAGCATGTCAGACGTCAAATAGAGAAGAACACAGATCAGACTTCCCTTATCTTAGCACTTTTGAAGGCCATGAAGCCAAAGCTCCTAAGAATTTTCCAAATATAAATAAATCAGCTGATATGAGAAGGAGGGAGATGGATAGGATGGATAGCCTACAGGATTATAGGTCTAACAAGGAATCCTTGTCTACCCTCTCTGACAGGGAGATGGGAGATATTGCAGCAACTGCTATTGAAGAATGGACTTTCAGGGCCAAACTCCGAGGGACTCAGGAGGTACTTGGTCTAACCACCACCTCCCAGGCTCTTCCAAACATGACATCCCCAAAAGTGGGTCTCCTGTAGACTCTGCTTGGTATGCTGAAGACACAGCGTTTACTCATTTATAGAATTAAATAAAAAGATTAAAATTAAAACTATTATTTTATGTGTATGGCTGTTTTGCCTGCATGTATGTCTGTGTACTAGGTGTGCACAGTGCTAGCTGAGGGCAAAAAGTGTGTCAGAGCCCTTGGAACTGACATGTGAGCAGACGTGCTAGGAATTGAACCTGGGTCCTCTCCAAGAGCAGCCAGTGCTTTTAGCTACTGAGCCGTCTCCAGTCTTAAAGACTTCAATGGTCTAGAAATACTTCTCGGTGAGACTGCATTCATGGGAATTGTTTTCCCAGGATGGCTTTGTTTATTTATTTAGGTTTCCCCCACCACAAATCCTAAGACAGGATTCCTCTGTACAGCCCTAGCTATCCTGGAACTAGGTTTGTAGACCAGTCTGGCCTTGAACTCACAGAGAATCTGCCAGTCTGTGCCTCCCAAATACTGTACCACCACACCCAGATTGGCTTTTATCTTTTAAAAGTCTCAGAGGCCAAAGAGAGTCTGTAATCAGCTTGCAAGCAGCTGGAGTTGGGCAGATAGCCTGGAAAATGTGTGTGACTATTGATGCAAAACCCAACGGTGCTTTCCAGATTGGACCACCATGCTGCAGATCCCAGGAGAGAATGTGGCCAACAGCTGGTGCTGCCCCACAGAAGCGAGAGGGAGCATGGGGCCAGGGAGCAGGGACAGGCCTCCTGTATTCTTTACTGTCCTGGGTGAGCACATGGAGCAGGCCAGGCGCTCTCTGCAAGACTGTTGGAGGACCTCGTGTGTGCACAGAGTCTGGTGGAAGAGGCAGCATCCTCTTCATCTCATGAGCAAAGGGCAGCCCTTCACAGCTCCTGTCACTGCAGATCCTAGGCCTCATTTCAGCAGCAGGTCTCGGCCCTACGCATTACCTACTTCCAAGCAAACCCATCTACAGAGACTTGTGGAGTCCGGGAGAATCCAGGCTCCTTCAGGAACCAGGCAACTACCTTTGACAAGGATTCCCTCACTCCTCACAGGTGGATTTATATCTATTTGCCTCTATTTCCTGGAGTAATAAATTGCCTCTCAAGGATGTAATTCTAGATACTCATTCCCCATAATTTCTACATGCAGCAAGGAAATTTCTTTCCAGAAGTTTCTTCTGTAAGTTTTAAGGTAGAGTTTCATCAGTACTTAAAAACTTGCAATACTAGTGGAAGGATCAGCTTTTCTGCCTCTCGTAGTGTTTGTTACTCAGCTTGGACATGAATAGCCTAGGACTTCTGTAGACAGCCAGCTGTGTGGCATTCCTGTGCGACAGCAGTGAAGGGGCTAATGAAGTATCTTATAATGTCAAACCCAGAGGCTCAAGTCAAGCTCTTGGCATACACTGCTTAAGGCAGAAACCATGAAGAGGCAACTCAAGTCATTGGTCCTTGAGCGGGGAGTTTCGGGTTAAAGAAGAATTTTCTTGTGGGATTTTAGAAAGCCCCAAAAATGACTTGTACAAACAGAGAGTCAATTTGCCTCCTATAACAAGAGGCTTAGAGGTAGCAGGCTGCCGTAAGTGCAGCTCAGCAGGGCTCCCCCAAATCCGTGCCTTCTTGTCTGCTCTCTGCTTCGCTTTTTTGAGTGGGTGCTTGTTTGACCTCCAATTTATTTTCTCCTGGTCATGAGGTAGCTGTATTTACCTAAGATCCAAGCAGGGAGGTGTGATAGCACATACCTGTAATTACAGCTTTCAGGAGGCAGAGGCAGGAAGATCAGGTTCAAGACCATCCTGGGTTACGAGAGCCCCTATCTGAAAAAAAAAAAAAAAAAAAATTCCAAGCAGGAAAAAAGAATGAAGGATGTAAGAGTCTTTCTAGATCTCCTTGGCCAAAGTCATGTCACATGTCTGCCAGTTCTAAGTGAATCTGGAGATGGAGTGAATCTAGATCTCTCTTGCATCCACATCCCGGAAGGACCGTGGTTGGTGGCTTGGGAATGTGTGAAATGGCTCAATGAAATACTGATCTGCAAAAGTCCATCTTTCAAAATCAAGGTACAGCTTGCCCAGCCTGACATCTTTTCCTTTCAGCTGAGAGGGCCATTGTCAGGATTGGTGTCTAGTCAAAAGGCTAGAACTGGAACTGGAAAAAGTCAGGGTTGAGCAAGAGATCTCATTTATGTACCTAAGTAATGTGTTATAGGGGGAAAAACCCTCAGGGTGCTAATGATGCTGTGGAACAAGGGCTGACCGGGTGCGATGGCTTCGTCTGGGAAGAAAGTGTAAAGATTGTATGTAGTCTTGCTGAAGAACTGACATGTGTCAGTCTTATTTCAGATCTGTCAAATGTTGGCCCAGTGAGTGCCTTTTGGGTGTTCTTTTGTTCAACGGTTGAGATCACTAATCAGTAAAGAGGGCACCAAGTAAATGAAGTGAAGGATGTGAGGCCATGGCTGCCTAACATATCCCAGGACTGCCCCTGCTTTCCCATGCTGCCTTTGGTACCCAAGACCCCACAGGGATGAGTCTGGTTCTTTTCTCATTCATGAGAGTCCTGTCCAAATGTTCTGAGCAGAGCATTCCAATGGGGTGCTGTGGCCCTCACATTGGTTATGATCGCCTCCGCCCACTGCTCCTCATTACACCCCAAGATCCCTCGGGGCAGGTACTGTGTCCTATTTGCTGTAGCTCCCAGACAACTGGCCTATAATAGATACTCAATAAATATCTGCTGGGTACGGGGTGGTCCGGACACCTGACGCTGCACCACCGCGGCTACTTCCTGCATCTCAAAGACGTACATGAAGGATGTAGCCCCAGCTCCTGGGATCTAGGAATATTCAGAGAGTCACACAGTGTTTGAATTAGCCTCAAATGGCAGTGTGAAAGACCTCCATGTAGGCTCCAAGCTTTTGGAGAGAGGCCTGGGATCACAGAATGCAGTGTAATGGAAGGAGGTCGCATCTGGCCATTGTCAGCTGGTTGTCTCCCGTGTGGTTACGATGGACTCAGACCACAGCTCCTTATGGCCAGGAGCTGTTCAGTCTGCCAGGCCGTCCTTTTTTTTATCATTATTACTCAGCTAGTCTATGTATATGAACTCTCTGTCTTCATGCACATCAGAAGGAGGAATCAGATCCCTCAGAGAGTTGTGAGTCACCACGTGGTTGTTGGGAATTGAACTCAGAACCTCTGGAAGAGCAACCAATGCTCTTAACCACTGAGCCATCTCTCCAGCTCCCTGCCAGGGCCATTCTTTACAGATGCCCTTTACTCAAGTCATTGAGATTCCAAGTGGCACGTTTTCAAATATTTGGCCATGGGACACTTTTTTTCTTCTCACTGTTATGGGAAGGGAGGGTACATGCCATGCCGCATGTTTAGAGGTGAGAGGATAACTTTGTAGAGGCTGCTCTCTGCTTCTAAAATTCTGGAAATGAAATTCAGCTCATCAGATACATCTGAACAGCAAATTCCTTTATCCACTGAACCATCTTTCTGGCCCAGGATCTTTTTTTTTTTTTCAGCCTGGTGGGTGTGGTGGTGCACACCTTTAATCCCAGCTCTTTGGAGCAGAAGCAGGACAACCTCTGAGCCAGCTTAGTCTACATAGTGAGTTCCAAAACATCCAGGGCTACACGGAGATCCTGTCTCAAAAAATTAACCTTTGAAAAAAAAATACATAATTTTATGTGCATTGGTGTGAGGGTGTCAGGAACTGGAGTTACAGAGAGTTGTGAGCTACCTTGTGGGTGCTGGGAATTGAACTTGGATCCTCTGGAAGAGCAGCAAGTGCTCTTAACTGCTCAGCCATCTCTCCTCCTTAACTTTTATTTTTACTTTATGCATATGGGCATTTTCCCTGCTGTGTATCTCTGTGCCATGGGCATACAGTGCATTTAGATGCCAGAAGAGGGCACGAGGTCCCTTGAAACTTTAGTTACAAATGGTTGTGAGCTGCCATGAAGGCGCTGGTCCTTTGTGCTTGATCCTTGCCAAGAAACAAAAACAAAAACAAAACAAATAAATCTAGGTCTTCTGGGAGAACCACCAAGGTAACTGCCGAGCCACCTCTCCAGCCCCAAGGACCTTTTTTCTGACAGAGAGCTTACTACATGGTGCTTGTTCTGCAGCACAGAGTTTGAAAAGTGCTGATCTAAGCCCCCCACACACAGGCAGGGGAACAGACCAGAGAAAAGCTGTAAGTCACACAGCAGACTCCGGGGCCACACAGCCGGCTCAGATGAGAGCCAGGAAATCCTGGTTGCAGTATTTCACCCTGTCCCCCAGTGGAACTCATTTTAAACATGAGGGCTAAGCAGATAGAAAAGACAGCATTTAATAAAAAGTTATATGGAACTTTTGTCATTATTCAAATAACAATTTGGCACTAGATTGTGCTCTGTAGTTATTACAATGATACCGTATTTTTAAAGTCACATTTATTTATTTCATGTGTTCATGTGTGTGTGTATATGTGTTGAGTGTCCATGTGCTACACAGCTTGACTATGAAGGGTCAGAGGACAACTTGTTGGCTCTCCTTCCACCATGTGGCTCTGAGAGATCAAATAGGTTGTCAGGTTTGGTGGCAACTACCATCACCTGCTGCGCCATCTCACTGACCCCAGCAATATTTTATATTCATCATCATGGCACACAGCAATGAAAGCTGGGTTAAATGAGAGCTGCCCTTTTCTGTGTGGCCTCCAAGGCCTTTTGGGAAAAATTGTCATCTCAAATCTGTCCCAGGTTTGACTAGAAAACCAGGTTATACACGTTTTTTTTTTTTTTTTTTAAATGTGGGAACTGGAGTCCTTTATAATTTAAAGAGTTTTATTATTTTATTTTTTAAAAGATTTTATTATGTATACAGTGTTCTACCTGCATGTACACATGTACACCAGAAGAGGGCACAAGATCTCATTACAGATGCTTGTGAGCCACCATGATGTTGCTGGGAATTGAACTCAGGACCTCTGGAAGAGCAGACAGTACTCTTAACCTCTGAGCCATCTCTCCAGCCCTACAGTTTTATTATTTTAATTGTTTGAATTTTTTAGATGTGTATTGTGTTTCCCCTCAGCAGCCAGAAGAGGGCGTGTGATCTTTAGGAACTGGAGCGCCAGATGGGTGTGAGCTGTCATGTAGATACTAGGAACTGAGCCTGGGTCTTCTAGAAGAACAGAAAGCACTCTTAACTGTTGAGCCCTCTCTACAGCCCAAATTTATAGCTCTCCCCCCCCCCCCCCCCCCGCCCCAGCTATTGATTGTCTCTATACCAGAGGTGCTGGGGAGAATGGTCTATCAAAGACACAGACGTCCTACCCCCTGGATCCTGTGGCTATGTTACCATGCATGGCAGAGGGACTTTACAGATATAACGGACTCTCCACTTGAGAGAGTCCTCTGTATTGCCGAGATGAGCCTTGTCTAATAAGAATTCTTAAAAACAAGAGAAATGTCTCCAATTGGTAGCAGAAGTAACACAAAGTGAAAACAAATCAAAGAGACTGGGGTTGTGAGGAGGGTTCACCGTGATGGATGAAGATGAAGGGGCAACGCCACAAGACCTGCAGGGTCCTTTGAATTTCAGAGAAAGTCTCATCTCAGAGTGCTATCGGTGATATAATGGACCGTAGCCACCAGCTTTATAATCATAAGGGAATTTTGCCCAAAACCTAAGTTTAAACTTCTCCAGCAGCTGTCTAGTTAAGAGACCAGGCTGAAAGCTAGACATGGTAGCACATATCAGGAAGATCAGGAGTTCTAGGCTAGCCTTGGCTACATAGCAAGTTTGAGGGCAGTGTGGCCTATGTAAGACCTGGTCTCAGGTTTTAAAAAGAGCCCAGGCCGACCAGCACTTTAATTATGGCTCTGGGACTCAGAGCAAGAGGAATAAAAACACTCAGGACTTCTGGTATCTAGAATGTGTGATGATAAATTCCCCCCCCCCCCCCCCCCAAGACAGGATTCCTCTTTGTAGCTTTGGCTGTCCTGGGAATTCACTCTGTAGACCAGGCTGGCCTCAAACTCACAAGAGACCTGCCTGCTTCTGCCTTCCTAGTATTGGGATTAAAGGCATGCACCACCCCTACCTGGAGTTAAATTTATTCTTAAAACCCCTAAGTCTGTGGGTACCCTCTGTCTTGCAGTACTTGGGATTCAATCCAGGGCCTTGAATGTTCTGCACATGCGCTGCCACTAAGTTATTGCCTGAGCCCTTAGAGTTTTTTGGTTTTGGATACAGGTCTGACTATGTAATTCAGTTTGACCTTGACCCCTGCCTCCTTGAATGCTTTAGCTCTCATACCAGGCTTGTAGTGTTTAAGGGCTAGCTGGTGCCAGCCTTGATGGTACATCAGCTAGCGCAGTCACCTTCTGAGAGCCAGCTTGTTTGAACTACAGCTCCTTTCCTCCCATCAGAGCTATCTCTGTGTCTCTACTGAAAATGAGGGTGATATGAAAAAGACAGGAGAGGAGAGGCCTGCAAAAAGTAAAAGGACGGTGGTCACGAGGGATGAGGCTAGAGCTCTAGAGGCACCCCCGAGGAGGGCTCTCTGTTCCTCCTCTGTATCTATGCCTTGTCTGACAACCAGGGTATCAGCCATCATTTGTCTAAGGCATCCAGCATCTATCACTCAAGTGACATTTGTTATTAGTACATATAACACTTGAAAAGGAGGAAGCTGCTGCCCCATATCCTGTACTCTGTGCTTGGAGCATCCCAAACTGCCTTTTCTCAGCTGGCAGCCAGATTGGCCAAGCAGTACCCAGGTTGGGCATGGGCATATAGGCAGCTGGTGCCCAGGCACTGTTGCCACAGTTACAGGCAACATCAGCCCCTGTAGAGATCCTCCAGCAGCCTGTGCAGGAGCTGGTTTAGCCGTGTTGGAGTCACTCTGGCCAGGGGACACTTTCGAGGCTTTGCTGTGAGGAGAAAGAGAAGGTTGATGGGTCCTGGGTGCCAGGGAGCCGTCAGGAATAACATATTGGGGCTAGGAAGGCCACTCAGTTGGTAGAACGCTTGCTTCCCATTGGTGAATTCTTGGGTGTGGTGGTCCACGCCTGTGATCCTAGCATTTGGGAGGCAGAAGGATCAGAAATTCAGAGTCATCCTTGGCTACATATCAAGATTGAAACCGGCCTGGGATGCAGGAAACCCTGTCCTCTCCCTACCCCTGAAGGGGTGGTGTTGAACTCTGATCCTCCCGCCTCTGCCTCCTAAGTGCTGGGATTAAAGGTGTGTGGCACCATTGCCTGGCAATCTTTTTTTGGTTACATTACTTTACTAGTTATGCCGCAATCCCAATGCACCATGTCAGAGCTGGCATCACCGGGGCTGTGAGGGAAATCAGTCCTGCAGGAACAGACTTGACATCTTGAGTTTTATGTTGAAGCAGTTCACACAGGAGCAGCGAGGCGCTTTATGAGGCATACTAAGAATGGGCTGGAACAATAATCAAGGAGGTGTCCCCTGCAGCTCCACCATGGAGCAGATCCATTGGAGCCTGGTTCCCTGGGTCCTGGTGCATTCCTGACTCTGGGTTTGAGTTTTTGAGAAACGTGTGCTGTCCTAGGCCCAGACCTCCCACAGCATGCACCCAGGAAGAGGTGCTGGAGAAAAGCAGGTGAATGGCACCAGCCACACTCTGCACCGCACGCCCCTTGTCCAGTGGAGTCCCTGTCAAACTTGAACTTCATAGCTAAGCCCTCGTGGATATAAGAAGCTAACTCCTGTACCGGTTCTACTGCAGCCTTTTCAGCCCATAGAAAGCCCAAACAACTCTGTCCCAGCTTAAAATACCTTCTGCTGCCACTGGGACATGGGGAGTTATAGCCAGAGAAGAGCAAGCAAGGGTGTGTGATGTCAACTTCGAAGGCTTCAGAATTGAGGCAGTCAAGAGCTGACTGTCATGGCTGGAACCTGTGATACATTCTGTCATCCATCATTGTGAACTTGGCTCTCCCTGGAGTGAATGTTTTTCCCTTTTCACTTGTTCATTTCTTTCTGGTAGCTTGCCTGATAGTTAAAACTTTAGTCTCAGGTGTTTCATTTTGTTTGTTGAGACTCGGTCTCATGTATCCCAGGCTTTCCTTGAACTTACTATGTAGCAGAGGATGACCTGGAACCTGATGCTGGCATGAATCATCCTGAACTTCCTGCATGTCAGGCAGGGTACACTCCTAACACTCAATTGCTCTTTCTGAAGCCACCAAGGCAAAGCACCCCCATAACCAGTGTCTACTGTGCTTTAGGAAGAACCTCCCTTCAAGGCGTGTGCCCAGCTGCCTTAGCTCTGTCTCTGCAGCCAGCTCTGAATCCTGACACTGTTTGGTTTGTGGATAAAAAGTGTTGTTCTCCCCCTGCCCCCTCCACTCGGCTGAAAGGGAGACAGAGAGAGGACTTGCTTTGTAAGACAGAAACCTTTCTTGATCTTATTTTCATCCTGATTTTTTTTTCCCCTGAACCTATTTGAAGTTATAACACAGCAGACATTTAAAGCTGTTATCTCCAATGAGAAGCATGTTGTTTCAAAAAGGCTGGTTTGGCCTTCTTTCTTTCTTTTTAAAACCACATCAGGATTAATTTTAAGGTTAAAACAATATGGTGGATGAAAGCACAGCTTGAAATCAGGAGCTCTTCTTGGGTTACTCTGAGCAAACACCCTCAGCTATTAAACCCGAGTGTATCTGTAGGTTGTTTTGTCTGCACTCTGCTGTCATCTCTAATGCATTTGGAAGAAGCCTTTCCCACCATGAGATTCAATACGAGGCCCCAAAGAGATTGTCTCGGATTTCCTGAATCCAGGTAATTAGCTGAGGTCCAGTGGCTCCGTTAAACTATGTGAAAGTCAATAATGCATGGATTCTTGGCAGACTGCCTAGCACTGTGTCATCTATCAGTACACCTGTGCAAGGTCTAAATGCTCTTAAGGGAGGTTTGTGTGTTAAACATGGAGATTAGGATGAGGGTTATGTAGAATTGACTGTCATGACAAATTCTTGTATGTACAACACAGAAAAGTTTGTATGTAAATGCTTTCCAAATGCTCAAGAACACTTTCTTCTGTTTTTCATATTTGCTAGCACAGTGTCTTGTGAACCGAAAAATTCAGGTTGTAATACCCCAGATTAAAACATAACAGGGTGGGCATTTGTGGCTCAGTTGTGTAGTTCCAGCAGTCCAGGGCCAGAGGCCAGAGGAATAGTGCAAGTCTGGATTTTCTTTTAAGGTCTTTGGTTCATTTTAAGTTAAGTAATAAAAAGTTTTATTAATCCCAGCATTCAGGAAGCAGAGACAGATAGATCTCTGAGTTCTTCGAGGCCAGCCTGGTCTACAGTGTGAGTTCCAGGACAGCCAGGGCTACACAGAGAAACCCTGTTTTGAAAAAAAAAAAAAAAAAAAAAGCAAAGTTTTAGATTTATTTATTTCATATGTATGAATATTTTGCTTCCGTGTGTATAAGGACATATGCACACCATGTAGGTGCCTGTGCTGGGAGAGGGAGTCTGATCCCCCGAGCCAGAGATAAGCATGGCTGTGAGCCTCTGGGGGGTGCTGGGAGTTGAACCTCTGAAAATACAGCTGGTGCTCTCAACCACTGAGCCATCTCTCCAGCCCCCGAATTTTAGGATTTTTAAATATTATTTTTGTGATGAGATCATGGGGATTTTGGTGAGGATTGCATTGATTCTTGTGTGGGTATTTTTCTTGATAGCTTGCACCTGAGGCTTATGGGGGGGGGGAACTTTCTGTCCTCACATAAAGAACCTTTGTTTTTCCTCTTTAATGAGATCCTTTCTTGCACTGGATCATTTTTGTTTACTTTTTTGAGGTCTATTTATCTTCACGTGTGTGAATGTTTTGCTTGCATGTGTATGTGTGTGCGCCATGTGAGTGCCTGGAGCCCACGGAGCTGGCGGCCTTGGATCCCCTGGAACTGGAGTTACAGGTGGTTGTGGGCCACAGTGTGGGTGCTGGGAACCAAACCCTGGTAACAAGTGTGTCACTCCAGCCCCCCTGTTAAGCCACTGTCACCCAACCTAAGAGCCAGTCAAACTTTCTCAGCCCCTCCCCCACTTCAATAGCTCTGGGGCTTGCCTGAGCCTAAAGCAGTTATTCTCACCCTTCCTGATGCTGTGACTCTTTAATAGAGTTCCTGCAGTTCCTCATGTTGTGGTGACCGACAACCATAAAATTACTTTTGAAGTGCTGGAGAGATGGCTCAGAGGTTAAAAACACTGGCTGCTCTTCCAGAGGTCCTTAGTTCAATACCTAGCAACCACATGGTGGCTCACAGCCATCTATAACGGGATCTGGTGCCCTCTTCTGTTATGCAGCCATACATGCAAACAGAACACTCATATGTATAAATAAATAAATCTTAAAAAAGAAACTTCCCAATCTCTATCTAGCTCTTGATTTACTGATTGTTGAAAATATGTCAGACACTTTGATGGTGTTTGTCTTTCAGCCTAACCACTTTTTTCTTTTCTGAGGCACCCAGGAGTGACCATGTAAACAGGGATGCTGTGGTGATGATTCCTGTCAGCTCACAGTCCCTTTTTAACCCAATGCTCTGTCAGCTCTGGGGTTAAAGGTCCCAAGCAGGCCTGCCCTTAACGGTGCTGTTCAGTTCCTCCTGAGTGAGTTCTGGAACTGTGGAACCTGATTGCATCCGAACACAGGCTCCTCAGCACAGAAAGTTCACCTTTCGTCCCAGAAACCAAAAAGAGTTTGGTAGCCAGTGAAGCAGGCCATTGCCAGAGCTTGGCAGCCCTCCCAGCACCTCTCAAGAGGGTTGGGGCTCACCTCACTTTCCCTGCTGCATGTGTCTTAGCAGCAGCAGTGAAGGGACCGTGCGGGAAAGCTCTCCTGACTTTGGCCAGTGGGCTGTATGTGCCTGGGGCAGCTGTGAATGGCCTCATCCCCACAAAGTCGGAAACTTACTGAAAACATGAGTTGTTTTTGTTGTTGTAACCCATGAGTGGGGGTGGGGGTCCTGAGCGTGAGAAGCTCGCAGATGACAGCTTTGTGCCGTTGTGTCAAAAGGTTGGACACACATGGTAGGAGCTTCTTCAGGACACTAAAGCAATTTCAAATGTTCTCAGTAGCATCTCTCATATGGAGGTATCTCTGTATAAGATAGTATATATCTGTATCTCATATAAATTCTTATCAAATCATACGTGGATTTTAAAGAGGAAATTGCTGTAGCTAGTGGTAGATTTGTTTTTGTTTTCATTATTTTACTTTAGAAAAGGTCTTGTGTAGCCAACCCCAGCCTTAAACTCACTATGTAGCAAAGGATGACTTTGAATTTATGATCCTCCATTCCTGACTTCTGGGATCATAAGTAGTGGTAGATTTTTTTTTCCTCATTAATCACTTCACAGCCTGATCACGACCTCCTCCCTCCTCTTCTCCCAGTCCTACCCTCACAGCCCCTCCTCCCATCCCTCCCTCCCCTTTTCTGTAGGTACCAACACACTCTGGCACATCACATTGTGGCAGAACTCGTACACCCTTTCCCACTGAGCCCACACAAGGCAGCCTAGCTAGGAGAAAAGGATCAAAGGCAGGCGACAGAGTCAGAGACAGCCCCTACTCCATTTATTAGAGGACCCACACGATGACCAAGTGGCACATCTGCTACTTATGTGTAGGGGGCCTAGGTCCAGCCCATGTTTGGTTGGTGGTTTGGTCTCTGTGAGCCCCCATGGGCCCAGCTAGCTTACTCTGTAGGTCTTCTTGTAGTGTTCTTGACCCTTCTGGTCCCCTCAACCTTCTTCCTACTTTTCCATCAGACTTCCTGAGCTCGACCTATTGTTTGGCTGTAGGTCTCTGCATGTTTCTGTCAGCTGCTGGGTGAAGCCTCCTAGGCTCCTGTCTGCAATCACAGCAGTGTTTCATTAATAATGTCATGGGTTAGCTCTCTCCCATGGGGTGGGTCTCAAGTTAAGCCAGTCTTTGGCCATTCCCTCAATCTCTCTGCTCTATCTTTATCCCTACACTTCTTGTAAACAGGACAAAATCTGGGTCGAAGATTTTTATGGGGGGGTTTAATGTTCCCCTCCCTCCACTGGAAGTTCCACCTGGTGACAGGAAGTGTGGACCTCAGTCTCCACACACAGCTAGGAGTCTCTACTTGGGTCTCCCCGATGGACTCCCGGGAGCTTCCCCAGATCAGTTTATTCTTGGTGTGAGGTGCCTTGAGATGAGCCTAAGGTCAAACCTAGGGAGATGAACATGCTAGGCAAGTGCCCTACCACTGAGCTGTATCAACTTTTGTTTGTGAGACTGAGTCTCAAGTAGCCCAGGCTGGCCTCAGTCTCACTATGTATTCAAGAGTGACCTCGAACTTCTGATTCTCCACCCTCCATGTCTCAAGGATTTAGGATTACAGGCATGTGCCACCATGCTCCTTATGCCATGCTGGGGGCTGAACCGAGGGTCTTGTAAATACTACATAAGCCCTTTACAGAGTTCCATCTGCAGCTCTGAGTGTTATCAACCATTCTGTTTGGTGCACTGACTCCAGACACAGGACTAGGTCATTCGCTGCCTGACACCTTGCTGTAAACTGTAGTGATAAGCATACTCCATCTACACCCGTGCTGCCAATGATGCTGGACTCTGTCCCAGGGCTTCCCGGCTGACAGGGAAGTGTGATTTTAAAAATGTGAGCTGCTGGACAGCATGTCTGACCCCTGACAACACATCAAGGAGAGACCATGACACAAAGCTTTGTCTTCTACAGCTCCTGCCATCAAACATGCTATGTTAACATGGTCTGAGCAGATCCGCCATCCAGTCGGTCTTTAAACGGTTCTTACACTAATTCTGAATGGTTCATGCTCTAGCAGATTCATCACCTGCTCTGATTTTGACCTCTAATTCAGGTGATGTCTTCCCAGTGCAAATGAGTCCCATAGCCCAGTGTCGGTTTGTGCCCTTGGCTGAAGTTCTTTGCTGTGCTATTGCTGATATGAATGCGGCTCAGGTGGCTGTAACACAGGAGTCTCTCTTGGAGCACTTGATGAAACATTACCCAGGTAACCAGTTTTCACCACTTGTATTCATTTGAATGTGTTTGGTTTATATTTATAATCAGTCTTAACATATAAGGGTATGGTATCTTTCTGTTTCTTGTTCCTCCTCCTTCTCCTCTTCCTTCTTCCTTCTATAGAATCTTTTGTCACATTACTGTTGTGTTACCCAGCTCAGTGGCACAGGCATACAGTCTCAGTTACTGGCTGGGCTGAGCAGGACTGAAAGTTCAAGGCCTGCCTTGGAAGCTTAGTAAGACCCTGTCTCAAGAAGTAAAAAGGGGTTTGGAGATATAGCTCAGTGGTAGAATGTTTGCCTAGTATGCGGAAAGCTTGGGTCTCCACCATCAGTACAGAAAAAAAAATTTTTTTTAAATACACTGTCAGGTGTAGTGGAAGTTTTGGTTTCTTTAAATACTCATGTTCTTTAAAAACATGTTAAAAACATGTTTTTGTTTTAATCCCGGATATATGGGGCTGCTTTAGTTTGTTCACAGCTGTCAACTATGGTTATCTTGTGCTCTGACAGGAGCATGATCTTTGCCAGCTGCAGATAGTTAATTCTGAGGACTCTGAGAGGGTATAAATACCAGAGCCAGAAGAAGAAAGGTTTGGAGGACACAAGGAAGAAGAAAGAGGCTGCTATTCCGCCCTGCTACCCCTGATTGTACTGATGCAGTTTGACTAGAAGTTGGAGGTATCCTGAAATGACGATTAGATTTGCCCCAAGGAACTACATTGATAACCAGCAGGAGGTAGTAAAGAGACATACTCTGCCCCTTTCTCCTCTAACCTTCCTTCTCTTCTACCTAGTGTTGGGGGGTTGGAAGGTATTAGGATGAATAAGGGTTGAAAGGAAGGAAGAGGTATAAGAACCCAAATAAAATAGATTTAAAAATATGCCATATAGTCAGGAAAAGCCCAACATGGTATGTGTGTGTGTGAATGTCAGGGGCTGCTCAAGCATGTCACAGTACATGGTAGAGGTCAGAGGACAATTTGCAGGAAGGATCAGTCTGTCATCATGTGGGCTTTAGGGATTGAACCCAGATTCTTGGGCTTAGCAGTAGGTACCCTAGAGTGCTGAGCCAACACCAGCCCAGCACCAACATTCCATAAAGGTATTTCTTTTACTTTTAGGATGACTGTTTTCATATGTAAATGCATGTTAATCAGATTCTGTAATGAGGGATGGAAAGGAAAATTCATCTCCCCCACCTCCCATTTTTCCATGGTCGTTTCCCAGAGAGGGAACCGCTAATACTTGCAGCAGCTCTTAGTCTCCTTCACAAGCTGCTGTTTATTTTACCTTTTATGATGTAAGTGAGCTCATTCTGTACATACTCTACATAGTTCTCAGACTTATTTTAAATTTCCATGTTTGTTCATCAAGAATACTTTCTCAAGGTGTAGGGTTGTTTTTTTTTTGTTGTTGTTGTTGTTGGTTTGTGTGGTTTTTTTGTTTGTTTTTTGGGTTTTTTGTTTTGCTTTGTTTCAGTGCTGGAGATCAAACCTAGGCAATTGTTTTCCTACTGAATCTTCAAATTTTAAGTTGATTTATGTCCAGTAATATTCAGATTTTTGGTTTTTGTGTTTAACCACTAGCCAGAAACCACATCAAGGGGTGCTCAGGGCTCACTGTGGTTTGCTCATCAATGGAAGTGGCTTCCCTAGCCTATGACAATCAGCACAAAAAGGCATGAGGCCGCTGAGCACATACTCTGCAATAGGATGACATAGCCGTTCCTCCCCCGGATCTTATTGCCGACGCTGTGCTCACAAATCTATGCTCCATTAGTGCCATCAATGCGAGGACACTCAGAGGAAGACTCTCACTTCCAGGCTGTCACTCCTGCCCCGACCCATGCAGTCGGGAAGACGGTGCTGGCGAGCCTAATCCTGAAGGGGAGTGCATGCCGTAGGTAAATGAAGAAGTTCAGGAGACTCCTTTCTTCATGAACACTACATTCCAAACAGCACTTGGCCTCATCTTTCACATGCTAAGGAGAACCCTTAGCAAGCTGCAAAGCAGCAAACAACAAAAAGGCTCAACGCCATGTATTGTGACCATTTTCCAAGGCACTATAGCTCCCAGCGAAGACCTGGACAAATCTACTAATATCATGGGAGGAGCCACGTGGCTCATTGCACGTGAATGAGATACCAGGTTTCTGACTCTCGGAACTGGAAAAGGACACTGACCTAGCTGGAAAGGCTTCGTTGGGCAGGCTAATTGCTGCCTGTGCAGAAATGACTGCCTATCTAAAGGTGCGGTCATTTGTAGATGAAGGGTTGTCAGAAGGCTCCATGCTGCCCGGAGCTGGATCAGAGATCAGGGCATTCAGGTCTGCCGAAAAAGACCTCAAGAAGGCCCATGGCCAGAGCTCTTTCCCCGTGTAAAAGCATGTAAGCTAGATGGCCATGAGAGACTGAGTCTTGCAAACTTTCCAAATATGTGCAAAGTCAAAAATTCTAGAAAGAGAAAACTCGATGAGACTTTTAAAGATTATAAATCCACTAAAGAAGGCCAGTCAAGACTTAGAGACCTCCAAGTGGAAGAAGCTGTTAGCAAACCACTGATGAGGGGGCAAGGAATTAGTGCTGAGGGCAGAGAAGCACCCAAAGACGCATTTGGCATTACTGATGAGGACATCAACCCAATCTACGCCCAAGTTGCTAGGCAGAGTCAACCATGTGAAGGTGACTCATGTCCATGCGTTGCTCACACTGATAAGGACAAGCTTCAAGAGTTAGAAAACAAAACAAACAAAAAAACAAACCATTAGCCTAGTCATATGCCTTTATAGGGACCAAATTATATAGTATTTTGGAGCTTAATTACACATAATCTTTGTATTGTTTCATAGTTCAGGCTGGCCTAATTTTCAGTATATAGCCCACAGTGATTCTCCTGTGTCTGCCTCCTGAGTGCTGGGGTTACAGAGATGAGGCACTGTAATCAGCTCTAATTTAAAAAAAAGTGTGTGTGTGTTTGTGTGTGTGTGTGTGTGTCCAGGCACATATGTGTCTCAGCACAGGTGTGGAAATTAGAGGACAGCTCTTGGTAGTTGTTCTTTCCTGACGCTTTGTAGGACTGAGCATCAGACTCAGGCCTGCATACAAGCACCCTAACCTCTTGAGCCATCTGACCAGTTACCATTTTCATTGCTTGTATGGCAAACAACCAGCTCCAAGTTTGTTAATCAAATCTGTGGTCATTCTGAACTTTTCTGATTTTTTTTAAGGTATTTCTGTCCCACCCTCAGACATTCTCTACAGCACACTGGGGGCTCTGATTCAACAGAGGAAGATTTACCACACTGGGGAGGGCTACTTCATAGTTACACCAAATACCTACTTTATTACAAATGCATCCAGGAGGGGAAACAAGAGAGCCCCCCCGTCAGATGAAGGGCGCTCGGTGCCCATTCCGGTGACCTATCTGGTGAGCATGGATCGCTGTGCAGAGCTGGCCCAGGAGAATGAGATCCCAGTTTCTCACTGTCCATCGTGTCAGTGTTTCCTTGATACAAGCATGCAGGACTCGAAGGACCCCCCGACCGCCGCAGAAGTGACTGAAAAACACCAGGGAGGTCTTGAGGAAGCCACAAGCTTGACTAAGAACCAGGTAGTTTCAGCATCTGAAGACACCCACATCTGTGTGAGCCCCAAACCGTCACCATACACCAAAGACAAAGGTAAAAAGTTTGGTTTTGGTTTCCTGTGGCGCAGCTTATCTAGAAAAGAGAAGCCTAAAACTGAGTATGGAAGTTTCTCTGCACAGTTCCCACCCGAGGAGTGGCCTGTGCGAGATGAAGACAGCGTCAATAGCATCCCCCGAGACGTGGAACATGCAATAATCAAGAGAATTAATCCTGTGCTGACTGTTGACAACCTAATCAAACACACCGTCCTGATGCAAAAATATGAAGAATGGAAAAAATACAATAGCCAGGGCACTTCCACTGATGTACTGACAACTAGCCAAAGACATTCCTCAGAAGAGGGAATTTGGAAAAGGCAGGGCCAGTCTGCTAAGCCCCACTGGCAAGGTTGTTCTCATAGGGATAGGCGCAGAGCATGGAGCCAGGGAAGAGAGCTTGAGCCAGGAAGCACTGGACTGGAAAAGCACCCCAAGGTCCCTGCAGCCCAGCCTGCTCCCAAACTGAAAAGCCCCAGGGAGGAAGCTCATCAGTTGCATGCTGGGAATCCAGCTGGGCTAGGCCCCCACTTGATTTATAAAAAGCAGATCAATAATCCTTTCCAGGGCATGTATCTCCGAGGAAACCCAGTATCCAAAGGGCACAATGCTCAGAAGACCCGTGTTCTGAAACCTAGTTCCAGTCAGCCAGAGGAAAAGCCCTTCTGGAGGGCAGGCTCTTCAGATCCTTCAGGAGCCTTTGATGGTGAACCACAACCCGCATATTCGGAGCAATGCCATGATAAACTGGAAGCAGAATCCATGCATTCGACCAAGGCTCCCATCCATCCTGTCAGTGATGACTGCAGAGGTGGTCCAGTAAATTACCCTCCATGTGTCATTTTGCCAAGCCTCCCTTGCCACTGTTCCTTCAGGGAAAGTATGTTGAGAGGTGGTGTGTATGATGAAGAAAACAAAGTCATCCCTGAAGTCTTAAGGAAAAGTTATTCTGACTGTGACGTGTTCTTGGGAACCAAAGAAATGCAGCAGGTCCTGCCTGCACAGAGTCCAGAGCCCTCTGCTTATACAGCAGTGGATAAGACAGTATACCAATTCCAAAACCTTGGCCTCTTAGATTGCTCACTCGGTGCACACCATTTGAGGACACATGAAAGACAAGATGGTGACTCAGAAAAACTAACGAGGAAGGCATTTGTCCAAGAGGCAGAGATTATGGATATAGAAAATGAGGGGCTTTCTGACAGTGAGCAGGATGAGGTGGCCTTGACTCAGAGACATGCTGGGTCAGATGACGGGGCCTGCAGCTCGTTGTATCTAGAGGATAGTGACTCCTCTGAGACTGACGGCTTCTGTCACACACTGCCTGGACACATTCAGTACTCCTCTGCACGTGGAGGCAGATGGAATCATTTGGGAATACCATTGGTGACTGGGAGATCCCTAACTGAGTGTGATGGCAAAAACGATACCTCTGAGCCCCTGGCGCCTGAAAGGAATCCCAGCTATAAGGCTGTTGGCTTGTTTTCAAATGTGGGGGAAGGCCCAAACCCTGATCTCACTGATAGCCCTGGGGTATATCCAGGGACTCCCTTTGGTTTGAACTGTGAAGAAGAGCCCACTGTTGTCCAAGTCCAGGCCCCAGCAACTGCTGGTGGAAGCTTACTTGAGTGCTCTGCTGCAAGAAAAACCAATTGCAGAGCTGAGATCCTACAAGAGTCACCTGACGACATGGGAAAGAGTCCAACTGGCTGGAGACAGGGCCCTCCAGACTGTGACATGAAAGAGCATTTCACAGACAAGTTACAACTTTGCAACACCTCACATGTGCCAGTGTTGGCTCAGGAGCCACAGCGAGAGCACAGTCACCTGGAAGGGACAGAGTATTACAGCATGGCAGGAGACAGCGGGATTGATTCCCCGAGGTAAGAGTCACAGGGGCAATACGTTAGCTACTCCTGAGGAGTTAGTAGATTCTGGGTATGTGGAGCTTCCTAGAAAGACTCCTGGGAAAAAGCAGTGTAACAATTCCAACAGCCTTGGGGGAATGAATGAATTGTATCAAGTTGTGTTGTTTTTATTCTTTAGGAATTTCAGATAATTTTTAAAGGATTTATCTTATTTGTAAGTTTATGGGTGTTTTGCCCAAATATGTATTTGTGTGTTCATCGTGTGCATGTCTGGTGCCCACTGAGGTGAGAGAGGGCATCAGACCCCCTGGAATTGAAGTCATGGATGGTTGTGAATCACCATATGTGTGCTGAAAGCTGAACTCAGGTCCTCTGTAAGAGCAATTAGTGCTCTTAACTGCTGAGCCATCCCTCTCCAGCCCCACACAATGCATTTTGATGCTCTTCCTCCTCTCCTTTCTACCTATCCAACTTTTGTTGTGTTTGTTGTTTGAGACAGGGTCTCTCTGTGTAGCCCTGGCTATTCTGAATCTGTGTAGACCAGGTTGGTGTCAAACTTAGAGAGATCCACCTGTTACTGCCTCCCAAGTTCTGGGATTGAAGATGTGTTCACGCCTCCCACCCAAATTTTAAGTTTCTTCTTCCTTCTCCTCCTTTCCCCACCATCATGTTAGTCTGTGTTGCCCAACTACTGTAGGGAGTGGGGTGTGACCTGGGGAGGACTTCACATCATTGAAGCAAACTGACTCTATATAGAGTTCCTTTTTAATAAGAACCAAATTTTCACTGGAAATTTTTTTTTTGAGGGGATGGGGAGACAGGGTTTCTCTGTGTAGCCTTGACTGTCCTGAACTCACTCTGTAGACTAGGCTGGCCTCAAACTCAGAGATCTTCCTGCCTCTGCTTCCCCAGTACTGGGATTACTGGCGTGTGCCACCACGCCTGGCTGGAAATTATTTCTAAAACTAGAAGAGAACTACTAAAACCAGAGCACTTTCAGAGCAGAGGTTTTCTCATCTCTCCCTGGATCCATCCATGCTGGAAAGGATGTGGCAGCTCCTCACTCCTCAGCTTGTTTAGACAGCACCATTCACATGGTGAACACAATGTGACCTTCATTAGGGTGTGGCCCAGCGTCTGATTCCAGTACTGCATGGACGGGACGAGGAAGCCAAACTCTAATTCTGCACGTGAGAGGTGGAAACAGGAGTTCAAAAGCATTCTTGGCTACATAGCATGTTCAAAGCCAGCCTGGGTTCAAACCCCGGTCCCCACAAAAACTAAATATTAAAAAAATGTTTAGAAACACTTGGTGTGTTAGAGGTCAACTTGAAGGAGTTAGTTCTCTCCCTCCACTGTGTAGGTCCTGGGGATAGAACTCAGGTTATCAAGCTTGGCAGCAATGTCTACCCAATGAGCTTTCTTACCATTCCCCCCAAAGTATTTTTAAAACTCTGTAATAATCCTACTGCTCTTTTTTTTCTCCCTCCCCCCTCCCCAAAGTTTTTAAGACAGGGTTTCTCTGTTCTGGAACTTGCTCTGTAGACCAGGCTGGTCTCAAACTCTGAGATTTGCCTGCTTCTGCATCCTGAATACTGGGATTAAAGGCATGTGCCATGACACTCAGCACAAATAACAAAATTTTAACAAAATTGCTAAGGACTGGAGAGATGGCTCAGTGGTTAAGAGCACTTCCAAAGCTCTTCTAGAGGATCCAGGTTCAATTCCCACCACCTACACGGTGTCTCACAATTGTCTATAATTGTATCCCCATGGGATCTTGTGCCCTCCTTTGTAATGCTACAAAAATACCCTCCCACAGATATAGGTAAGTCTTTTAACAGGAAATCATTTATAGCCATGTGTCATTTTTCATCCAATTTATCATGGATTATCCTGCAACTGATACATTCACAGCTATTTTGGGGTTTGTTTTGTATTTTTTCACATTTAAAATTTATGTAAATTGAGCATGTGCATAATATAACATGCGTGCATGTCTCCTTTGGAGGCCAGAAGGTGGCTTTTCCCCTGGGCCAGGAGTTACAGGCAATAAAGCCACCCAGTGAGGGTGCTGGAAACAGAACTCTAGTCCTGTGCCAGAGCTAGACCAGGCTAGCCTCTAACTTGTGACTTTCCTGCCTTACTCTCCCAGGGTTTTGAGGGGTGATGGCATGGGGTGAGGTGCTGCTCAGATTTTTGAGACAGTCTTTTTATGCACTAAAGCTGCCTTGAACTCAGATCCTTCTATGCTGCTCAGAGCATGACAATTAATGATGTCTCCTAGGAGACACACTTGTGAGAGATTATCTAAATTAGGTTAATTGAAATAGGAAAGCCCATGCCAGCTGTGGGCAGCACCATCCCACAGGCTGGGCTCCTGGACTGAATGAATTAAAAAAAAAAAGAGAGAGAGCAATCAGTTGAGCACTGTTTCCTGACTATCACAAGAATGCACTATCAGCAGCTGCCTCAAGCCCTTGCTGCTGTGATGGCTTCCTCCTTTGATGGCCTCTGACACGGCTAACTCTCTCCCCTGTTGTTTTCCTTCAGGTTGTTTTTGTTTTGTCACAGCAACATGACACGTAACTAACACAGCCCTCTCAGAGACTTCAGGCATGGACTTGTCTCAAAACTTTTCATTTCTGTTCTTTTGTTTGCTTATTGAGACAGAGTCTCATTATGTAGCTCAGTCTGTCCTGGAACTCACCCTGTAGACCAGGCTGACTTCCAACTCATGTAGATCCTCTTGCTTCTGCTTCCAATGTGCTGGAATTAAGGTGTGAGCCACAGTACCTGGCTATTTTTGTTTGGTTGGTTTTTCAAGACAGGGTTTCTCTATGTAGCCTTGGCTGTCCTGGACTCACTTGGTAGATGAGACTGGCCTCGAACTCAGAGTTATGCCTGCCTCTGCCTCCAAGTGCTGGCTTACATGCATGTGCCACAGTGCCCCCGTGCCCCCGTCATACCTGACGGTTTTTATCTTTTTTTTTTTTTTTTTTTTAAGATTTATTCATTTATTATGTATACAATGCTCTGTCTGCATGTACACATGCCAGAAGAGGGCACCAGACCTCATTATAGATGGCTGTGAGCCACCATGTGGTAGCTGGGAATTGAACTCATGACCTCTGGAAGAGGAGCCAGTGCTCTTAACCTCTGAGCCACCTCTCCAACCCTATTTTCATCTTTTAAAAAGGTTGTTTTTTCTAGTTTCCTCTTTAATTGATGAAAAAGTATAAGTATAGGTTCTTTGCCTGCATGTCTGTCTGCGCACATCCTGTGTGCCTGGTGCCCACAGGGCCAGAAGACACCACCAGTTATCAATAGTTGGGAGCGGTCATGTGGGTGCTGGGAACCAAAATCAGGTTCTCTGCAAGAGGTGCCAGTGCCGGGGGGGGGGGGGTTGTTTGCTTTTTGTTTTTTTGAATTTTTTTGGCTTTTGGCTTTTGGGTTTTCAAGACAGGGTTTCTCTGTTAGGCCCTGGCTGTCCTGGAACTCACTCTGTAGACCAGGTGCCTTTGAACTTGGAGATCCTCCTGCCTCTGCTACCTCCTGCCAGCTGGAACCACTGCTTATTAACAGCTGAACCATTTATCCCATCCCTTCTCAGCACGTGGAGAAGGGGAGAGGGCACAGGGCACGTACCCCTTTCACAGGGCTTGCCTAAGACCATCAGAATACACAGATAGTTACATTATGATTTGTAACAGTAGCAAACAGTTATAAAGTAGCAATGAAAATAGTTTTAAGGTCAGGGGTCGCCACAACATGAGGAATCTTATTAAAGGCTCACTGCATTAGGAAGGCTGAGAACCACTGCTCTAGCCACAAGTTTTTTTTTTTTTCAATTATTTTGCATTGTGTTTCTATGTGTGTAGACATATGTGTGTGTTCATGCTACTTTGGAGGAGTCATGTTCTCTCCTTCCACCTAGCGGTGGGGTCCATCCTGTCTCTGCCCCTGCCCTGTGCTTACAGGCTTCTGACGAGTTCTCCTGTCCTCCCTTCCCATCTCACCCTAAGAGCACTGCTGTTTTTTTTTTTTTTGTTTGTTTGTTTGTTTTTTGTTGTTGTTGTTTTGTTTTGTTTTAAATCTGGGTTCTGGATATCAAACTCAGATCATTTGCACAACACACATTTTAAATGCTTAGCTGTCTTGTTGGTCCAACTTCTTCTGGTTTAAGATTTATATATTTATAATCTATTTTATTTTCCAAGACAGGGTTTCTGTGTGTAGTCCTGGCTGTCCTGGGGACTCATGAGCACACAGAGATCTGCCTGCCCTGTCTCCTGAGTTCTGGGAGTGTCGCCACACCCAGCTTATTTGTAATTTTAATTGTGTATATTATGCATGTGTCTGTTCGGGGATGAGTACATGAGCGCAGGTTTCCTCAGAGACCAGAGGCCCGAGGCCTCCAATCCCTGGAGATGAAGTTACAGGTATCTGTGTGCCACCTGACATGGACACTTGGAACTGAATTCAGGTCATCTGCATGGCCAGAGAGCCATTTCTCCGGTCCCAAGTTTAGTTTTTAAAATGTATTATAATATGGTTTTCTTGAGAGGCTTGTAATTATTACAGATATTTAGAAGGAGAAGGAAAAAGCATTTGAACATCAACTCTAGGCTGTGCTTCTTATGTTTAGTGACAGGGCCAGATGAGTGAGACATAGTTGGTACCTTATTTGAAGAGGACTACAAACAAACTTAACATGGACAAGCTGAACGGAAGAACACAGCATAGATTCTTCATAATATGACTTCATAACTGTCACAGTTCATAAGAGTGATGCGTGGGCTAGGGAGATACTCAAGGCTAGAGTACTTGCCTAGCATGCCCAAGTTCAACCCCTAATACCACAAAAACGGGCAAACAAAGAACCCAAAACCAACCATCAGACTACTGGTACAGCTAAGGTGGTAGCTCGGTGGTAGGGTCCACACTTAACAAACGTGCTGGAGCAAGACAATTGTGCTTAGCTCTTAGCAAACAGGACAAGGACATTAGCAATATGAAAAGTAAAAGAGCGGATTTGTCCTTCCTATGACTTTGAAAAATTAAGAAGCTATACAAGACACAGTGATTCCATTAGGGAGATAGTTGATGCTAGCTAGCGTGTACGTGAGAACTGATATTCAGAAAGCACAAGCTCCTTCGAAAGCACCTGTCAAGCAACTGCAGTACTACTGTGTAGCTAGCTTTTCACACAAAAAGGGGCCAGATTTTTGGAAGGTGAGTCACCTTAGATTTGCTAAGTATGTCTTAGTACTAGTATGGCTTCAAACTAACAAATGAAACTACAGTTCCTTGAGTGGCAGTCCAAGCCCTTTTGAAGACAGTAATCCTGTCCTTTTAAACATTTTTAGGACGCAGAGCCTGGTGTCTAGTAATTCAGCCATTTTGGATGGATTTAAAAGAAGACAGAATTTTCTGCAGAACCATGAAAACATGAAGAGCCAAACACTCACATCCAATTCCTTGCTCCAAGTAACCCCAGTTATAAATGTCTAATTTTTTAAAAAAAAGAGCAAAAAAATTTTTTTGAGGAGTGGTCTTGCACTGTGGTTCAGGCTGGCCCAGATCTCAAAAGCAGTCCTCTGCCTTTGCCTCCAGAGTGCTGGGATTACTGGCCCAAGCCACCATGTGAGGATTAAATTTTAGCTGACTTCGGGAACTGAGCGCATATGCTATTATTAACCTCACCATACTGCATTCTGATGCCTTTTTCCCCTTTTACCATTTTAAGCCAGTTTTTAGTGCCTTTTACCAGAAATTGGTTGTAGTTTTCAATAAAATAAACATTAAATCATTGGTCCGTTTCTAATTAAGTGTCACTAACTTTAATTTTCCTTGACCAGTTTTTCCAGAGCATACTGCTGACCTACTACCCAGTAGCCGTTCTCATTAACCACAGGAATATGGGATTCCCCGGTTAAGGACTGCACACAGAACCTAGAAAACAAGCATGTGCTATTAGGGCTGCACAGGGAGAACCAATGTCCTGTGTTGCTTGTTTTCCAGAAGAACCCTCCCCTGGCCCACTGGTGCCCAGGATTCCTTTTCTTTTCAACCTGCCGGTGTGTAAACAAATGGCCCCAAGTGGGATTGACTGGGGATGCCTAAAACTCCTGTGTCAGTAGACTTGGGGTTCCTCCTTGAATTTCGGGTTCTCTAAAGAGGACAGTGACTAATGTGCAGTGACTACAAACAGCAGCCATCATGGAAATTTACGTAACCTGTTGCTTGTATGTTTTGCTTTAAGGGACATTTGAGACAGTTTTCTGGTGAATGTTCATGCTTTTCGTTTTACGTTGTCCCCAGACTAAGGCCAGGCAGATATGTGGTGGGTCATGTGCCTTTGGGAAGCCATAGAGCACAACGGCTGGAGTTGTATAGGTCATCATGTTCATTCAGAGCTGCAGAACATGGAACACGTGACTGGGCCCTGCAGCTTCAGTACCCGCAGCCACCACATCTCAAAGAAGGCCTCACTAAGTTAAATTCAGATGAACGTGAAGACACGGTGGCCGAGAAGCAACACATCCCCATTGGCTGCGGTATTAAATACATCCCAGCTGTGGTCCCCTGGACAAGTGGCAGGCCTGGTGCTTGTGAGGGCCTCCTCTGTGTGGAACCCACTACCCCATCAGTTTTCTTCTGCCATGTTTACTAATAATCTCACATCCATTCTTAAAAGAAAAAAAAACAACTCCCCCAAGTGAAAAATGGACAGCTGTCTACTGTTTTTTGTCTGTGGTAGTAAGGCATTCTGTTTGATCTGTAGAGAACTTGCAATGTTATTAAAGATTCTAGTTTCAAAAGGCATTATAGGAAAGAATGTGCTGCCAAATTGGGTGCATATCAAGGATTGTGTTGAAGAGAAAACATGGTGGAAATAAATGGAAAAAAGGCTATTTCCTCAGAAAACATTTTTTTTAAAGTTAAGCTCAGATCTGTTGTAAAAGATGGTTATATATAATAGTGTACTTAATAGGAACCAAATTATTTACTGATAGTAAGTTTGTTAATCCATGATGGAGAGTGTAGCAGGTATGTGACCTGAGGCAGGGGGTGATAATGTCTAAAGCCAGTTTGTCTTACTGGACTACAGCCAAGTGAACTGAAGAAATTGAAAACTGGAAAGAAATTTGAGGGAGGTAAGGGTGTAGCTCAAATGCTGGCATGCTTACCTAACATGCATGAGGTCCTGGGTTTAAGCCCCAGAATGGATGAAGTGGGTGTGGAGACAGGAGGTCTAGAGGTTCAAGGTCATCCTTTGCTCTGCCAAGTTTGAGGCCAGCCTGGATTGTGTGAGGTTCTGTCTCAGTAGGAAGGAAAGAGGAAGACCATAGATCTGTCAAGGTTTCTCTGAAGCTTTGGCTGTGGGCTTTGGCACTGGTGCTGCAATTATACCTCAACTTTCCATTTTTCTTAGTGGTGCTGATGGCAAATGTCACTGTTGAAATAGCTTCTTTAATGTCATTAAGACACAGTAAGTAGATTTGTAACAAGTAATTTTAAAACAATTTTTCCATTGCCAACATATCTGGATAGTGCCATGATGGAGGTGACAGAGACTTGAAAATATATACATTTACCATCCCAAACTCAATGAGCTATCATTGTATAGTGCATCAAGGAAATTTATTCAAAAACCGTTAAATGCATTGAGTCTGTCACCAAGACTAAATTTCATAAGGAACAAAGGATTAAATCACCCCCAATCCCAGTTTTGTTTTGTTCTGTTTTTTTAAGTGTTTGACTTTGACTTCATGGACATTTGCTTTTGGGAGGTAAGATGGCTGAGTTGAGGCCAGATACGAAAAGGTTTTATGATTTTTGACATTAAGTGATATACGGTATCAAAAATAATGGGCCATGAAATGGCTCATTGGCTAAAGACATTTGCTGTCAAGCTTGATGACCTGAGTTCTATCCCGGGATCCACGTAGTGGAAGGAGAAAACCCACTCCCAACTATTGTCCTCTGACCACAGACATACACACACACACACACACACACACACACACACACACACACGGAAATACAATGCCAAATGTCTCACTTGTTTTATTTTATTCTCTTTTACTTTCATAGTAGAAAATATTTTTAAATAATCAACGAGGGTCCGGTGAAAGCTCTGTGGGTTAAAGCCTCTCAGTTTGACTACCCGAGTTCAATCCCCAGGACTTGTGGTGCAAGCAAAGCACTGGCTCTTGAAAGTTGTCCTCTGACCTCTACACATGCTAGCCACAAAAAAGGGAATACTTAAGAATTCAGTGGAGTTTTGTTACCCACAGGTATTGTCTTTGTTGGTGATTATAAACGTGGGCCCTGCTCAACATTTTTAAGGCTTTTGATGGGTCCCTGGGTACCCCAGTCTTGTCTTCTCATCTCCATGTGCCCACTGTGTCAGGTGCACACAGACCTCCAGCCCGTGTGTACATACACACACATTTGGCAAGTTTTTTAAAGGTTTCTTTTATCGGTGTTTTGCCACACTTATTTGTGTACCATGTTCACGCTTGGTATCTTCAAAGGTCAGGAGAGGGCATCAGATCCTCTAGAACTAGAGTAGAGATAGTTGTGAGTCCACACATGAGTGCTGGAAATTGATCCCTGGGCTTCTGCAAAAGCAAGTACTTTTAACAGCTAAGCCATCTCTTCAGCACCCCCCCTTTTTATTTTTAAATCAAGATAATTGATAGTGATTGAAATCACACCAGCTCAGTAATAGATTTCCATGCTGGTGTGCTGTTTAACGATATGTGTACGTTATTTTTTATTATTTATTCAGTACTCTGCCTGTATATGTGCCTGCACACCAGAAGAGGGCACCAGATCTCATTATAGATGGTTGTGAGCCACCTTGTGGTTGCTGGGAATTGAACTCAGGACCACTGGAAGAACCAGTCAGTGCTCTTAACATCTGAGCGATCATTCCAGCCCCCATGTGTATGTTCTTAGATCATTAAGCTATTGCTGCATGTAATTTAGCAAACATGATATTGAAAATGTCAGCTCTATCTTGGAAAACAATGGGAAGAGCTTGCCGCTGCTTTTTTGAGGACGTTTCTGAGGCTACAGCTAAGTCAGGAAACAGGAAAGGGGTTGCTGCCTACCAGAGGTGAGCTACACAAGAAATTTGGGCACCATGGACAGACTTCGGCCTCTCTCTCCTCTTAGCAGTGTCTACCCAGCACTGAGTGATGGCGCCCTCTTCTGGGGTAACTCCGGTTGAGCCTCATTCCTACAGTCCATTTCAAAGCACAGGCAAAGCAGCCCTGGGGGAACCTGGCTGCTCTCGCAGAGGACTGTAGTTTCTGGGGGTCTGATGGTCTCTTCTCCTCTCCACAGGTACCCACGTGCACATACCCATACACATGTACACACAAAAATACATTTTTCTTTTCTTTTTAATAACTTTTAAAACTACTAACGAAACGGTGGAGCCATGCATGGTGGCACGCATGTTTCATTCCAGCAGAGAAGGCAGAGGCAGGCAAATAGTGTTTTTAAGGCGAACTTCAGCTACATAGTGAGTTCAAGGTCAGTCTAAGTTCAGACCCTATCCCAAAAAGCCAAAATAACAGCATCAATCATCTCAGGTAGGTGAGCGCACCCCTGGACCTCATTTCTGTAGATGTGTTGTACTTGCTCATCCAGTTTCCTGCATTATCGTCCTTGCTTTGTTAAGTTTTTAAGGTAAATGGGTTAAAGGTCATGTGGCCTCTAGCTTCTCATTCTCTACTGTTTCACGTTGGCACTCTCAACACTCACTCTGTCCTCACGGTCTCTATCAATTTATAACTGCCCCTTAATTACCATCTCATAATCTGAAATGTCTTATTTCCTTCTGTCATTCACCTTTCAAAGTGCTTGATGTATTTTGATACTCTCTATGGGGTAAAAAAAAAAAAAAAAAACAAAAAACAAAACCCTTAATTTTGGAAATAACCAGAGAGGCAAGTTTAGAATAGTACCCTGCTTTTCTACCTTCAAAGTCAGAAAATTTAATAAGCTAAGGGCAAAGGCAAGGAAATTTTTCTTTCTTATAGAACCTTTGACAACAAATAGCATGAAAACAACACAACATCTGACTTTTCAGGGTGTATCAACAACTCAAGATATTTGGAAAACAGGGCCAGCATGATGGCTCCACTGGTAAAGGCTTCTGCCCCTAAGCCTGACAATCTGAATTTGATGCCCAGGACACACATTGTGGAAATAGAACAACTGCACACAAAATGGGAAAAAGCAAAACTAAAGCTGGGCATTGGGGCACATGCCTTTCTTTAATCCTAGCGCTGGTAAGCAAAAGCATATCTCTTGTGAATTGGAAGCCAGTTTGGTTCTACAATGAAAAATTTCCTGGTTTTCCAGGACTACATGGTAAAGCTCTATCTAAAACAAACTAAATAAAAATATTTGGAAAATAAAGGTGCTCTGATAAAGTTAGATTTGGAATTAGGCAGCATGGTCCATGCCTGTAACTGCAGGCGCTAGGAGAACAGGAGCAGGATGATTGCTGGACCCCATGAATTGACAATGATATTTTAAATCCATGTCTGTGATGGTTTATAATGATGGTGAACTTGACAGGAACTAGAATCACCTGAGAGAAGAGCCTCTGGGCACGGCTGTGAGGGAGCTTCTCTATTTGGTTAACTGAGGTGGGAAGCGCCACCTAACTGCCAGTCTAAAGAGAAAGGAGTACTGTCACTCATTTCTCTGCTTCCAGGGCATGGGATGTGACCAGCTGCCTCATGTCTGTTGCCGTGGGTTCCCTGCCTTGAGGGATGGTGGACTCCAACAGTGAGCCACAGTAAAACCCGTCCTTTAAGTCTCTTCTCAGGGATTTTGTCAGTTACAGGAAGGAGCAAGATACTGTTTTAATGCCTCTTGGTTCCAAATCTCATGATCAGACCTGAGCTTTCCATTATACTTCCCATTCTCATGTTTTCTGATTAAGCTGAGCTGATGGCTACTGAGTTCTCTGGGCAAGTTACTCCTGTCTATGTGGGTCTCAACTCTCCTTTCCCACCTGGCTAGACAGAGATCAGGCCATTAGGACTTAGAAAGGCAACATTTGTTGTCACAGAATGGAAGCAGTCACTTGATGAGGGAGCATAGCATCGTCTAGTCCCTCCTTTTTGCAGGTTTGCCATGAAAAGTTTTGACATAAGAACAGATACCAAAAATAGGACCCCAAGAGCTGAAATTTTACTTCCTCTGTGTGACCTTCAAACACAAGATAGCAGCATTTTGTGTGTGGCATTCTTCACCCTGTTAAGTATGTTTCTGTGCATATCATATTCTGTTGTAGGGGCACAATGATGATCACTGAAGAACTGGTGTAGATGTGAAGAAACAGGATTTAGAGACGCTATTTAGATATAGATTTGTAAAGATTTAGATGTAGACCCTCAACTATTCATCCAACCTGGGGAAAAATATTTTCTAGCATCATTCCTTGAACACATCTAGATTCATAGAACTGAATCCATAAAACCACATTCACACAGTCATTGACGTTAAGCCTGTATTTGATTACACAGAAGTCCGGAAGCTATCACAAACTTAATATTGTGATGCCGGTTATTTAAGTCTAATCCCCAAATTCAGGACATGTAGCCATATGTAATTTTGCTAAGGCCTATACTGAGGCTCAGATTACAAGGCAACACTAGACACTGTGGTGCAGTTTCCAAAAATGCTGCTGCTCCCACATCTCAAGTTTGCTGTCTTGTCTTCCCTCAGGAATGAAATAGCTGATGACTGAATGAAGAGATCATTAAATGATAAACAGAAATCTGGGGTTGTTCAGGCAGGATCGCCTGGCCCATGAGGTTCTGGGGATCGCACCCACTCTTTGTGAATACACAAAAAGATCAAGAAGTCAATTCGATGGCACTGGTATCTTTTGTTTAACTCAAAGGCGGTTAATCCTGATCAGTAAGATTATTACAAATAGGTAATGTCAGACACATTGGGCTTGCTTTCCTTATCTTGGGGTCCTTTGTTTTTCCTATTCTTTCTGTTTCATAGGAGCAATCCCCTTCCAACTTTGGGAAACTAGTTCTGAGACTGGTGCGTCCATCTTGGATTCTCATCAGTTTTCTGGTACAGCCAGCGCTACGGGCTTTGGACAAATGACTTCCTTTCTCGGTGGGTTTTCTTCTGGGGAGCGTGAGAAGTAAAATGAAGCCAGAACGTAACGCCTGCTTACGGGGCTGACGTCCGTGCAGCTCGCCCTCCGCCTCACACCCACCCGACCCTGCAGACCCCAGCGATTCTCGGCGTTACTGCCCCGTCCACCCGCCTAGCGGGAAGCCGTTACTCGCTAACGCTCCACCCACTGCGGGGGGCGGGGCGGAGAGCCGCAGTTTCCGGCGGCGAATGGCTGCACGGCGCGTGGCGCTCCCGCGGGCCTCGGTTCGTGCTCGCCCAGGAGCTGCAGCGCCGCGCGTCAGCCCCTCTTCCCCACCGCCCGTGAGGGGGTTGCTCGGGCGCTGCCAGGGCATGCCGGGAAGGAAGGCGTTCCGAGGGGGGGAGGGGGACGCTTGGAATGCGTGCTGCGCCGGGGCGCGCGCGTCCTTCCTGGCCATTGGCCCGTGCTCTAGAGAAGCCTGTCACTTCAGAGCGTGGGCGGGCCCGTAGGAGCGTCTCGCGTTTTCATTGGCTGAGGGAGGGCCGAGGCTCTTCGGAAGAGTTTCCTCGGGGAGAAGTCGGGAGGCTTTGCTCCCGCCGTGCGGTGCGTGGCCAGGAAGTGACGCATGGCCTTGGCCCGCGGCCGCCCTGCCCCCGCTTCCTTTCACGCTGTCGGTGCCCGTAGGTGGTCGTGGCCACCGCACCCGGCGGGAGGTGGCGGCGGCCAGTAATGCCCGGGAAACTCCTCTGGGGAGACATCATGGAGCTCGAGGCACCCTTGGAAGAGTCCGAGAGCCAGAGGAAGGAGAGGCAAAAGGTGCGCTGCGGCTGGGCCGCGCCTCCCTCGGGCTGCGCTGGCCTGGGCGGGGAGGGGAGCGGTCTCTGAAGGGGACGACCTGTCAGGATCCGGCGCGAGCGTCCGAGGGAAGGCTTCCCCTCGCCGTGCTCGATCCTCTGAGGTCCCGGGGACCATCCCCATCGCCGCACGCCCAGACCTGGAGGAGAACGGACCTAGGCTTCGGCCCGGCTTCGTGGCACCTCAGCCCGACGTCGGCCTTTGCGCCTGGATCTCTCCCAAGAGATGGGCACACTTGAGCTCCCATCGCCGTGGAATCTGCTCGTTTACCCTTTCTGTGGCGGCGAGGCCCTTCATTTGGTTTTCCAGGGCCTTCGAAGAACATAATTAAGAAAGATGATGGCTTTGCCTATGTGTTGCTTCTCTGTCGCGGCGTCGTGTCTGCAGCAGTCTCAGGGAAGGCTATCCTAGGGTTACAACCATCCATGATTGGGTAATAGAAGCTTAAGGAATAACGTCACAGCCAGGGTGACCAGGGTTTGGCAATGGTGGAGTTCTTGGGGTTGGAGTAGCCCTTACTGTCAGTATTTTCAATCCACAGGTATTCATTGAGGCTAATTTGTGCCACATTTTGCTGAGTACTAAGGAGCTTAAACTAATTAAGTATGCAAAATGGTTCTGCCCACCGGGAGCCTCTAGAGGAAATTTTATAGGCTCTACCCACACGTCTGTCTGAAAAATAAAAAAAAGGAACAAACACCCCCCCCCCAAACCTCGAAAAGTAGAGGATCTTAAGGTTCTAAGAAAATGCACAGGTAAAATTTTTACTGGAGACATTTGACCTGGAGAAAAAAAGCTGAGCAGGATGAAAAGACTTTTGGAAAGATGACATTTGATATTTATTTTGTAGAGTGCTAGAGATCAGGGATTTATATCACCAAGGTAAACTTTAAATTATAGCCAACCAGCCATCCCTCTTCCCTTCAGTTTTCCATGCCACCTTCCTAATGGGCATTGAGCTGAGGCCACTGGCATGCCTGACAAATGCCCGGCATTGAGCTATATTCCCAACTCTCATTTTTCTGTTTTGTAGAATACACTAAATTTGGAATTTACATTTTGACACTTCTTTTTTCAGCGATGCAGTTTTAACAACCACAGCCCACAATTTTACCATTTTCTAAAAAAGATTATTGTGTATACAATGTTCTGTGTGCATGTACAGAAGAGGGCACCAGATCTCATTATAGATGGTTATGAGCCACGATGTGGTTGCTGGGAATTGAACTCAGGACCTTTGGAAGAGCAGCCAGTGTTCTTATGAGCCATCTGTCCAGCTCCGTTTTTTACCATTTTTAAGTGAACTTGATGTCATTATAATAGAATTCTTCTGCTGTCACTACCACCATCCGTCTCTAGAACCTGTTCATCTTCCCAAGCTGAAACTCTTTGCCCCTTAAATAGCAACTCCCAAGCCTTTGAATTTTACTATTGTAGGCTCCTATGGTAGATTATAAGTGTAATCTTCAGTCAATTCTTTTAATTTTAGTTCCTCTTGAAAAACATAGTTTTCCTTTCACATCTGAATCTTGCATCTGATAAGATCTAGATTTTTTTTCCAACCACACCAGTGTACAGTAATCTCACTCCCCTTCAAGGTCTTGTCCCAGTGTTATCTTTGTGATTGGCACTTTTATGTGCTTCCTTGTAAAGTTAACTTTTCTTATATATTCTGAATAGTTTCCAAAGATTTATGAGGAAAGTGACTGATCTTTGTGTATCCTTATATTTCAGTATGTTATGCTTGTTGATCGCCCTTTATGAAAGAGACCTAGAGATGTGGAATTGGACTGGAATACCAACCAGCAGAAATAGAACATTGAGCTGAAGATAATTCTAGTTTGGATATTTTGAACTAGGGAATTCAAGTTCTTAGAAAATGAATGAAGGAAAAGAGTCCGGAAGTGTGTGCTGAGGGCAAAGATTAGAGCTTCCAAGTAAGGGTGAGGAGAGGAAGCACTAAAGGTTGAGAGCTAAGAGTTAACCTCACACAGCTGTGGAGACAGGAGACAGTCAGGCCCTGGGCGCCAGCAGAGAGTGATGTTAGTTTTCAGCACTTCAGGTTGTTGCTGGGTTTGGACTTAGAGGTGTTACATTGACTTGCTCCATCTTCCTAAAGTTCAACTTCCTAAACCCCATGCTTGCTCTATAAATAATCTGTTTTTCTATAGGACTTACATGGTTTAGGAAGCTGTTGACTAGTACAGTTAATTAAATATCCAATGATAGAGATTTTTTAAGGCATTTTCACATATTACTCAGTTTTTTCCAACTATTTTATGAATGAGAAAATTTAATGCTAAAACACTTCAAAAAATTGTATCAGCATGGTGAAAATTCGGTGCTTGTAGTTTTTAGTATAATCAATTATTGCTAAGTTATTAGGTAGCATCGAAGCAAGTGATTTATATATCTGACCAAGTGATTCTGAAGGACTAAATTTCCATATAAATTTTTGTGGTCTGTAAGTGTTAAAAAAAGAACTTGCCTACAGTTTGGTATTTTTAAAAAACCTAAAAAAAATTTTGTGTGTGTGTGTGTGTATGAGTATTTTGCCCGTTTTTATGTCTGTACCATGTGCATGCCTGTTTTCTAAGGTCACAAGAGGCTGTCAGATCCCTTGGAGCTGCCATACAGGTGCTGGGAATTGAACCTGAGTACTTTGGAAGAGTCGACAGTGCTCTTACCCACTGGGCCATCTCTCTGGTCTTACTTTTGCATTTTAAAATTGAAGTTATAGAAAGGTGCCTTGGTGTTTGGCTTTTTTTGTTCTGTTAACATAAGCAGTCTTAATTGTCAGTGTTATAGTCCTTTATGGAAGTGTAATAAATGGTTTTGCATAAATTACATAGTTTTATTTTCCTTTAATCTATCAGTTGTCATAGTTGAAGGAGAGCTATGTCTACTAGTACATGCCTGTAATCCATGCACTTGGAGGTGGGGCAGGAAGGTCAGGTGTCAAAGGCTCCTGAACTGCATAAGACCCTATATCTGAACAGAACAACTAATTCAGGGAGAAAGCATGCCGTCCGTGGAAAGAACATAGACTCTCAGGTCAGGCAGGGCTACATTCCATTCCTTCCACTTCCACCTGCAGGGTAGCCTCTAGAACCTTTGCACGTACTTGACCTTTGAAATCCTGTTTCTTCATTTTAAAGTGGCAAAGATAATACAGGTTCACCATCCCTTATCCAAAATCATTGGAGCTAGATGTGCTTTAAAATTCTCATAAGCTGGAAATCCTTAGAAGGGTTGGGGACCTGCGGCCTTAGTATTTCATATGGGTAGTCATACTAAATGGGATAAAGACAATAAGTAGCTTCACATTCATTGTAGTTAAATTTGCAGTCAAGTGAGTTCAGATCAGATAAGGTTTTGTCTCCATATAAGTTACAAAAACACTTTCGGTTTTCAGAGCTTTATGGATTTCGGAATTTCGGATAAGGGATTATGGACCTGTACTTCCCTGATAGGGTTATGAAGATTAAACAAGATAAGCCGAAAGCATTACACAATGATGGGTAGGTACTCAATACATTTTTTTCCCCTTTTGGAGATGTAGAAGTTTTTATTTGTATTTTAATTAAATAATTTTGAGGCTTCGTTTTTGTTTTTTGTTTGTTTGTTTTTTCCTGAGAAGGAACTATTTAACTTTCCTAAAAACTTTAGGATGGGATTAGATATGTTATAGAGGCTAAGTCTTGAAAAGGCAAGAGATGGCACGACAAGTAGAAGCAGGTAAGATGCAGACTCCGGCATTACTAACCAGTCTGGATTTCTTGCAGGTAGAGTGTTGAGTGTACTTGTAGGTTGAGTTTAGCTGGTTGGGGAATCATAGTTGAGCTTCTTTAAAGTCCTAAAAGGAGAGCTTGTCACTGTTACTTTCCTTGTCTGCAGAGTGATAGAAGGAAGTCAAGGCACCATTCTGAATCCGATGAGAAAACAGAAACAAGAGAAAATGGTGCTACAGATGACCTGGATGCTCCCAAGCCCAAAAAAGCTAAAATGAGAGAGAAGCTAAACGGAGACACCGAAGAAGAACTTAGTAGATTTTCAGATGAATTCTCTCCATCTCATAAGTCAAGAAGAAAAGACCTGCCAAACGGGGATGTTGATGAGTATGAAAGAAGGTCAAAGCGAGTGTCATCCCTAGAAAATTCTCATAAATCAAGTGATACAGTAGAGGAGGTATACATTATTATGTCTCTGAAATGTAGGCCAGCATGATCTTTTAGATTCATTAGAATTGATTATATACTGTGTCCTGTTTAGTGTCTAATGTTCTTATTTGAACCATAGAACCAGTAGCGCTGAAACCTGAGCCGCCTTTTTTTCTTTGGCCCTTGTTTCTTTCTTTTTTTGGGTAACATTTACTTTCTGTGTGGAGGTCAAAATATAACTTGTAGGAATCACTTATCCTTCTGCCATGAGGGTCCCAGGGATCAAACTCCGGTTGTTAAGCTTGGCAGCAGGTGCCTTTAACTACTGAACCAACTTGCCTCTACCCTACCTCCTTTATTTTTCCTTTCTTAAGCAGTTTCTCTGGATCTTAAAATTTGGGAAGTATAGACAGGTTTAGTGTAGAGTCTACTCAAGACCTACTGTAGGTGTTTGTTTATTTGTCTGAGATGGGGTCTCATTTAAGTAGCTCAGGCTGGTCTCAGACCTCCCAGGTGGCTGACGGCGACTTTGGAGTCTTTTATTTTCTTGGCTCTGCCTTCCACGGGCTGAGATTACAGGTGCATACCACTATAGAGAGTCCCTCCTCTCCTCCCCTGGAGACAGGGTTTTACTCAGTAGCGCTTGCTGGCTGGTTTGGAATTGAGAGAAATTCACCTGCTATTGCTTCCTAAGTGCTGGGATTAAAGGTGTACACCACCATGCCCAGCTGTGCTGGATTTATATCTGCTGCATCTCTTAGAATAGTTTGTTTTGTTTGCATGTATGTTTAAGTGTACTGTGTGCATTTCTGATGCCTACTGACTCCAGAAGAGGGTATCATATCCCCTGGAACTGGAATTACAGGTGGTTGTGACCTGCCACATGTGTGCTTGCCTGCATGTATGTATGTGTCTGTACATTTTTGTGCCTGTGCCTGGTGAGTCCAGAGGAGGGCCGTGGACCCCACTTGCTTTGTCTCACTACTTAGAGCAGACTTTATTAGTTTATGCAGTCACACTCATGTAGATGTTATCTCTGTTTGTTTGCCTTTTTCAAATTGAGGCTTGAGAACAACTTAATTTTAGGAACTTATATATTTAAATTTAACTTAGTCTACTACACTTGTACAAATAAGGAATAGCTTAAGCTTCCAAAAATTCAAATTATAGCTAGGTATGGGGGCACACTTTTAATCTCAGCACTAAGGAGGCAGAGGCAGATGGATCTCTGTGAGTTTGAAGGCAGCCTAGTCCTCAAAGTGAGTTCCAGGACAGCTAGGGCTATGTAGAGAGACCCTGACTCAAAAAAAAAAATTTTTTTTTCAAATTATATGTGTGTGCGTGTATATATATATATATATATACACACACACACATTTATATAAAAAGACCAGTAATAGTGTTATATGCATCAATAGTGGAGTAGTTTTTCATGGTTCTGTAATCACCTGAATATGGTTGTAGAGACATATAGCATATTCCATTAAAAAGGGGGGGAGGTTTAGCTGGAGAAGGTGGTATATGCCTTTAATCCCAGCACTCAGGAGGCAAAGACAGGCAAGTCTATGAGTTCGAGGCCAGCCTGGTCTACAGAGTGAGTTCGAGGACAGCCAGGGCTACACAGAGAAACCCTGTCTTAAGGAGGAGAAAAGGGCATGTGGGGTGCATGCAGGACCTAGAAAGATGGCTCTGTAGTTAGGAGTGCATGAGTCCTCTAGGAAGAGGACCCAGGTTTAATTTTCAGCAGCCTCATTGGGCAGCTCACAACTGCCTGTTAATCAGGTTCTATAAGTCTAGAGGACTGGATGCCTTTTCTGACTTCCTTGGGTACCAGCACACATTTGGTATACACACAAGCACATGAATTAAGAATAAACATAGTTTTTTAAAAAAGACACTAAAGGATGAAAATCTATTTTTGAATATACTTTATGGTATGGAACATGGTGGTATATGTCTTTAATTCTAATACTTGGGAAACAGAGACAGGTGCTCTCTTGAGGCTACCCTGTCAAACTCCAGAACAGCCAGGCATATATAGTAAGATTATGTATATATTTATGTTTGTATGTAAAAAAATAAATAAACTTGCCATTTATAGAAATGGTTAGCCAGGTACAACTGTAATCACAGTACTCTAGAGTTGGAGTCAGAATTAAGGACCATCCTTTGCTGCATAGCGTGTTTGAGACTAACCCAGACTGCAGGAGACACTGTCTGAGAAGCCTCTCTTTGCCTCTCAAAATGAGTAACAGTTAATATAAACTATATTATTTAGAATTTTGGTTTTATTTTTACAGACTCTAACACGTGAACAGAAGGAAGGAGCCTTCTCTAATTTCTCTATTTCTGAGGAGACCATAAAGCTTCTGAAAGGTACTGTGCTTTTCATGTTGTAAATCTGCTGCTGATTTTATACAACTCTGGTGCCTTTCTGACAAAAAGAAGAATATGAAAGATAAATAGCCCCCTCTTTTTAATTGCAGTTATTTCTACATCATTCTTTTCTTTATTCTGACTTGGTTTAACTGTAAGAGTTACATGTGTTTGTCAAATCAGACCAATTTCATTCTAATTTCTGTTTGGGGTAGGAATAACTGTAAACATTACTAGGTAATATGTCTGTAGGCAGTCATGGAAGAATAAGGATTGTCATTTTCAAATGAATTTACTTTTTCCTAATGCTAGTCACAAATTTTAATGAAATCTCATTTTACAGGTCGAGGGGTAACATATCTCTTTCCTATTCAAGTTAAAACCTTTGGTCCTGTATATGAAGGAAAAGATTTAATTGCTCAAGCCCGGACAGGAACAGGAAAGACATTCTCTTTTGCCATACCCTTGATTGAAAGGCTCCAAAGAAATCAAGAAACAATTAAAAAAAGCCGCTCACCAAAGGTAACGGTTATTAAGGGAGTAAAAGCGCTTAACATTAATGAAAAGGGACAGAGGAAAAAAATAATCTTTTGTTTTTGTTTTTGTTTTTTTCTTGGTGCTGGAATCAAATCCAGGGCCTTGTGCATGCTAAGCTCATGCTCTCTCACTGAGCTGTACCCCAAACCCTGAAAGAATTTTACTAGTCTCAAGGTCAGGTATACCCCTTCCCTTATAGAATCATTACCCCTTTTTCACAAAGTTAAAATTTGATTCCTAGAGTAAAATTTGGTATTTTTCACATAGGAAAAAATTTGCGAAAAGTTAAAATAGATTAGTTAATGAACACAAATGAAATATCTCTGCATATATAGATACCTTCCATAACTTTGTATTATGAAGTCAATTTGCCTTATAGAAGGATTTATATCTACTACTTTTAGTGAGCTTTCTCTTCATTCCTGACCTTTGCTTTTAAGTAATGAATTTCCTAATGAGATACTCAGTTGGTGATTCAGTAAATGTTGAGTATTATTTAATTGTCTGGCTTTATGATGTTATTACAGCAGTGATATTGCTGTTAATTGGGTACTAGAGATATATCTTACTTTATAAGTAGCAATAATCAAATAGCAGTGGGAACTAGTAAAATTCTAGTCTAAAATTTGACATTTTTAGAACCTGTGTGCACTTTAAGGTTTGTAACAATGAAGAAGAAAAGTCATCATAATGTTTTGAACAGGTATGTTTGTGCCTTTAAATACTCCTAATGTTACACTATAAAAGCAAACTCACATGCATATGAATAGAATAACATCAGAATGGCTTAAGATCTCATTTCATGTTGGCTGTATTATTTTACAGGATAAATTGTCTTTCTTTGTTGAAATTTGCAGGTTATGCAGTAATTTTTACAAAATTGCAAGTAATGCAGAAAGGAAACGGTTATATCCTATGTTAGTCTGTTAGAAGGCTGTTCCTGAGATCACAGCTCCATTGCTTCTAGCTATTGGACCTTGGGCAAGACTTACAGCTTCACTGTGACTCAAGTTCCATGTCTGTAGAATAGTCCAATTAATGCCACCTCTGTCTTTCATGACAAAGCTCACTAATTCACTGATGAAATTTACCAGTTCATAGAAAGCACGAGCACCTAGTGTGAGAACTGCCTTTACTTTGACAAGTATGTTTGGAGTGCTTGTTCTGTAGCAGTTGCCTCTTAAAGTGCAGAGAGTACAGTGATTCACCTGACAGAAACTTTTACATTCATTGACCTTTCATTTGAGTGGATGAGCTGGACAGTCAGCAATAATGTTCAATATCTGTCTCTCTGTCTATAGATACAGATCTGTATTTTAGGGAAGTAATATACGTGTGAAGGGGAGGAATAGAGAGGGACAAGAAATCATAAAAAGCAGCTTGGGAACCTCATTAAGAAAGTACTCCTGGCTGGCTCTTTGATCACCTCCTCCTAAGGGGGCCCAGCCTTAACAGGCCACAGAGGAAGACAGTTCAGCCAGTCCTGATGAGACTTGATAGGCTAGGGTCAGATGAAAGGAGAGGAGGATCTCCCCTATTAGTGGACTGGGAGAGGGACAGGGAGGAGAAGAGGGAGGGAGGGGGGTCCACAGCTGGGATACAAAGTAAATAAATTGTAATAAGTAAAAAATAAATAAATAAATAAATAAATAAATAAATAAATAAATAAATAAATAAATAAATAAATAAATAGAATATATAATATATATATATGTGGGCAAGAAAAAAAAAGTACTCTTACATTTACTTTTGTTTGTTTTTTGAGATAGGGTCTCATGTAGCCTAAGCTGGCTTTGAGGTCACTATATAGTTGAGGACAATCCTTTTGCCTCCACCTCTCAAATGCTAGGATTGTAAGGATACATTATCACTCTTTTATGTAAGGCTAAGGATTGGACACTAGGCTTTGTGCATGCTAAACAAATACTTTGCCAACTAAACTGTTTCCAACTCAGGAAAGGGACTTTTGAAGTCTGATAAAATGTGCTGTAGTAAATATAAGCTGCTCTTATTGTTGATACTTGTGTTCTCTGCCCCCACACCCTAGGGCTGGGCATGAAACCCAGTTTATGCATGACAGATGGTTGTTTGGCCACTAATAATACACCCAGCTCTGTCTTTAAGTGCTTATGAAGCTAATGTTGAGATTCTTACTCTAAGTGCATCTTTATAGAAATATCCTTTCTAGTTGAAATTCCATCAGTCTTTAAAAAAGATGTATCTTTGTTTTTTAAATTTCTTGCTCAGGTACTCGTTTTGGCACCAACAAGGGAACTGGCAAATCAAGTAGCCAAAGATTTCAAAGATATAACTAGAAAACTCAGTGTGGCATGTTTTTATGGTGGAACATCATATCAAAGCCAGAGTGAGTAAATACAAGAGTTGAGAGTTATATTGATTAATTTTACATCTGCGGAAAAGCAGACATTTGATCTTAACATATTCCTGCTTTTTCTTTCCTCACAGTCAATCAAATTCGGAATGGTATTGACATCCTTGTTGGAACTCCAGGGCGGATCAAAGACCATCTGCAAAGTGGCCGGTTGGATCTTTCGAAGCTGCGCCATGTTGTGCTTGATGAAGTAGATCAAATGTTAGATTTAGGTTTTGCTGAACAAGTTGAAGATATTATTCATGAATCCTACAAAACTGGTATGTCCTAGTTGAAATAAGTATATGAGCCGCTGTTCTTTGATAAAAGCTTGTGAACTCATGTCATAGTTTTTATTACCTTGTCTCCTGGTATTCTAACAAAATTAAAGTTACTTGGTATCCTTTCCCTAAAAAAGCAAGTACAAAAGCATCCGCAATCTTCTCCTGATCGTTCTGTAATTATTCCACGTAGATTTACTAACTCATTTACCATTTCTTTCTTAAGCTCTTACTTTTCTTCTTTGTTCAGTTTTCTTTTTCATTTGAAAGTTTAATAGTTGCATTGACGTTTGTATGTTAAAAACTTGCCCCAGGTTCATAATTTTTCATTTTTTTGTTTTTGTTTTGTTTTGAAGCTTGAGGTGATTTTTAAAAGCTGGCTACATCATGGGATATTAAGAAAACATTTGAATTCTTTTTGTTTGTTTAAGATTCAGAAGACAATCCTCAGACCTTACTTTTTTCTGCAACTTGCCCACAGTGGGTATACAAAGTTGCAAAAAAATACATGAAATCCAGATATGAACAGGTTGACCTTGTTGGAAAAATGACTCAAAAAGCTGCAACCACTGTGGAAGTAAGTAGCTTTGCCAGCATGTAGATTTTAGCTTTTTTAATTGGTGTTTACTTTTGAAATTTGATGAAGCTAAATAAACTCAAGTTTGAGGTATCTCTTCAAGCCTCACCTCTTTTCTTGCCCTTAGTAAAATACATATGTAGTACTGGGGGCCATAGCTTAATGGTAGAGCACTTGCTTAGCATTTGTGAGGCCATAAGTTCAATTACAAATTCCCAGCGGAAAACCAGGTCATGTGTATTTCTACAGTTTGAAACTGCGGGGTAGATAGAATAGGAGTTGTGAACAAGCAAGGCTAAATAAAAGGAGCTGTGGAAACATGCCAGAAGCATTTATTGCTCTAGAGGCCAGGTATGGTACACACACTGAGGAGACTGAGCCAGGTGTATCCCGTTAAGTCAAAGTCGGCAGAGGCTACATAGTGAGATACATAAGTCAGCCTGAACTACAATGTGAAGAGCTGTCTCAAAACAATAAAACATCCAAAAAAGGATGTTTTGTGTCAGAAGGCAGTTGTTAATGAGAAAAGAGTGTATGTTACTGGGACCAATGAAATGGTTCCGTAGGTAAAGGTACCTGCGGCCAAGCCTGATGACCTGAGTCAAGACCTATATAATGAAAAGAGGGAACTGCTTTATGCAAATTGTTGACTTCACACATGAACCATGGTATGCAAACACACAGACAATAAATAAGTGTAGGTAAAACAGACTTTTGAGTAGTATTAAGATAATAAGGTAGATGTAGCTGGAGAGAGGGCTCAGTGGGTATAAAGTGCTTGCCTTGCGGCATGAAGACCTGAGTTGCATTCCTACAATCCACAGAAGAAACAGACCCACTGTGGTGGCACTCCTATCTGAGTTGGTGCATTCCAGCCCAGTAAGAAACCCTGGCCCTCAAAAATCAGTGGGTGGTTACCTGAGGAGCAGTACCCAAGATTGTGCACACCAGGCACACACATACACAAAGTGTGACTGAAAAGAAAAATCAAATCTTCATTTTATACCATGTGCTGAAAATTTTTCTTGCAAAATTAATAAGTGAATAGTTACTTGATTCCTGAAGAGGGAGTCTTGCTTTCTTTTTGTTGCAAAGTTGAGGTTTGCGGGCTGGAGAGATGGCTCAGTGGTTAAGAGCACCATCTGCTCTTCCAAAGGTCATGAGTTCAATTCCCAGCGACCACATGGTGGCTCACAACCATCTATAATGTGAACTGATTTCTTCTTCTAGCAGATGTAAGTGCAGATAGAACACTCATATACATAAAATAAATAAATCTTTTAAAAAAAGTTGAGGTTTATTGGAAAACATTTTTAATAAAGACTTTGTGGGCTAAGAGAAGGAAAGAGGTGCTCAAGAAGAAAGCACATATTGGAGGATGAGTGTGGGCTTGCCTGAGAGAGTTGCCAGGGAAGCTTTTCTAAACAGAAGAAGAAACCTGTGGGAAAGGTTAATAATATGTCATTAAAAGAAAATTGAGAATGTTTATAATAAAAAAGAATTAGCGGTACTATGTGCAGTATTTGTGACTGTAAGGCATATACTGTGTGTGTATATATATATATAATCTATCCCTCTGCCCATTTGGTAGGCAAAATAATGGCTAGAACAGTGGAATAACCCATAGAGTGCATGCAGCAGTTAAATGGGATGAATTTGAGTGCCTCAAAACCAAGTCAGATAGATTCCATTGCAGCACCACAAAGGACAAAAATTACAGAATGCTACATATAAATTATGCTATTTATAAAAATACATGACTTAAACTATCAACAAATTAAAAACATATACAATGTTAAATGGGTTAGATTTGTATTTATAAAGTATAAACAAAAAGAATGAATACCAATATTATTTCTTGAAAAGGATACATTAAAGTGCTAAATGGTCAGAGGAAGCTTTGTATATTTTGTAATGTTAGTGTTATTTTTTTTTTTTAATTTTATTTTTTATGTGCATCACTGTGAAGATGTCAGATCCCTTGGAAGTGGGCTGCTATGTAGGTGCTGGGAATTGAGCCCAGGTTCTTTGGAAGAACAGACAGTGCTCTTAAACACTGAGACATCTTTCCAGCCCCAGTGTTAGTGGTTTTAAAATAAAAATGTAGAATGTACTAGTGAAAAACAATTATTAAGGACATTTTCAAACATATACAAAGAAATAATGGCATAACAAATATATACTATTTTCTAGGCTTTAAAAGTTTTTTGTCCTTATATTTTTCACTCCTGCAGTTGAATGCCAGCCATCATTCCATTTTCGTGTTTCTAAGGCTAGCTTCAGATTCACTTGTTCGCAGAAAAAGACCTTTAACTTCTGATCCTACTGCCTTTGTCTCCCAAGTGTTGGGACTGTAGGCAAGTGTCACTACACTAGGTGTCTGTGGTACTGGGGATTGAACCCAGGGCTTCATGCACACTAGATAAGTATTCTTCTAACTAAGCCACATCTCTTACCATGCTCTGAGATCCCTTCCCAAGTCTTGAGAGTACAGGCATGCATGCAACACTGAGAGTGATCTTTTATTTTATGTGGGTGAGTTTTCACCTGCATCTGTGTCATTAGATCTCATTGAACTTGGAGTTAGATGGTTGTGTCGGTGCTAGGAACTAAACCAAGGTCTTCTGGTAGAACAATATGCTCTTTTAACTACTAAGATGTCTCTCTGAGCCTGTTAAGTCTTAAGTGTATCTCTGTCATGTCACTTCACATGTTGGTTAAATTATGGGTTTGATCTGATTTGGATTTTTTTTTTCCTTTTTTTTTTTTGAGGTATAGGAAGAATAAGACTTTGTTATAGGTGGTATTTTAAAATATGCTTTGCTGCAGGTACTCTGTAATTGCCATATCATTTATTTTTTAAATAAATAAATATTGTAGAATCTGTAGGTAAGCAGGCTGGTGTATACTATTAATTCTATTATTGGTATTGAGGGTGTATGGAGGCATAGGCAGGCAAATCTGAGTAGCCAGTTCCAGACAAGCCAGGGCTATGAAGTGAGACCCTGTTGAAAACAAAAATATGAGAGGGCTGGAGAGAGATGCTTAGTGTCCTTGGCTACTGTATGTGTATGGTACACAGACATACAGACAAACATCCACATGCATGAAATAAAAACAAGTAAATCTTACAAACAAATAAAATTATATGGAAGCATAAAATAGGGTTAGTGAGCTGATCCAGTGGGTAAAGGTGTTTGCAGCCAACCTGATGATGACCTGGATTTGATTCCTGGGACCTGCATGGCAGAGAGAGAACTGATTTCCACAAGTTCCTTCTTTTGTTCTCTACAGATGCACTGTGGCTTGTGGTCATGTGCAAACATGCATACAGTAAATAACTAAACGAAAGATAAGCTGAATAACAACAAAGAATATTAGATTTCAAACGCAGTATAACCTTTTCCCAACATTTTGGTGTGAAAATTGTAAACTTTCAGATAGGTTGAAAGACTTTATAGTGAATATACTTACAAATATATGTATCCAGCATCTAGATACTAGTGAACGTTTTATTTTCATTTTTATATTATTTTTTGTTTGTCTTTTTTGAGACAGGGACTTGGAGCTTGCTATGTAGTAAAGGTTGCCTTAACTTATCTTTCTGCTTCCCACTTGAATTGCACCGTCCTTATCTCCTTTTGAAGATGGATCTGGCTGTATACCTTGGTGTGAGCTCAGCAATTTCCATCTTCTAAATGCTGAGATAGCAGATAGGGAGGCTGGATCCACTACACCTGCCTTCATGCTTTATTCTATTACATGTTTCTCCATCTGGCTTTTATTTTATTTTACTCATTGTTTCTGGTTCCGAGATTGAATCCAGGGCCTGGTCTTGTATATAAGTCAGTATCATCTATATACGTACATAAATCTACGTATTTATGACACGTAACCACAATTTTGTCTTCCATATCCCAAAAGGCAGCTCTGAAACTTAGTGAATAATTTCCCATTCTGTCCTTCCCCTAGTAGACCTTGGCAACTGCAAATCTTACTTCTCTGGATATACCCATTATGAATATTTCGTATAAATATAATTCTGCAATATGATACCTTTTTGTTTCTGAATTTTTTTTCCTAGCTAAGTTTATATAATATTTCTTTTCATCTTCTCTCTTCTACTACTAGTGTTGGCCCCAGAGCTTGTCCATGTTGGTGAAATGGTTTACCACTCGTTTATAGCCCTAGCCCTTCTGTCTGTCTGAGACTAGGTTTTACTCTTAGACTAGGCTAGCTCTGAGATTACTGGCCAGGTACATGTCACCATTCCTGCTTTATGTCGTGCTAGGATCTAACCCAGGACTTCATTTATGCTATGCAAACACTGCAAGCTGAGTTTACATCCTCAGTCCATTTAAAAGATAATTTTTGATGAAACAGATATTTTGCCTCTTCTTTCCTTGAAGCATTTGGCTATCCAGTGCCATTGGTCTCAGAGACCAGCAGTTATTGGAGATGTCCTCCAGGTCTACAGTGGATCTGAAGGGAGGGCTATTATCTTCTGTGAGACCAAGAAGAATGTTACTGAAATGGCCATGAATCCACACATAAAGCAGGTAAGCTTTCTCTATGCTTTTTCTAGATAATGGAGATGTGTCACTAAGAAAAAATGCACATGTTCTTTGTGGATCAAACGGTAATTTATTCAAAATAGGGTAATTCAGAGAGGCATTGTAACAAACATTTTTTTACCTGTTAAGTCATAATAGGATTTTTTTTTCTGCTGCTAACAATCAAACTAGGGCCCAATGCATGCTAGACAATGCATGCTAGTATACCGCTGAGCCAGCCTCAAGAAATTTAAAAGTCAAAGTATGGGGCTGCAGAGATACCTCCAGTTAAAAATAGTCTTCCATAGGACCTAAGTTCAACTCCCAGCACCCAAATTACATAGCTCACAACCTGTAACTCCAGTTCCAGAGGGATCTCTCTTTGGGTACCAGTAATACTCACTTTTACTTGGCCAAACACAGGTACATACATACTTATAATTAAAATAAAAATCTTTTAAAAAAATAAAAATTATAATTTTGTTGTGGTTTTGAGGTTTATATGATGTTAGGAGGAAATCCTATTAGTTTTCATCAGAAAATTTTTCAGATAGCCAGGTGACGTGGTGCATACCTTTAACTGAGCACTTAGGGAGGTAGAGGCAGTCAGATCTCTGTGAGTTCAAGGCCAGCCTGGTCTACAAAGCAAGTCGAAGACAGCCAAGGCTACACAGAGAAACCCTGTCTTGAAAAACAAAAAATTTTCATATGCTACTTTTGTATGTTGTGTGCATATAAACATGTATGCACAGGCTCACAGAGGCCAGAGGAGGACAGTAAGTATCCTCTATCATCTGCCTTAGTCTCCCTGCAGCCTTCATACTCCCCACAACAGTGGTGTTGCAGGTCTGAGCACAGTTGGTTTTTCACACCTGCTATGAGGATTTGAATTCAAATCCTCAGGCTTATGCAACACATGTCCTTACCCAATGAACCATTTCCTCATCCCTTTTCAAAGACATTTAAAATAACTAGAAAATATAAAAGTTGATAGAATCAATTTTAGTTGGTAACAATCAGTAATATTTTAAGCTTGTGTTAGAAGAATGAATTATAAGCTGGGTGTGGTGAACATGCCAAATCTCTGAATTCAAGGCCAGCAGGTGTATTCAGGATGTCATGGCATATACAACATAAATGAGAATAACTATTAAAAAATGATTTAGCAAACAGAAAAGCAATCAACCAACCTATTTGGTGTATACACAGACAAATTAAACCCCCCAAATAGTCATTCTGTATAACAACTAAAAGTAACTTCTGATTTAGTGATTACTGGAAACATTTCCCAACATTTAGGAAAACCTTATATTCACAGGAGATATAAATGATATCAAATACTTTTTTCTGATAAAAGAAACAACTATAGGAAGTAGTTTGAATTAACCAATGCTGTTAATGGAATAAAAAATGAAAAATCCCAACTTGCCTTTATGTAACAAACTTTTCATTAGAATATAGTTTTTTTTTTTATAATAGTAAATTTAAAACTCAAGACTCAATAAATATATAAATAGAAATAATTACTGAGATTTATCTTCTGGACAAGAAAGTGAATAATTTTTTTAATAAACAATTTTTTTTAAATAATTGATTTTTATTTTATGAGCATTGTTGTTTTGCCTGTATGTATGTGAGAGTGTTGGATCCCCTGGAACTGGAGTTACAAATGGTTGTGAGCTGCCATGTGGGAGCTGGGAATTGAACATGGGTCCTCTGGAAGAGCAGCTAGTGCTTTTAACCACTGAGTTATCTCTTGGCCTCATAAAAAGCAATTTCCGTTTGAGGACATTTTACATTTGCCTCTTTTGCCAGGACCAAATCTGTCTCTTCTGACTCTTTGTAGTTAATGAGAAACATCCACTCTCCACTGCTCTCTAGCGCCAAGTGTTTGTTCAGGTCCAGACCTCATGCAAAGCTACTAATTGCTTTGTCAGCATCATCTTTTCTATTTTCTGTCACCAGAGTCACTGTAAGATAAAGATTTGTTTTGTGGGGGCTAGAGAGATGGTTCAGTAGTTAAGGTCACTGAGTTTTGTTCCTAGTACTCTTGGTGGCTCACAACTGTCTATAAATCTAATCCCCTGGTTTTCAGGCATCACATCAGGCATGTACATGGCACACATACATAAATGTGGGCACTTAGACATGGACATAAAATAAGTACTTTTTATAAAGGTGTGTGTAAGCCAGGCATAGTGGCACACTCGGGAAGCAGAGGCAGCAGAGTTTGAGGTCAGCCTGGGCTACAGAGCAAGTTCCAGGGTAGCCAAGGCTACACAGAGAAACTGGAAAAACAAAAACAAACAAACAAATAAGGTAGTAGTGTGTGTATCATGCTGGCCTCAGCCTCTTGAGTATTTGGATTAAGGTTGTGCACTACTACACTGATTTCAGGATAGTATTCTCCTTATGCTAATTCAGTTGTTCCCCATTGTTCCAAGATGGTGTTCATTTGTTCCTTTCCAGTCTCAAATCTTTTCACTGTTTTAGCAATAGTCTGTTCAAATGTTTATTTCCTAGGTAGCATTTATGTATAAGAATTTTTACCTAAGCTTGATTTATTATTTACACAGCACTCTGCCAGCATGTATGCCTACATACCAGAAGAGGGCACCAGATCTCATTTATAGATGATTGTGAGCCACCACGTGGTTGCGGGGAATTGAACTCAGGACCTTTGGAAGAGCAGACATTGCTCTTAACCGATGAACTATCTTTCCAACCCCCATCAGTTGATTTTTTTAACTGTAACAGTTCCAGGGGATCTGACACTCCCTTCTGGCAACTGTGGCCACTGCATATGGTGCACAGACATCCCATGCAGGCAAAATACCCATGTATGCGTAGATACACACACACACACACATACACACAAACATATTTTTTTTTACAAAAAAAATTAGGAAAAGTATTGCTGGCACACGTGTCAGTACAGCATAAGTAGGTTTAGTTTAATAAGGATTTAATAATACTTATTAGATTAATAAGGATTATGATTTATAACACACTGACATTGTTGGATAGATTGAAATAGATACAGACTACTGGCCAGGCGTGGTGGTACATGCCTCTAATCCCAGCACTCAGGAAGGTAGGCAGGCAGATCTCTGTGAATTTGAGGCCAGCCTGGTTTACAAAGTGAGTACACAGAGGAACCCTGTCTCAAAAATAAAGTTAAGTGGGTACGATACTTTTTATAGTAGTTTGGCAAAACCAATTAAAAATCTGGGGGCTGGATAAGTGGTTTATCAGTTAAGAGTACTGACTGCTCTTGGGGACCCAGGCCCTATTTCTATGTTGTAACTCCAAATCAGGAGATCTAGCGACCCCCTCTTCTGGCCTCCATGGACACATGTGGTATACAGACATACATGCAGGCAAAACATCCATACATATTATAAGTCTTAATTTTGGGGGGTGGTTTTGAATCCAAGGTCTTTGTCATATTTGGTTGACACCCTTTCCAAATATAGAACATGTCTAAATATTCATTATATTTGACTCAAATTAAATTTCTAGCTAAGTGTCCTTCTGAAATACACATACATGGGCATATCCAAAGATGTTAAGTAAAAAGTTTTTCACTGCAGCATTGTTTTTGTGAAAATTTATATACAACACTGGTGTTCATCGGTAAGATACTGCCAAAATAAGTTTTTGCATCCATATGAAGAAAGTGCATGCAGTTAAAAAAAATCAGTGGGGTTCCACTGTTACACTGCTACTTTTTAACTCTTTTAGTTTAGTTTCTTAATATCTCTTTCTCCCTATTCCACCCCAATCCCTTCCACCACCCCAACACTGGGTGGTAAAGAGGAAGTGTTAGTGGGAGAGGGGCCAGAGTTCTCTTAGCTGCTTCCTGCTGGTTCTTTGGGCAAGTCTATTCCTCATTTCAGGAGATCTCCAACTTCTCATCCTACTGTATCAACAGCAAGCAGGAGCAGCAGTGGGGGGAAGCACCAGCAGCCTTTCTCAGATCTCTTCTGGCTCTGGCATTTATTCCGTCTTGAGTCCTCAGATTTAAACTATCTGCAGCTGGTAAAGAGGCCCTCTCAGAGCTGGCATGAGGCAAATACTTTGCTGCTCTGGACAATTTGAATCAGTCCCATATCTTACACCTGGGATCAAAACAAAAACATGTTTCTATCCACAACACTCCACTTTCACATACCAAAAAAGGGGCTACATTATATTAAATTTATAAATTAGATTGTAAAACAGAAGATAGGAGTATCCCACTTTTATGGACACAAATTTGTTGCATATGCTAGTGAGTGAATTGTGTGAAAGGGGGTGTGTGTGTGTATTTTTGAGACAGGATTTCTTTGTGTAGCCTTGGCTATCCTAGAGCTACCCCTTTAGCCTAGACTGGCCTTGAACTCAGAAATCCACGAGCCTCTGCCTCCTGAGTGCTGGCATTAAAGGTGTGTGTCACCACCACTTAGCTGTATTTTGTTTTATTATTAAAATTTCATTTTTATTTTGTGTGTATGAGTGTTTTGACTATAGGCATGTATGTGCACCACATGCATGCAGCATCCATAGGAACCAGAAGTGGGCATCAGAGCTCATAGGAGTTACAGTTCTGAGCCACTATGTAGGGTCTGGCCACTGCAAGAAGAGCATGTCCTCCTAACTGCTGTAGCATCTCTCCCCTCTCTGTTCCTCTGTCCCTCTCTCCTCCTCTCCGCCTCTCTCTCTCTGGCTCATATTCTCTCTCTGTGTGTGTGATAAAGAGTCTCAGTTGTGTGTGTGTGTGTTTGTGTTTGAGAGAGAGAATGAATATTGTGCCATGACGAGTGTGTGATAGTCATAGGGTAACTGAGTGTCGGTCCTTGCTTTCTTCCTTGTTTGAAAAAGCATTGCTTGTTTGCCTAGCTTAGATGGCTGATGAGCTTCTAGGATCCTCCTGTCTCAACCTTCCATCTTAATGTAGAAGCTTTGGGATTACAGACACCCACTACAGAATCTGGCTTTAGAAAAATTTGGGGGAGTCAATCTCAAGATTCAAACTTGCTCCAAAAGTGCTTCACCAATGAGCCATCTCCCCTGCTCTGGTGTATTTAATTTGTTCTTTTTTCAAGAAAGAGTTCCATTATGTAGCTTTGGCTGAATTGGAGTTTGCTGTGTAGACCAGGCTGGCCTCAAAGTCATAGAGATCTGCCTGCCTCAGCCTGTGAGTGTTGGGATTAAAAGCATTTACCAGAACCCTGACCTCTTGTATTTATTTTAAAACAAAAATGTTTAAAATAAATAGCCAGTTAGCCAGTAATGGTAGCTAACCTATAATCCCAGTTTTCAGAAGATAGAAGTAGGAGTGTAGCTAATTTAAGACCAATTTAGGCTTAAACCTGTCTTTTAAAAAAAGCTACTGGAGCTGGGTGCAGTGGTGCTGAAATCTCAGCACTTCAGGAGACAGAGGCAGGTGGATCACTGTGAAGTTCGAGGTCAGCCTGGTTTACAAAAGGAGGCCAGGACAGCCAAAGAAGGCAAAACAGAGAGACCCTGTCTCCAAAAACCAATAATAATAAGAAGAAGGAAACTACTGGGGCTAGAGAGATGGCTTAGCAGTTAAGAATGTTGGCTGCTCTTCCAGAGAACCAGAATTTGAATCCCAGCACCCACATGGTGGCTGGCAACCATCTGTAACTCCAGTTTAGTACCCTTCTTCTGGATTGAGAGTGCAAAACTTGGTGCATAGGCATAAATGCAGATAAAACACTTACACATATAAGTCTTTAAAAATATTTAAACTTACTTTTTTTTTTTTTTTTTTAAGTTTTTCCAGATAGGGTTTCTCTGTACAACCCTCCTGGCTGTCCTGGAACTCCCTCTCTAGACCAGGCTGACACTGAACTCAGATCCACCTGCCTTTGCCTCTGACTGTTGGGACTAAAGGCATGCCTGGCTAAAATTCACTTGTAGTAAATCCAAACAAACAGAAAACCTGGCCATGTTGGTGCTTGTAATCTGTGTATTCAGGAAGCTAAAGCAGCAGCAGATAATGAGTTTGAGGCTAATTTGGATTACATTTTAAGACTGTCTGCAGAACAAAAGGAAGTATACAAACCATTTCAGTCTAGCATGTAGTTCAGTGATTGACTCTTTGGTACTCCCCAGTCAGTCCTTGACCCAGGATGAACAAAGGATTCAGTCCCTGATACTGTGGAAATAGAACCTGTATAGACAACTATCCTTCAAACTATTACCAATTAATTATGTCTTAGGAGGCTGATTTTAAATAAGATTTACATTTTATGAAATATTTTCGTATTTTCTGGAATGTTTTGGGTTTTAAAAATTGTTACATTTATCTGTGTGCTTAGTATTTGTGCACATGTGCACATGCTCATAGTGTGAGTGTGAAGGTTAAAGGGAAATGAGCAGGGGTCTATTCTTAGGCTGTATTTGGCCCCTGAAATTTAAACACAGATTGGCAGGCTTGATGGCAAAGTGCTTTTATCTCCTGACCCAGCTCTCTAGCCCTGTTTGTTTGTTTGTTTGTTTGTTTGTTTGTTTTAAAGAAGCATAATTGTTATTAAAGATAACATTGGGGAAAAAAAACCACAAGGGCACAGACTGAATGGTGTTGGGATACTCAATTACAGGTATGATCTATACACTTTTTTTTTTCCTTTTTCAAACAGAATGCCCAGTGTTTACATGGGGACATTGCACAGTCACAAAGAGAAATTACCTTGAAAGGCTTCAGAGAAGGGAGTTTTAAAGTTTTGGTGGCAACCAATGTGGCTGCTCGAGGCTTGGACATTCCTGAAGTTGACCTGGTGATTCAGAGTTCTCCTCCACAGGTAGGAAAGATTTACAAAACACTGCTTGAGATGTGAAAGATAGGTCTTTTGTTTGTTGTTGATCTTAACCTGTGTTTTGTTAGGATGATAGTACATTGATCAAATGTACTGTTCATGTAAATAAATGTTATTGTTTGCATCCAAAGATTGATCAACAAAATCAGATAAGGAGCCAGTCGTGGTGGCACATACTTAAAACCGCAGCACTCAGGAAGCAGAGGCTGAAGGATCACTGCATGTTCTGGGCCAGCCATGAATACATAATAGAATCTCTGAACAAAACCAAAAAATGATGACAACATCATTAAGGAATTTTTAAAGTTTCATATACAAAACTCTATACGGATATAGATGTGGATAAATAGCTAATTTTTTTTAATCACAACAAAATCACATCATTTCTTTCTCTTTCTTTCCTCCAATCCCTTGTATATACCCCTGCTGCTTTCCCAAATTCATAGCCTCTTTTTCTTTGGGTATATACTCATCCTTCTAAGTATGTAAATACAGCCTGCTCATTCCTTACGTTACTCTTTATGTATGTGGTTTCAGGACTGACCTCTTGCTATCAGATAACTAACTGGAGGGCTCTAGCTCTCAGGATTCCTTCGTTACCTGTATTTTCTTGTCTAGCCTTGGACCCTGCATCATTTTCCTCTTCCTTTTTTAGATGTCTGTTGTTGTCCATATTCACGTTTGGATAATAGCTTTTAAACTTAGAACTTTACCGTAGAATTTTAATGTCTATAAATTAATTGTGCTGTCGTAAAGTACAGAAGGATTGAATTTATTTTTGCTTTTTTTTTTTTTGAGAAATGGTCTCAGACCAGGCAGGCCTGAAACTTTTTAACACAGGCTAGCCTTAAACTTAATGCCTCAGCAGCCTCCCAAGTACTAAGATTATAGGGCTGCACTACCATGCCTAATTATTTTTTGGTGTTTGTTTGTTTGTTTTGTTTTTCAAGACAGGGTTTCTCTGTGTACCCTTGGCTGTCCTAGAACTCAATCTGTAGGCCTTTACTTCCTGAGTTCTGAGATTAAAGGCACACAACACCTCCACCTGACTTTTTTTTTTTTTTTTTTTGTGGGAATGGGTGGCTTGAGACAAGGTCTCAGCCTTGGCTGCCCTTAGACTTGGTTGATCCTCTTGCTTCAGCCTTCCTGAGAAGTGATTATAGGTACCAGCAGGATGACTTGGCTGGCCAAGTTTATAAAATGAAGTTCCTCCTTTCTTCTTAGGATGTTGAATCTTACATCCATCGCTCTGGACGCACAGGTAGAGCTGGCCGGACAGGAATTTGTGTCTGTTTTTACCAACCAAGAGAAAGAGGCCAGCTGAGATATGTGGAGCAGAAAGCTGTAAGTGAAGTGAAATTACTCCAGGCTTATTATCTAAACGGCACCTTACAAGAGTGGTTTTTTAAAATTTGTTCTCACAAGTGAACTTAACTTTCTCAGCTTAAGTGCATTTGGATGGCAAACATGTGGAGAGTTTAATTTATATTAGTTGCAAGACTTTGTATTATACAGCTTTTATTGTGAAAGAAGATTTGACATGCTCCTCTTTTCTTTGAATTTCTCCGTTGATAGTAAAGTTGAAAGTGTGTCAGTGGTTTCAATATCATCTAAGCATTGTGAATGGGTAACTAACTGATTTGTTCTTGCTGTGTTAGGATAGGTTGGTAATACAATAGCCAGATTTATTAAAAAATACAGTTTTTATGGTCTTCACTCTCTGATAGTCTTTCACATTTTACCACCTACCTTTACATTTATTTTTATATATTAATGTATTTTATAATGTGAAAGTGATGAGAAAAAATGTTGACAGACTAAAATTTAGACATATTTTTCTTTTTTTGAATCAACTTTGTTTTGCAAGTGAAATTCCATGATTTAACTAAGGGACAATTTTTAAAATTTTTTTTGTTTCGTTTTTTTTGGAGTCGGTTATAGATGATTTATTAGAAAAGGCAGTTTTTTTCATCAGCTAGGGCTTGAAAATTTTCATTTTGAAGAAATGGAAATTCAACAAATTATTAATTTAGAAATTAACTATGACAACTTCCTTTTTCTTTAATATAATTCTTTCATTTTCAGGGAATTACTTTTAAACGTGTAGGTGTACCTTCTACAATGGATTTAGTTAAATCTAAAAGCATGGATGCCATCAGGTATGCTTTCTGACCTTGCTGAGTAATTTCTCCTCTGTATTAGGCTGTTCATCTTTAAGCTCTCCTAGTTCAAATAAGAGACAATTTTAGTCAAGGGTTTTAGTTACATTATTATATGGAAATGTTACTCTTTCTTTTCCCATTTATGATTTTGCCTTTACTTTTTTCCCCTGTATCTTAACCAAGAATGTTCACTATTTTTACACCATAGGTCTCTGGCTTCTGTCTCTTACGCTGCTGTTGATTTTTTCCGACCATCAGCTCAAAGACTGATAGAAGAGAAAGGGGCAGTGGATGCATTGGCTGCAGCGTTAGCTCACATTTCTGGTGCATCAAGCTTTGAACCACGATCTCTGATCACTTCTGATAAGGTAGAAAAGTATGAGAAAGTGATATTTGGCTAGAGATGATTAAAACTGAGCTGTAGCAGTTATAGCACATTACTCAAATGCTGCACCTGATTTCCTTCGGTATATTAAAGTGTTGTTGTTGCTGTTGTTTTCCTTTTTCTGTCTGGTATACATGCCTGCAATCCCAGCACTCAGGAGAAAGAACATTACAATAAATACCATCCACATTAATTCAACAACTGTTAATATTGTATAACATTTTATATTCAAATGTACTTTCTCTGCAAACTATTTGAAAGTTGAAATATGAGGATATTATTCCTAAATACTTCAACTTCTAAAAAAATAATATTCTACTTAACCATATCACAGTCTAACCTGCTTACAAATCAGCTTCCATTTCAATCACCTGATATCTGTTACATTTAGATTTGCTTCTTTCTATAAAAAACATAGCTCTCATTCCAAAGGGAATATGAAATAGTTTTATTTTGAGCTGTATATAAGTTAGCATGAATTTGGATTTAGGTCAACATGACATATGTTGGAAGTGGTTACAGGTGCTTTCATAGTCACAGAAGTAAAGAAACTCAAAAATCAGAGAATTTACTTCATACTTTCTTGGGGACATCAGGTAGGAAGGTTGTAGCCAGGTGGGGAACTCTCATCTAGATTTTAGATGATACATGATGACATCCTTAGCTTTTGTATCTATAGAAGCTATTGGTCTGCTGAGATTGTGAAGTGTTTTGTTTTGTTTTCCCCTTGATAGTTGAAAGGCTGTTAGGTCAGATACAGAGGTCAGCATTGAATGGCCATTAGGAAGTTGTAAGTGGGGAGGTACAAAATTCCAAAGATAATTTTTGCTCAGGATTTGTAGCATTTCAGTTTACTAACATTTTTTATCAGCCAGCCAGCCAGCCTGGCAGTCTTAAACATAGGTGTGGCTTGTGTCTTTCCTGCCCCCTGGGAATTTAGTTCTTTTGTTTATTTGAGACAGGGTTTCTCTGTGTAGTTTTGGCTATCCTTGCTCACCTTGCAGAACAGGCTGGCCTCAAACTCAGAGAGATTCGTCTTCTCTGCCTCCCAAGAGCTGGGATTTATAGGCGTATGCTGGCAATTTAGGTTCTTATTTCATCACTCTTAGCAGTGTCTAAAGCTTTCTACCATATGGTACCAACTGAAACAGGCATTTTTCATTTTGCTATTTGCTGTGCAACTGCAAAGGGAGTGGATTTGTTCAGGCAAAGTAAAGATATATGTAGGATGTGTTTATGTGTCTGAGTGTATGTGTAGCCCCCAAGTGGCCTGCTTCTAGGTTAGTGTCAGATTTGCAAGTGGTTCAGAGATGTGTTACTTAGTGCAATGTAAGTGGGGCTGTGAGGTGAGTCTTCAGAAGGGACAGGAAAGGGAAGAATACTAGTTGTCATGTAAAACTCACTTTAAAAGTGTGTTTTACTGTCTGAATAGTAATCTGTTGGTGATCTTTTAGCACTAAGTCCCTAAAAACTCATTAGATGCTTAATAAAATATTTAGCCAGGAGTAGTGACCATGACTATAATTCAACATTCAGGAGACTGAGCCAGGCAGATCATGAGTTCAGGGTAGCCTGGGCTACATAAGCAGCAAAGCTTGTCTCAGAACCAAACAAAAGCCAGGTAGTTCATATTTGCAATCCCAGCACTCAGGAAGTGGAGACAGTTAGAGACACTGATTTGAGGCTAGACTTGAATATAAAGGTTTTAGGCAATTTGGGGCTATATACTGAAAACCTGTCTCAAAAACAAAATCCAACCCAATGCTTGTTTTCTTTATTTTTGAGACAGACTCTCATTGTGTAACCCTGGCTGGCCTAGAACTCAATGGATAGGCCAGGTTGGCCTAGAACTCACACAGAGATTCCTCCTATTTAGGCATGCACCACCACGCACCACTATGCACCAGTCTGGTGCATTATATTTATTTGGAACAAAGTCTTACTGTGTATCCTCGGTTGGCTTTGAAGTAACACGCTTCTGCTTCAGCCTTTCAAATATGGCTCACCCCTTTCGCCCCAGCACTAGAGGCAGGCAGATCTCTGTGAATTCAAGTGCCAGGAAAGCCAAGGCTCCAAAACCAAGAAAACAACTTTAAAAATATACTTTTAAAGAAAAGTGAGGTCACCTCACTGCTAACCCTTGTCCCATGAAAGAATTGTGTAGCTGGCCACAGATGTACATCTACAATCGGCACTTGGAAGCTGAGACAGGGGATCTGCTGCAAGTCTGAGGCCTGCCAAAGCAAGCATCGTTTATTAGCTAGGCCATATAACTTTTAATAAAATATTTTGGGGACAAGGTACTAATTGCTTGAAATTTCTCTTATGGATTAAACTATATTTGAGGTCTTTTTTTTTTTTTTTTATGTCTAAGAGATTTTGCCTGAATATTTGTATGTGTACCTTGTACATGCAGGGCCTTCAGAAACCAGAAGAGGACAGCAGATCCTCTGGGACTGCTTGTGGTCTACCTTAGGGATGCTGGGAACACCTTATGAAATTATGGAAGAGCAGCCATTTCTTTTAACCACTGAGCTGTCTTCCCTAGCCTGGTCTTTACCATGAATGACACATAATGCATGTCCTGCAGGGTATTCTGCTTGCTACCTGTGACTATTTTTTTTTTTTCTACTCTTGATTTCTCTAGCTGTCTGAATCTATTTGACTTACTTCTTCATTAACCCACTCCTGCATAGACCTTGCTTCAGACCCCTCCCTCATATTTTGACTTCCTCCTTTATTTTGGTCTTTGCTCAGATATCACCACACTAGAGAAATCTTTCCTGATCACCTTGGTCCCCTCCTCTCTCTTTATATTCCCTAGCCCTGTGGTGTTACTCTTCATGATGCATATGTCAGTGGTATTTTATATACTTTGTTACTATTTCCACCAGAGAGCCATGTCCACAGAGAAAGGTCTGTTGGTCATTAAGTCTCTAGTACTGTATAGGAGGTAGTCACTATTATACGGTAGTCCTCCAAAAGTTTTTTGTTTTGGTTACACAGGGTTTCTCTGTGTAACAGAGCCCTGGCTGTCCTGGACTCTCTGTAGACCAGGCTAGCCTGTTCAAAAGATCTGGCTGCCTCAACACTGCCTGGCTCTAGTAACTGACTTTTTAACATTTATTTCTTGACGACTTTTTCCCTAGCTCTTCCTGTGATGCTCTGATTCTTTCTTGTAACGAGCAGAACATAGTCTCTGTTGATCTGTAAAAGCAGTATACAGAACAAGCTATCGGTGATGTGTAAACAGTAGTCTTCTAATACGGTTTCAGAGAAGTTAGGTTTTAATAGCTGTGTTTCACTGTTGGCACACACGGGAACTGTGTAGTTAATTCAGGATGCACGATAGAATCAACACTTCATTGTCCTACGGCTGATTTTCTTCCAAATATAATGGGATTTTTGTTTCTAAAGGGGTTTGTGACCATGACTCTGGAAAGCCCAGAAGAAATACAGAATGTCAGCTGTGCCTGGAAAGAACTTCACAGAAAGCTGAGTAGCAATGCTGTGTCTCAAGTAACCAGAATGTGCCTCCTAAAAGGAAATATGGTAGGTTTTTGTAGATAATAAGCATTTTATTCAGATACTGATAATGGTTTTAAAGATTTCAGAGTTGTCCCCTCTCCCCTTTTTCTGAAAGATTAATACTGTTTTATCTGAGTATTGGTTTGTTTCTGTTTATAAATTTGGGGGATTATATAAATGATACATTCCTTCAGAGCTTTATGTCATTCTTTTTTTGTTTGATTAATGCCTAAGTTTTTGTTGCTGTTATTATTTTGAGACAAGGTATTCCTTGTACCCAGGATCCTCTTCTGAATGTTGGCTTTGTAAGTAGGTGACACCACACCTGTCCAAGACTTAAGTGATCTAAGTTTCTACTGGGTAGTTGTGTGTTTACTTTTTAAGATTAAGTAATTTATATGTTTAACAATTATATGTTTAATAGTTAACAGCTCAATGAATACAGAGTATTTTTGTTGTTGTTGTTATCCGGTAATGAGATTAATGATACGATCTTTTTCTCTAAGTTAGTGTTTCATAGTAGCCCGGTCTAGGCTTGAGTCCCTGTTCCTCTTCATTCTACTTCCCAAGTACTGAGGTTACAGGCATGTGCCTAAGTAAGTTACTGTGAAATGAAGTATTTAAAGCTTTTTGTTTGCTTGGTTTTGGGTTTTTGAGACAGGGTCTTTCTACGTGGCTGTCTTGGAACTCACTATGTAGATTAGGCTGGCTCACAGAGATCCACTGCTTCTGCTTCCTAAGGTCTGGGTCATCACATCTATCTTAAAACTTAATCTTACTGATTGATTTAGTGTTTTAAGAAGATCTAAGGTTATTTACCTAATATTACTACATAGATTTGTTCTAGTCTAAAAGCTGTTAAGATTGCTTATTGGGAATAATCATCTCTCAAAGTTTAGTATTACTTCAACAAAGAGTTGAGACAATTAGGAGACAAATATATGCACACACACATACACAAACACATAACAAAAAATAGAGGGAAAGAAAATTCAAGTAAGACCCGTAGTCCAAACCAGTTATTGAGCATTAATTTTAACTAATGACCACCAAGGATGCAAAGGAAACACCTTAGTTTTTATAATTCCTTGAGAGAAAAACTTTCTTTTTCCAATTTTAACTTTTAAGAATCTTAGTCTTTTACAATGCTAGGGTTTGACCTACTGACTTGCATATCATAAGCAAGTACCATACCACAGACCTGTGTTCCTAGCTTCTCACTGATATTTTTAAGAAATTTATTAGTATCATTTTCATTTTGTTGTTGTTGTTGTATTTTTGACACAGGGTTTCTCTTGTGTAGTCCTTGGCTGTCCTGGACTCAGTCTGTAGACCAGGCTGGTCTCAAACTTACAGAGATCTGCTTGCCTCTTTCTCCCTGAGTGCTGGGATTAAAGGTGTGTGCCACCTGGCTCATTTTCATGTTTTTTTGTTTTGTTTTGTTTCTTTTTGAGAAGGTTTCTCTGTGTAGTCCTGGCTGTACTGGAACTCAGAGATCCACCTGCCTTTGGGTGCTGGGATTAAATTTGTTCACCACTATAACCACCTAGCTAGAAGGACTCTTCTTTTCTCTTTTGCTCACCTTCCTTCCTTCCTTCCTTCCTTCCTTCCTTCCTTCCTTCCTTCCTTTTCTTCTTTCTTTGTTTTTCAGAACAGGGTTTCCCTCTGTAGTTTTGGCTGTCCTGGAAATCACTATATATAGAACAGGCTGTCGTGTATCCCATCCTGTGCCTCTTTCCTCCACCCCAAATGCTGGCACTAAGTGCATCACCACCCCCCACCTAGAAGGACCATTGTCTTTTTTTCTTTTCTTTCGTTCTTTTTTCTTTGTTTGTTTTTTGAGCCAGTCCTGGACTCACTTTGTAGACCAGGTTGGTCACAGAGATATGCCTGCCTCTCCCTCCCTGAGTGCTGGGATTACAGGTATGCACAACCACATCTGGCTAGATGGACCATTTTCTAAGGGATATGGAACAATTACACTATCCACAAAACTCTTCTAGAGAGTATTCTAGGTACTTAAGAGCCTTACTAGTTATTTTTAGTTCTATCTTAGGTTAGAAACTATATTAAGTACATAAATCATCTATGTTTATGTGTTACCTGTTTTGATTTTGTAAACAGTCATGGAGTATATACTTTTTAAAAGCAAATTTCAACAAATATTAGTAAAAAAATTAACTCATGCATCTAAATAAAATTCTCCTTATTTTGCTTTTAGGGTGTTTGCTTTGATGTTCCTACAAGTGAGTCAGAAAGATTACAGGTATTTAAAATTTTTTTTTACCTTTTAAATAAATGAGTATGTTTCTTTAAAATATTGTTTTGAAAAACATACAGTATCATTTATCATACCTAAATCAATTAAGAAAGTCCTTAATATGAAATATTACCTATCCCATAATTTAAAATTATTATAGTTAACTTAAATGTAAAGGATAATTGGGGGCTGGAGAGATGGCTCAGTGGTTGAGATCACTGGCTGCTCTTACGGAGGACCCAGGTTCCTGCACCCACATGAAGGTTCACAAAACCAGATGATCTGACACCTTCTGACCACCAGAGAGATTGTACCCATGTGGGGCACAGATGTACGTGTAGGCAAGACACTCACACATAAAAACTTTTTTTTAAAATTTTGTAATGAGTCCCTATAGAAGCAAAACCAGATTCAACAATTTGATAATTTTGTAGACAGTTTTGTTTCATCTCTTTCTATTCACTTCCACTGCTTACAAACTCCAGGCATTTTGTTATTTCAGTCTTCAGTATTCCTACATATTTAAATATTAGAGACTTGTTTTTATTATGAATACAGTATTCTGTTTGTATGTAGACCAGCATGCCAGAATTGGGCACCAGATCTCATTATAGGTGGCTGCAAGCTACCATGTGGTTGCAGGAATAAAACTCAGGACCTTTGATAGAACAGCCAGTACTCTTAACCTCTGAGCCATCTCTCCAGCCCCAAATGTTAGACTTAAATAATCTATACTTAATACGTAATTCCTTCTATACAACCATTCTTTAATATTTTTTATGTAAGTATTCCATGTTGTCTCATGATTATTTTTCTTTGATATTTTTAGGTTGAAAGATAGGACCTTACACATAATAGATAGGTTAACACTGAGGTTCCCCCCAGCCTTACTGAATTTTTTGGGAGGGTTGGGGGTTTCGAGACAGGGTTTTTCTGTCCTGGAACTTGCTCTGTAGGCTAGACTGGCCTTCCTCTGCCTCTCGGGTACTGGGATTAAAGATGTGTGCCACCACTGCCTAGTCAATATTTTTTAACATAAGGCCCATAAAGTTTATATATTGTGATTTGATGCTTCGTAAGTCTTAATCTATAACTTTCTCTAAAATGTTTAATTATGTATTGAACAAAGAGGTCCACTAGGTTCTTATACTCAAAAATTTTGTCTTTTATATTTTTGCTTTTATGTACATTTTGGGGAGTAGTGTTGAGACAGAGTCCTGGTATATAGCCTAGGCTGGCTTGGAATTCACTATATAGCTCAAACTTAATCCTTCTCTGTGCCACGTATGTAGCTTATTCATATTCTGATTTTGAAGTAATGAGGGGCCTGAGTTTATTACATCTATTTCTGTGTGGGGTGAGACATGTGCACACTGTGGGCATGTACCTGAGTTCAGAAGACAACTTGTGGAAGTGGGAAGCCATCAGTGTTGGTAACAAGCACCTTTGCCCACTGAGCCACTCAGGGAGGCTGAGGCAGGCGGAGCTCTGTGATTTCGAGGCTAACCTGGTTTACAAAGTGAGTCCAGGACAGCCAAAGCTACATAGAGAAACCCTGTCTCGAAAAACCAGAAAATTAAATTAAATTAAAATATTGTGGATACCAGGGGCCAGTAAAATGGCCCAGTGGTTAAAGGTGAAAGGTGCTTGATATGAATTTGATTTCTGCTACTCATATAAAGTTGGAAGAAGAGAAACAATTCCTCAAAGTTGGTTTTTTTTTTTTTTTTTTTTTTTTTACCTCCACGAACATGCCTACAGAAATATATGGAGAAAAAAAAATCCACATACATAAAAGTTTTTTAAATTAAAGTTTAAAGAAATATTATGAATCTTCCACACCCCCCTTTGGAATTAAACTCAGGCCCCTCATGAATACTAGGCAAGTGCTCTAGCTTGATTTTTACTTTATGTTTGTAGACAAGTTAACTTGCCAAGCTGGCCTTGAACTAACTCTGTAGTAAGGCAGTCCTTGAACTTGGATGTTCTTTCATCAGCCTCACATCTAGTTTTGCTGATGTAGTTGCTTAAAATACTTCACTGCTTATTAGTGGTCTGTTTCCAACATTGTTTTGTCCTGAGAAAGAGAATGCTACCTTTTAAAAAACAACTGGATTAGTGATTTAGAATCTTGAAATGGGTCTGAGGGCTTTCTTACACTTCATTTTAGCCTGAAGGCTGAGAATTGATGGAAAGTTTCTTTTGAGATTAAAAACTGAACATGTGAGTCTTCTTGACTCACTTGTTTATGGGTTTTATTTTGCATTTCTGTTAATCTTGTAAATTTCTTTAACAGGCAGAGTGGCATGATTCAGATTGGATACTCTCAGTGCCAGCCAAATTACCTGAAATTGAGGAATATTATGATGGGAATACATCTTCTAATCCCAGACAGAGGAGCGGCTGGTCAGGTGGCAGGTCAGGCCGTTCAGGCCGGTCTGGTGGTCGATCTGGTGGCCGATCAGGTAGACAAAGTCGACAGGGGAGTCGGTCTGGAAGTCGGCAAGATGGAAGAAGACGAAGTGGGAACAGAAATCGATCAAGAAGTGGGGGCCATAAACGGAATTTTGACTGAGTGTTTGATAGTTAATCTTCCAGTGTGAGCTTGCCTCTTTCTGTCTAATCATGTATATTATTCACCAAAAATTAGATCATCATAGTTGAGGTATTTGTCTGTAATTTGCAAAGAAGTTGGTCGTATTTTTTTAAAAAGTATTTCACAAGAATGGTTGTAAACAAACAAATTACTTATCTGGCTATACCTTTGAATTAAAAAAAAAGCCCCTTTTATTGTCTGTTTCCATTCTGTGTTAAGAATTTTCTCTATGTAGTTTTTAAAAATTTCTTCTAAGAAATGGCAGTTCAGTTAACCTTACTTAAGGTTTCTAATAGTCTATAAATGTGGCATATTAATATCAGGCCATTCATCCACAGGTCATGTGATAAGAGACCAAACTCTTCCCACATTAAGGGCTGGAAACTGGTGACCTGGTTGGTTAGTGTACTAGTCTAACTTAATAAACAGGTTTAGGTAGATAAGGATCCAAGCAGTGTATGCTCTTTAATTTATCAATCATTTATTGAATATCTGTATATCTGCTTTTTTAATCACTAGAGCACACATAAGTCACTAATTTCATAAAACTTACTGTCCAGCAATCAGCCAGTTACAATGAGTCAAGAAAGACTAAAACAAAAACAGGTATGGAATGCAGAGGACTGGGATGCACCTAGTCAGTTTTAAGATTCAGGGAGGCTTTTTAAAAGAAAAGCTGAAACTCCCCTGTTCATGTAACTGTGTTTATGTCCAGTAGAAAGAGTTTTCTTAAATTTTGTGGTTTTTTAGTTTGTTTTTTGTTTTTGAGCCTCTTATGTAGTCTATACTGGTATCAAACTTGCAGTCATTCCCACTGGCCAGGTGACTTTGGAAGGATGAGGGACTGCAGCAGAGAGAACAACGTACACAGGAACACAGTAAGTCTGAAGAGTCAAGATAGATGAATGAACATAAAGTGAAGGTGATCTTATTGACAGGACCATTTAGAAAAGGGCAGAATGCTCAGGAATGGCAGGCTTTCATAGGAAAGTCTGAGCTTGTCACTAGATTCAACAAAAAGGAAAATTTTAACATAAAGAATAACCAGTTGAGTATTGAGAGCAGAAGCCGCTTAGTATCAAACAAGAATAGGCGATAAGGAGAGATAGTGGGCATGGTGGCACATACTTGTAATTTCAGCATATGGTGAGTTTGAGTTACAACCTGGGTTACATTGTAAGATCCTCAAGCCACACACATACCAAACATGAAGAGCTGGTTTTTAGGAATTTGTGTATGGATAGGGGGGAATAAACTAAAGCTGTAAGTAAAAGACAAGATGGTGGTTAGGATTTTTGTGCATGAAGACAATGGTAAAGGGGGGGTATCCAAAGCATGTTGAAATGATATGGAGTTCAGAAAGGAGGGCACTGGGAAAACTATAAATGGAATAAGATCCTGGTATGCAATCAAACGCAAAAGTAGAGATTTTAACTTTAGGTAGGTGGGAGCAGTGCCTTTCGGTGTTTTGTCAGGACTAAAACGTGTAGGCGAGTATGGGTGTTGAGATAAAAAAGTAAGCCAGAGGTAGTGGTGTACGCCTTCAGTACCAGCACTCGGGAGGCAGAGGCAAGTGGATCTCTGGGTTTGAGGCCAGCCTGGTTTATAGAGTGAGTTCCAGGACAGCCAGGCTAAATAGAGAAACTGTCTTGAAAAGCAAACAAAAGGCATGGCTTAATTGCAGTGGTTGCAATTTGAAGAAACGATGATTTTCCTGGTCAACATAGCATTCTCATTTTGTGTGGGAATAGAGATGGGAGCAGGTGACTGACCACAGGTGGCTCTACTGAGAGATTTCAAGATTGACAAAGCAAATACACTGACCATTTCGGTAACATGATTATGTATGTGGCTTGTAGACTAAGGATAGAAGTGGTGACTACAATGTAATGGGACAGAGAACTGAAGGTCTGTGAGAGTTGGAGAGATCTGAGATCTAAAGAGTAAGGAAGAGCCTGGAGAGATGGCTCAGCAGTTAAGAGCATACACCGTTCTTGCAGAAGACTCAAGTTCGAGTTCCAGCACCCTTTTCAGTCAGCTCACAAGTGCCTATAACTCTAGCTTGAGGTGATCTGATACCCCTGACCTGCACATGCACGCACACGCACATACATGTAATGGTTTAAAAGGTATATGGGTTTTAAAGTTGACTAAAAACGGGAGTAGGCCAGGCATATTGGTGCACACCTTAAATGGATGAGACTAAGAAAGAGGTTGGCAGTTTCAAGTGAGGCTGATCTATACATAGCAAACTCCAGCCCAACTACATAGACCAAAAAGTGTAGTTAGAAAGCTGGGGTGTGGTAGACTGGTTGGGAACTAATTGAGGTTGAAGTCTGGCATAGTTACATAGTCACTTTCTGTGAACAGTGAAAGCTAGCATGAAAAGACAGGACTGCAGAGGAATATTTGATGTGATTCCAAAATGTCAGTGAAGTTTGGCAAGTTACTGATGAGGAGGGTTGAGGGGTAATAGCAGCACTCATTTTCAGTTTACAAGGGCTTTTGTGTGAAAGTGAAGGGTAGTAGTGAGCAAACAGGGCACACTGAGTGTGAGGGAAGTAACAGCAGGAGTAAAATAAAGCTGGAGAGGTATTTCTCTTCAGGAACCAGATTGCAGGTCAGCCAATGAGAGATGTACACTGCTAGACTGATTCCTTTTTGACAACCCACATCTTACAAGATGGCAGATTTATGGAACTAGTAGCAGTAATCTGTTCCCTAGAACCAGATACATGAAGCATAAAATCCTGGGTATTATTATGATTAACTGCAGATAACTGAACTTGAAAAGTTAAATTTAGACATTGAGATCCATTACCCATACAAATAGGAATTCCTTGCACTCCCACAGTATAATTTATAATTTCCTTACCCTCCTCCACAGGCTTAGCAGGTCCTTAGTGTTTATAAGGACCAGGTAGCCAACCAAGATTCGCTGACCGTCACAGGGATATGCATAGCCCCCAACTTACTATGTTAATCGAAGGGTTAGAAATACAAACTCAGTATGTATGATTAGTGTCAGTTCCCTGTACAGTCATTACAGACAGCAGAGCAAGGAACAAAGTTGTATCAATTTCAGTGGTATCCACAACTTTATATCTCCTGCAGAAACAAGGATAACCTAGGCACCGTCCCTAATTGCCATTCTGGTGTCAGAACATCCTTGTAGTACACAGGCTGACTCAATTCAACAAGTACTTCCCCCCACGATTCAGTGGTGCTTGGCAGCTGTTGTTGGCAGCATGCAAAAAATTAAAGTTAGTAAAGCATTATGCAATCTATCTCTGGGATTCCTCGGTGAGGAAGAGGTTGCTGATTCTTGTCACTGAGGGTAATGGATCTGTACCTATGTGACTGTGAGTTCTAACTTTATACTCAAGTCTCTGCCTGAGTACTAGTACATTCAGTCAGATCATGGTGTGTCCATGTCCCAAGCAATTTTTGGGGTGAACAAGAAGTGCCTGGTTTCTGCCCTCTGGTGCCCAGAATCTAGTGAAATACTAGATATAAGCCTAAACTCATGGTAGTGTGATGATTGGCAAGTTTAGAAAGCAAGGATACCAGCCTAGAAATTCAGAACCACAACTGAGTTTCACTTGGCAGATGTTAAAAAGGGGGTGGTAGCAGGACATGGTGGCACATGCCTTGGGAGGCAGAGGCAAATGATCTCTGAGTTCAAGGCCAGCCTGGTCTACAGAGTGAGTCCAGGACATTCAGGGCTATTACACAAAGAAACCTTGTCCTGGAGAACAAACAAAAACCAAAACAACAGCAACAAATAAACAGGGTGGTAGTAGTGGTTTGGGGCTAGGGACTGAGGAGAGAGCTCTGTTTAAGAGCAATGCTGCAGAAAAGCTGAGTTGTGTTTCCAGCACCCATGTCAAGTGGTTTACAACTGCCTTTACTTCCAGCCCCAAGACATCCAATGACCTCTTCTGATCTCCAAGGGCAACAGAAGCCATGTGCATAGCCACACAGACCCACAAACACTTAAAACACAAAAAGGCCAGGAATGGTCATGTAGGCAAAAGCACAGAAGAAAAGAAAGCTAAAGAAACCAACATTGTCTAAGTACTGTGAACTACAAGTAGCTCTAGCTGCTGTGGTCTTCAGTGAGGAAAGCAATGGTTGACTTGACAACACTGGAGGGCTTTCTGAGCCTTGATCAGTCATTGAAGGGCTTTGTGTAATAAACATGTAGGTAAATGTTAGCAAGGTAGACTTACAGAATTACTAAAGGTTACGTTTTCTACCAGGGTTTTAACAAAAATAATAGCTTCTATCTTTAAAAAAAAAAAAAGGCGAAAACAAAAATAAGACTTAACCAGGTATGGTGGTGCACACCTTTAATCCCAGCACTTGGGAGACAGAGGCAGGTGGAACTCTGTGAATTTGAAGCCAGCCTGGTCTACAGAGTAAGTTCCAAGACAGCCAGGGCTACTCAAAGAGAAACCCAGAAAAAAAAAAAAAAAGTTATTTCTGCCCCCTAAGGAGTTAGCAGCCTTGCCAGGACACAGAGGAGGACATTGCAGCCAGTCCTGATGAGACCTGATAAGCTAGGGTCAGATGGAGGGGGAAGAGGAACTCCCCTATTAGTGGACTTGGAGAGGGGCATGAGAGGAGATGAGGGAGAGAGGGTGAGATTGGAATGGAAAGAGGAAGGGGGCTACAGCTGGGATGCAAAGTGAATAAACTGTAATTAATATAAAAAATAAAAATTTAATTAAAAGTTATTTCTGGAACATTTTCCATTTCCAGTGTTTTGAGACTTATCTCAGGCCCAAAGTCCAAAGCAGCAACAATGGTACGGATTTGAATCCAGATTTTTTCCTACTACACTCTGCTCTTTCTCCAAAGTTAGCATAACATTACAATGGATTGGGCTGGAGAGAGAGTTTAGAGGTTAAGAGCAGTGGCTGCTCTTCCAGAAGTCCCGAGTTGAGGTCCCAGCAATGACTCACAGCCATCTATAAGATCTAGTGTCCTCTTGTGGCACCAGGTGTTCATGTAGACAGAACACTGTGTACATAATAAATAGGTAAATAAACATTGCAATGGATCCATTTAAAAACATTTTCTTAGGGCCTCTGAGATGGTTCAGCCCATATTGGTGCTTACAAAACACGATGCATGCCTGAAGAACTAAATTCTATACCTAGAATCCACTAAAAGTGGAAGAGAATCAGCTCCACTCTAATTTTTCAAGCTACTATAAACTGTTTCTCAATTCTTTGAATCACTGGTTCTTCAGAGGAAGCTTAAAAACTTACTACCAGTGTGGTGGTACAAGTTTTTAATCCCGGCATAGGCCGATCTCTGAATTGTGGAACATCCTGTTCCGGAGAGGAGAAGAAAGCGAGCAAGGAGGGAAGGGAAAAGAATTAGGTGTCTTGAAACCACGTGGAGGGATGGACCGGACCTTAGATATGACTAAAAACAAGTATAATGGGTGAAATCCGAATGGTAGGAAACAATGCAGGCTTGGAGGTTTAGGATGCAGTAATTATTGCCCAGCATTGTGCTCTAGGTTAATTAAATAAATCCCAGTCTCTGTGTGGTGTTTTGGGTATACAGCTGGTTTAGGAATAACCACTGCTTAACATAGTAAATATTAATGTACCACAACAAACGGCGCCCAACGTGGGGCTTTACACTGAAAACCTGACTCAAAAACAAACATCGTCACTGATCATTCAATTGGCCACTTTCCCTTACCTGATGGAAGTAGGAAACTGTCCAATTTAAGCATATTTGGGAACTCGTTCCTAGTCGCAAGACCCTGTTAACGGGCTGAGTGTGCCTTCAAACCCAGTGACATTTGTCTTTTAAATCATTCTGTAACAGTGGTTCTCAACCTTTGTAATGCTGTGACCCTTTAATGTTCTTTATGTTGTGGTGACCCCCATCATAGTTATTTTCGTTGCTATTTCATTACTGTAATTTCGCTGTTATGAATCTTAATGTAAATATAAGAAAGGCTCTTCCCACAGGTTGAGAACCTCTGTTCTATAGTCTTTGCCAAGCACGGCTCGGGTGTTGTCTGAATTCTCGCCATTTCTCACTTCCAACAAGAACGCTCAGGAAGTCTGTAAGGTGCACACATGAATAAAGGACCGAACTTTTGTGAATTGTGGATTTGTTGTGGGTTTTTTGGGGGCGTGGGAGCGCTGTTGAGACAGGATCTCATGTGTCTGGCAGGCCTTAAATTACGTGCACCAGGCTGGACTCGAATTTAGAGATCCGTTTGCCTCTTTCTCCCGAGAGCTGAGATAAGCGGCGTGCATCCTTGCGCCCTGCCAATTCTGGCTCTTTTAAATTGTTCACACTGCTGTGCGGCACGTACATGGGGTCCTGGGTACGGCCGCGCGCTTTTCGTGAAAGAAGAGGTGTGCTCAGCCGGCTCTGGATTCCAAGGACCGCAAGCTGAGGTCACCAGACCTAAGGTATCTCGCTGGTTCCCTGCATTCCGGCGCTCAGCCAGGCACCTCCATCAGTTTTCCACAGCTGACTTTTGTTCGTAGAGAAGGGGGGCCGGCCGGTAATCGCAGACTCGGGAAGAGGAGGCAAGCAGGGTCAGGCCATCCAGTTCCAGTCGTCCGGGCGTGTTTATTTCCTGTGCGAATCCGTATCCACGCTGCACCCAACGACCCCACGTAAAAGCACGCGAAGCGCAGCTCTCCCCCTGACCCCACCCCCTGCGCGCTGCTTCCGCCGGATGCGCTCCGTACCGGAAGTGACGAGCGAAGCCGGTTTGAGAGGCGGTCCACGTTTTTTCGCTCTCTCCTGTACACGCGGTTGAGGAAGCCCGTGGGCCTGAGCAGGTCGTGCTGAAAAATGCCGGGAAAACTCCGGAGTGAGTCCAGGCTGGCACCAGACGCGGCCGAGGAGAGCATGGAGACCGTGCCGAAGCCCAGCGGGAAGGTGAGACCGGGCCCCGGGCCGGGCGGGGAGCGCGTGGCCCTCGCTCCGCGGGCCCCCTGACGCCGGGCTGACCCGGCTTGAGAGTGTGAAAGGGGATTGCAGATCGCTTCACAGTGTGGACTGGAGCCGCGGACAGCAGGGTCTGCAGTGACGCGCTTCCCCCTCTGTGAAGAACAAACTCAGAAAACGCCTAGAATTTCTGGCTCAGGTCTGCGTGTAATTGCAGCTGGGCTAAGTGAACTCCCTGTTCTGTAGAGGACCTCCGTGCGCACTGTTAAATCGCCCTGTCTCTTCTTACCTCCTTGGATGAAAAGATTTAACTTGTGACAGTCTCTAATGATCAAAGTAGGAGGGAACCAAAGTTGTCCCCGATCTCCTGTGTTGTACGACTTCGTTGAGGTTTGTGCTGTCTCCGGGGGCTTTTAGGTTAGGAGCCCTGTAAAGAAACAGCAGCATTATTTCGATTAGCTGGGAACCTCAGAGCACCCGCGCTACGCGTCTGCGTCCGCATTCACAGCTCTAGGATACTGAAGTCAGGAGGGAGGGACCTGCCTACTCATTTATGTCCCTATCTCCTGTTTTTCACGTATGTAACAGGCGATCGTTATTTTAAAGACGGTTTTTGTGGTCCCATTGACGAAAGCCTGGGCTGCTCACGTGTTGGCAGGTGCCGTACCCGCTGAGCTCTAGCCAGCGGTTCTCAACCTGTGGGACCACTACGCTTAGCAGTAGCGAAATGACAGTTATGAAGTAGCAACGAGGTAATTTATGTTCGGGGGGCCCCAAAACATGAGGAACTGTATAAAAGAGAAGAACTAGTATTAGGAAGGTTGAGAACCACCGCCTTAGCCCACTGCAGTTTAGTCCCACGGTTATTGCCTGGGACTCCACTACTAGCAGTCTAGTGTAAGTGGCTACTAATTGGTAGTTTTCAATAATATGAGAAGTTGTAAATTTAAATAAAGCCCAAGTAAAGCTTTGCAATGAGAATAATAGATTGGATAGTTTTAGTAATATTATTTGTTTCGTCTTTATGTGAATTCATTTTGTCCTTTGAAGTACAAATTTCATTTGTGTTTTTATCTATAAAGGAATTTAGGAAGGGAAGACAAACCTGCTTTTAAGACATACAAAGCTTTATTTCTCTTCTAGTTAACTTTGCACAGTGCTTGTGTGTGTATGTGTATGTGTGTGCGCGTGCTCACTCCTGCATGTGTGGAAACGAGGGGTCGGTGCTGGGTGGGGGTCTCCAGCATTTGCTACTCTGGGTTTTTGAAGACAGGGTTTCTCTGTGCACTCTGAGTATCCTGGAAGACCAGGCTGACCTCTGACTCAGGCATCCACCTGCCTCTGCCTCCTGAGGGCTGGGATTTAAGGCATGCGCCACCACCTGGCTTGTCACTCTACTCTTGAGGATAAGGTTTCTATGTGATCTGGAGCCCCTGATTCACCTAGGCTGGCTTGCTCCCCATTCCAGCCCCACCAGCTAGAGTGACAGGCATGCCCCACCACACCTATCTTTTTACATGGGTGCTGGAGTTTGAGACTCAAGTCCTCATGTTTACACTGTAAGCATTTTGCCCCCTGAACAATTTTCCCAGATCTTGGCCTTTTTTTTTTTCTTTTCTTTTCTTTTTTTTCTCTTTTTTTTTCTAGTATGTAGTATAGAGCCTTAAAATCTCCTAGGAAAGTTCCATTTTATAAGGGTTGGCCAGTATGAACTGAAGAGTTACTTTGAAGAACTCTTTATTCCCCCATGCTAATATAACTGTTGGTATATACTTATTTCCACTTTAGCTAAGAAATGGTATTAGAAAGCATACTGTGTTGTTTGTTTGTTTGTTTTTTAATAATGTTTTTTTAATTGTAATTGCATTAAGCCAGCTGTAGTAGCACACACTTTTAATCACAGAAGGCACAGGCAGGTGGATCTGTGAGTTCAATGCTAGCTTGGTCTACAGAGTGAGTTCCCAGATCAGCAAGAGGTATACAGTGAGACCCTGTCTCTGAAAATTATAATTACATCATTGCTCCCCTCTTCTTTCCTCCTCCAGCTTCTTCCATGTAACCCCCACCTAGTTCGATTTTGAATTCATTGTCTCCCTTTAAGTTGTTTGCATAAACACACACACCCAAATGCAGCCAGTTCGGCCCACAGGTTACCTGTATGTGCTCAGGGCTGATTTTTAATTTATACAGTATTTGGATGTCTAAGGCTGTGGTCTCCATGAGTAGTCCTGACATCCAGCATTGATGGATCTTAAACAAGTATAGCAGCCTTGCTCAGTGCTTGTGTCTTCACAATTAATTTTCAGAAAACTGGAAAAGAGAAGGCCAAATCTAAGACCAAAGAAGCCACAGAAGGAATGGAAGAGGCTGTCTCCTCCAAAGCTAAAACAGTTAAAAAGAAAGGGCTCTCTGAAGATGATGTTGAACCCCCTAAATCCAAGAAGGCCAAGAAGCAAGAGGAAGCACATGAAGACCACACTGATTCTAAAAGCAAAACCCCCAAGAAGAAAAAGGAGCCCCTCGAGAAGAAAGCGGCCTCTGCGAAAACCAAAAAAACAAAAGTGGAGGAGCCTTCTGAAGAAGATACTGACATTCCTAAGCCCAAGAAAATGAAGAAAGGGAAGGAAGCAAATGGAGACGCTGCAGAGAAAAGCCCCAAGCTCAAGAATGGATTCTCTCATTCTGAATCAAACTCGAACTCCAGTGAAGCTCCTGGTGAGGAAAGTAGTAGTGAGACAGAAAAGGTAAGTTTGTGCTTTCCTTCTGCTTATTTTATCCCAGTGTGTGTAGATAGCACTGGAGGCATTCCTTTTCTCCTACCTTTGGGTCCTGGTGTTTGAACCTGGCTGTGAGGCTTGGGGAGGAGTGCTGCCTGCTGCTGCCCCACTAGTGGGGAAGTTTTACTAGTGTAGGTGGGCTGTGCTTCCTGTTATAGAGAAGTAGGGCATCACTGCACATAGTTATAAACATTTTAAAACTGTTTGCGTGCTGGAGGTTGGATCCAGGGCCTCAGCATACATGTTTTTTAATGGAAAGAAAATTTATATGTTTCAAGAAAGGAAAACATCCTATGAAAGATTTTTTTTTTCCCTTAGGTTCATGGTCAGTATTTTCAGTTTTTTCCTGACAGAAGAGTATCAAGAGAAGTGGAACAGGCAGGTGTGGTGTCAGCACTGGGGAGGCAGAGCCAGGCGGATCTCTGAGTGTGAGGCCAGCCTGGTCTACAGAGTGAGTCCAGGACAGCCAAGACCACACAGAGAAACCCTGTCTCAAAAAACAAAAAACAAACACACAAAAAGCGCACGCTAGAAAAAGAGAATTTAAAAATTTACCATGAAGAAAAAAAGCTCCCTCACATATTTCAGTTTTCTTCCCTCACATATGTCACAGGTAGAGAGGTAGACAGCTGACAGTTTGGATGTTTCCTTGCAGTACATTGTACATCCACAACTTGAAAAAAAATCAGGTTGGAATTATACCTTTGACAGTAGTGTATTCTGCCTTCTCCATCTTTAAATAAATATTTCTCCTACTTTAAATGCTAAAAAATACTTAATAGATATATGATGGATGTAATATATGTGTTTATAAAGTAACTTCACATTCCTTCCTAGTAAAAGTTTGGTTTAAAAATTTTTTAGGTTTATTTTATTATTTTTATGTATGTGGATGTTTTGATTAAATGTGCCTTGTTTGTGCCTGGCACCCACTGAGGCTTTGTGCTTTGGATTTCCTGGAACTGGAATCCTGGATGGTTATTCCCAACACCATGTGGTGTTGGGAATCAAACCTGGGCCTTCGGCAAGACTAACCAGTGCCCTTTACTGTTGAGCTACTTCCCCAAACAGTTGTTTTTTCCTCTTAAACTATGTGAACACTTTATGGTAACCATTTGTTCTCTACTTTTTAGTTTATTTCATGTGTGTGAGTTTTTTGCCTGCATGTCTGTAAGTGTACCACATGAATGCACTCCTATTGCCCATTTGAGTCAAGATCCTTTAGAATTACACATGGAATTGACCCTGAGCCTAGAAGAGCAACAGGGTATTTTTGTTTGCTTTGGTTGAGTCAGAGTCACTCTATATAGCCCTGGTTGTCTTGGAACTCATTATGTAGACCAGGCTGGCCTAGAACTCACAGAGATTCATCTGCTGTTGTTGGGTTATTAATATTTATTATTGATTTATCTTTTAGTTAAACAGTGGTTTTTCCTAAACCAGCTGTGTCTCTCCACTCAGAGAGAAGGATTTATTTAATTAACTTAGAGTACAATACTGGGCAATAGTTACTCTATCTTAAACCTCCAAACCCGCAAAGTTTCCTACCATTCAGAGTTCACCCATTATACTTGCTTTTAGTCATATCTTAGGTCCAGTACATTTCTCCTCATGGTTCCAAGCCTTCTCTTGCCGACCCCTGCTCTCCTACTCCTTCCCGCTTCCCTCTCCTCTCCCTGGGCTCTCTTTCTCTGGTGGCACCCTGTATTCACTTGGCATATGAATTACTGATTTCTGTGGGTCTTTTGCTTTGATAGGAAGAAATACCTGTGGAACAGAAAGAAGGAGCTTTCTCCAATTTTCCAATATCTGAAGAGACTGTCAAGCTTCTCAAAGGTGAGACTCCAGCGTCATTGCTTGAACTCTAGTGCATGGAGACCAGTTCTTAGTGTCAGCATCTTTGGCACAGTGGAGCAGACCTGTGCATTACAAATGGATTATGCTGTTTTGATTTAGTTATTAAAACTTAATCATTCAGAAGTGTGGTGACTGACACACCGTCTTTGATCTCTGTCATCTTCCACCTGAGGCTAATGTTGCCAGGGTGTCTTGGATCCCTTGGTCTGTCAGAACCAGCAAAGAGGTCCAGATGCTTCCCTGGTACAGAATGGTGTTGAACATAGGGCCTTGGTCTTTTACGTTCAGATGAGCTTATGGGTGAGATTTGATCACAAATACAATCACACCATTAAAATTATAATTAAAAATTATTAATAATAAATTTCAGTCTAGTGGATTCTTCCCTGACCTTCACTTTGTAGATGTTTATGAAAAGGTAAAATTTCCCACCTCTATAGGACCACAAGTATGAGTGTGTTTCAGCTGGGCTTGGCATGTTAACAGAACTTCAGGGTTTGGCCCCTAAGACTTACATAAAACAGAACAATGTTAGTAACATGATTGGTTTGCTCACAGCTCGTGGGGTGAGCTTCCTGTTTCCCATACAAGCCAAGACATTCCACCATGTGTACAGCGGGAAAGACTTAATTGCCCAGGCGCGGACAGGGACTGGGAAGACGTTCTCCTTTGCCATCCCTTTGATTGAGAAGCTTCAGAGTGGGCTCCAAGACAGGAAGAGAGGCCGCGCCCCTCAGGTAACTATCTTAAGCTCATCACAGGCTTCGGCTCAGCCCCCAGAAGCACATGTGGGCTTGGTTCGCACATGCTACTTAACCCGAAAGTCCTTGTGTCACTAAAGTTAGTCTGAATGTAGGCTAGGGTGATTCTTCCAGATTGTTGGCCATCAGCTCTATATTCCTGTAATCTGCCCCAAAGTCGTGATTATCCATATTTACTAACATTCATATTCCCTTGAAAATGTTGGGTGTGCATGGGGCACCCAGACTTGATCCTGGGTATGTATGTATATACGTACTATTTGGGACATGGTCTCTAGATTTGGCTGGTCGCTAGCTCACAGAATCTCTTTCCTTTGCCTCTGGAGTGTTGTTAATATAAAGGCTACCAAGACTGCTTTCTGGATCATTGCTTTTGATGGTACCCAGAATGAAGTGAGTACAAAGAAACCTGTCGACAAGTGTTTGGCTCTGCCTGCTGTAGTTTAAGCCCAAGCTTGGCCTCCACCTGGCCTGTGGACTTGAGTCATTTACTCTTTAATATCTGCCAAGAAGGTTGTTGAGAATTCAGTCAGAGTAATGAGTAGAAAGGACTTTGTAGTGCATAAGACACCAGGGAAAGCTGGAATACCAGCTAATGTTGTTGGTGTAGCTCCTACAGCGTACTTTCCTGAACCTCTGTGGTTCTCCACCTAGTTCTCTGGAGCAGCATGCATCTGGACACCTACTTCTAACTGTTCCGACAGGCTCTTAGGGCACTGCCTGGGGACTGTATCAGTGGTCCTGGAACATTTGCATATTTAGCATGTGGTATGTGTTGCAAAGCACATGGTAAATGTTTCATTATAGGACAAGGTGAATGGGGTGAGTCAAGGGTTGCCATGCTTCAGGGGTGTCTGAGAAAGGAACATGCTTCCCAATGCTTTGAAAATCTGGTTTTTCTCTCTCAGGTACTAGTTCTTGCACCTACAAGAGAATTAGCAAATCAAGTGAGCAAAGACTTCAGTGACATCACCAAAAAGTTATCAGTGGCTTGTTTTTATGGTGGAACTCCATATGGTGGTCAAAGTAAGTAAATTCAAAAGCTGGGGCGGGGGTGTGCATCCTCAGCTTGAAGTCTGTCTTTCTTACATTTTCGAGGTTTCTCTCTTGCCTGTTGTTGAAGGATGGTGAAGAAGAGCAGGGTTCCGGGTTACTTTTTTCTATTTGTGAACATTGTATTAAATAATAAAAGGTGGGCTGGAGAAATAGCTCAGTGGTTAAGAGCACTGGACGCTCTTCCACAGGTCCTGGATTCAATTCCCAGCACGTACATGGTGTCTTATAACCATCTATAATGAGATCTGGTACCCTGGCTGCCATGCAGGTATACATGTAGGCAGAACACTGTGTACCTAATAAATAAATACCTTTAAAAATCATAATATAAATTGCCTAGTGAAGCCTTCTAACTGCTTCTGTATCAGGCACAGTGAGTGAAGTGAGCACACGGCTCCAGTGTTTTGTTCCCTCCTTAGGGTGTTTGCCCTTTTACACCCAGTCACCCTACAGAAAGGTGCCTATTTCTTGGCCTCACATAGTGAGTGACACATTTGTTAAGTTAAGGCAGGGAAGAAGGTAAGAGTTCAGGAGCATCTGAGGTATATATATTGATACCCTGTCTCAATACAATAATAATGTTTCTGTTTTTTAAAGATTGTTACAGGTTTGAAGTCTACACAATTTCTGAGCCAAACATTTTTTTATGCAACTATTTCCTATTGGTTCATTTTCCTTTTATGTTAGTATGCTGGCCCTGTGTTTCCACATGCTGTCCTGCTGAAGGTTATGTGCCTTCAGTGTTGTTACTGTCATTACTTACAGCATATTACCTTGTAGCTGTCTAGTAATAGTTAAGAACGAAAATATGTTTAAAAAAAAGTCCATACTGCCAAAAGGAATTTTAAAACAAGACAAGTCTTTCTGTTGCTATTTTTTAAATAGTTGAACGAATGCGGAGTGGGATTGATATCTTGGTGGGGACCCCAGGCCGTATTAAAGACCACCTACAGAATGGCAAGCTAGACCTCACCAAACTGAAACATGTTGTGCTGGATGAAGTGGACCAGATGTTGGATATGGGTTTTGCCGATCAAGTGGAAGAAATTTTGTGTGTGGCATATAAGAAAGGTAAGCCCCAAATTTAAGAGACTGACGAAAGGGACCAAAAGCAGGTTTGTGATGAAATTGTCTTCCAGGAGATAAATAAAGACACTTACTTGGGAAAACTTGGAATATTTATTTATTTGACAGGGTTTCTCTGTGTAGCTCTGGCTGTCCTGGAACTCATTCTGTAGACCAGGCTGGCCTTGAACTCAGAGATCCAGCTGCCTCTGCATCCCGAGTACTGGGATTAAAAGTGTGTACCACCACCATCGTGCTAACACTTGGAATTAAAAAAAAAAAAAAATTTTTTTTTTAAACTTGGACACTAAAAAAAAAAAATGATTTGTTATATGATAGGTGAAAACTTGGGGGAAGAAAAATATCATATTCTGTCAGTCTTTTAGTGTGTTCCTTGTGTATATGTAAAGTATAAATCACCAGTTAGGTATTAAAACTTTGTCAGGCGATTTATTCTACCATCTGCCTCCTTTCACCTTTATTCATATAGAGGGTTCTGGTCACAGTTGCAGTAGCTAGAATTGATTCTGCAGCCCAGGTCTCCATGAGTACAGCTACTGATAGGCTGTAAGGTGCGCTGATCTGGTTCTGTCAGCTTGCGCTTTGGGGCTTTGACAACAATAGTTCTCCTAAGTCCAGATTGGGAGTCTTTGGGGGGTGCTGAGGATTGAACTCAAGGCTTTGTCGCTGAATTGCACCCCTAGCCCTGGTTCTAGATTCTGACAGTGTTACGCTGCTGTGGGTTTTGTCAGGGGCTGTGTAGACATCCATGCTGCTTGGTACCTGGCCTTCCAGGATTGGTTGTCTTTTAGTTGGTGGGCCTCCCTCATGAAGCAGATTCCTGTGTGAGTGAGAGCCGGCAAAGACTAGAGAGCAGAACAGGTTCCATGTACTTTCATCATTGAGGGAGCCTTTACTCTAACAGATTTCAGTCTTGTGTGTTGGGAGCTTTCAGCATCTTTTTATTGTGTCTTGGATGTGTGGCTGGCTTCCAGTGGTTGGTGGTACATCCTGGAGGTCAGGTGAGGTGGAGTGCTATGTATGCAGGCTTGCTTGGATTATTCACACTGACTTCTTTTTCCCCCAAGATTCTGAAGACAACCCCCAAACATTGCTTTTCTCTGCAACTTGCCCTCATTGGGTATTTAATGTTGCTAAGAAATACATGAAATCTACATACGAACAGGTGGACCTGATTGGTAAAAAGACTCAGAAAGCAGCCATAACTGTGGAGGTAAATGATTCATTTAGTTGCCGGAATTAGTATTAAATTGTCAGTCATTCTGTTTCTTGTCTGATAGTTTTAAGAATAACGAATACAAGCTCTTTACGGATAAATACTGTCTATGAAGAGCCAAGTCAATATGTATGGTATCTGTGCTTTATGGATTTCACTATCTAGTAGCCCGATTTCAGAGTCATTTGGAACTTAGGTTTAGATAAACAAAAGTGATTACGTTTAGAATTTAGTCGCTAGGGGGCATTAGAGCAGCATTATGCATGATCTTGAATCTGTTTCATCCTAGGCTCCGGTACCTAGATGAATTCATTTCACCCAAAACTAGGCCTGTGCAGCAGTTACTACATTGCTGTTAAGTGGATGAAGGGGCGTAGTACACACAGGCCTTTCTTTTCTGCTATTTGGTTTCCTGATTACAATATGATGCAAAGAAGCCAGACACTCTGGAGAAAGTGCTGTGAACAGACCATGTTGCTCTTGACTTCGCTATATTTAGTTTCCTTCTTTTTTCTAAGCAGGGGTGGCAGCAGACAGCCTGTACGGCCTGCGTTTACTTCCTGTACCAAGACAGACTTGAGAGTTGAGAAAGGAGCTGTAATGTCCCAGCCATCTTTACTAAATGTTGTCTTTTCTCTTAAAAGCACCTGGCGATTAAGTGTCACTGGAGTGAGAGGGCTGCTGTTATTGGGGATGTGATCCGAGTGTACAGTGGGCATCAAGGACGTACTATCATCTTCTGTGAAACCAAGAGGGAAGCCCAGGAGCTATCACAGAACACATGTATAAAGCAGGTTGGTCCTTCTCATGCCCAGAAAGGCTGGGTCCTCAGTAAGTCTTCACCCTGGACTCTGCTTTTCAGTCAGCCAGTGACTTCTGGGTGTGTTAGATTAGGAGGAGCTTCTCTGTTGGTCAGCTTTGGTGGCTCTCTTGTAAAGCTTCACTTAGTAGGTGTAGTCATGTTTGGAAGTATTTTCAACCTTGGAGAATACAGTTAGAAACGGCGGATGTGATGGCTGAGGTCTACAGACGGTTTGGGGATTTTTCCATTTAAGATATACATGGAAGAAAGCATCTGTTTTTCACTTTGTATTATTTTCAGGAGTATTCCCAAACTGAGCCCTTGCGCCTCTTGGCGGGTGTCATATTGGGTCTGGAATTCTTAGGTCAGTTTTTCTTTGGCAGGATGCCCAGTCTTTACATGGCGACATTCCCCAGAAGCAAAGGGAAATCACGCTGAAAGGTTTTCGAAATGGCAGTTTTGGAGTTTTGGTGGCAACCAATGTTGCTGCCCGTGGGTTAGACATCCCTGAGGTTGACTTGGTTGTACAAAGCTGTCCACCAAAGGTGAGTTTTTTCAGTTGTTTGTTGTTTTTTACTAACAATACAAAGTTACTGCTTTGTGTCTCTGCCTTGCTAAAAGCCACGCAGTTGACTTACGGTTTGCGGTAGATTGTCACTTACGGTGGCATATAGCTTTCATTCCAGGATTCTGTGAGTTTGGCAGCCTGAGTTCTAATATAAAGATTTCCAGACTGACCATTTGCTGCCTGGCTTTTTATTTAACTTTATTTTGTACCTTGGATCTTGAAGGCTTGTAGAAAAGAATGTGATAACCTGTTGGTAGTATGTTCTAGCAACCTTCCCACTTCTCTTGGTAAAAGCCTCTCATGGGCCCTTTTGATTTTCTAGAAACTATACACAGTCAGTTTAGATAGGTACACAGACAATTAGAAGTCGGGCTCTGCATTCAGTGTTTTTTTTCTGAGTTGGTTTCTGTGTTTTCCTGCCGATTTCATTTCATTTTTTGTAATGTAGTAAGATTCATTGTGCCTATATACATTTTCTTTATCCATTCATCTGTTGGACATATAAGCTGGTTCCATGTTCTTCAATTGTGAATAAAAACACTCTAATTTGTGAACAAATTTTCAAAAAGACTTGAGTGTATAGAGTTAAGTATGATGTCTTTTTAAAAATACGTTTTAATAAATGTAATAAAATAAGCTTTAATACTTTTAAAGCAACCATTTAGAAATATACAAACCCTTGGGCTATTTGCACTCGGGACAGGGACCACTGTTTGAGAGGTTTCAAAACTCATAGGTATTTGGTGTTGTTCAGTGAGCTTTGCACGGGCTGCTTTAATCTTTATTGTGTCACTCATGCGCTTGGTATCTATAGGATGTGGAGTCTTACATTCATCGTTCGGGAAGGACCGGCAGAGCTGGAAGGACAGGTGTTTGCATCTGTTTTTATCAGCACAAGGAAGAGTACCAGTTAGCACAAGTGGAACAGAAAGCGGTAAAGTGACTTTTTAAACTTGTGTTCAGCACATGCTTAGATCTGAAGGCAACGTCAACCTTTGGAGTCAGGGCTAAAGCTGAGTGTTCTTTCTGTGGTTGAAGGCCTGCTAAATAATTTCCATTTGAAAATGATACATTTCTTGTATTTGAAAGACAATTCTTAGAAAATAGTATGAACATGACCACAAATATTTCAGGAGCTTAGAGAGTATGGAGAAGGGATGGTAGGAAGGAGCGTCGGGATATAAAGGGAACTAGGTATGTGGTTATATGTAGCTAAACACTGGAGAGGCTGAAGCAGGTGAAATCAGGTTTGATACCCTGTCTTTAAGGAGGGCGGGGCGACACTAGATATCCTTAGAGAATTGGTAATTTATGTAAATAATTCCTCCTTTAGAAGGAAGACCTTAGCTGCTCCCTTGCACTAGAGTGGCTTCACTTAGTGGCTGCCACATAGACTAGAACGTGGTGAGGAGTAGTCCGGTGCCTGCGTGAGCAGTGGTGAAGCAGGTGGCCCTGAGAGGAGGGGTGAGATGGTCGTTCACCTGTGGCATTAATTCTCTTTCCAAACCCATAGTCTTTGTCTATGGAGGAGAGTGAGTATTGGACAGTCTCACATTAAGGGTCAGCCTATAAAATAACTCCTTTGTTGCAGTAATTTTAAAAAAACAAGTGTCAGGCTATATATTATTTATTATTAGCTATAAGATTATCTCAGCGGTATTATTTAACCCGCTATCACAAATAAGACAGATACCTGTTAGAATTTATAATTGCCTTATTTACCTTGAGCTGGGCAGATATTTCACCTACGCTATCTCAATAACCTCACCATCCACCTCCCAGCCCCTATCCAACAGCATCCACCTTAACCATCCTCATCTGAGCTATCTTCCATCTATATAATCTTATAATCTTTTATTCTTCATCTGGGCCTTTCCAAGCCATTGTTGGGAGTCTGTTCTCCAGGCCCACGTGATTCCTTCTTCACGCTAACCCATCGTGGCATCCTCCTTCCTTCCTCCTCTCTTCCCATCCATCTTTCCCATTATTCTTCTGTCCTTCTAAGCCACGCCTACCCCATTCTCCCCTGCCCAGGTATAGGCTGTTTAATTAGCCATTCAGGTAGGTTTACACAAGGATAGGCATATCCAGGCAGTACCCAAATCTTGAGGGCCAGTACTAAAAGCATCAGACCAACCTCTAACACTCCTTAGAACTGTTAAGGTCCTGGGAAACAGGGCCAGGTAAGCGCAGAGTACAAGAAAAAGGAAATGTTACTTAGATTCAGTAGAAGCCGTAATCTTTGTACATGAAATTGTGGTTTGTTTTCTTGTAGGGAATTAAATTTAAACGGATAGGTGTTCCTTCTGCAACAGAAATAATAAAAGCCTCCAGCAAAGATGCCATAAGGTATGCTCTCTACCATCACCCAGGTCTGTTTCCGTGCTGCTTCTTGAACATTCAATGTTTCTTTTCTTGCTGCTTATCAGTTGCTCATCATAAAACAGACAACTTGACAGAATAAATGTACTTGTTTTCAGTCCTCTGCTCCATCCTGTTCCTGAGCCCTGTCAATAGTTGGGTTTGTGCTGGACATGTTAAGGATATGTCCCACCTCATCCCTAGTTAGATGTGACCACATTCCAAATTCACTTACTTCCTATGTAGTGAAAGAGGAATGATAGAGGGCAAGGACTGATGAGCTCTCCTCTTGAGTGTGTGACTGGTATCGGCATCGTTGTGTAGAACTGCCGTGTAGACTGAAGGCTTTTCAGGTTCTTGGGATTCCTGGCTCTGGCCCCTGCACATCATAGTCGGGTTGAGTAGGGTTAACATCTTGAAAACAGAATCTGTTTTCCACACTGAGGACTGGCATATATGCCCTGTTAATGTATCCTGAGCTCAGAGGGTATGTGACATGGGGAACAGGGCCCCAGAAGTCAGCACTTTTCACATTTGAGTCAGAATGCTGATCCCTAGGCCATGGCTAGATGTGGCAGTCTCAAAATAGTGCCTTCATGCCTTGGGGCTCAGGAAATGATTGGGGTGGAGTGACAGTGTGAAGTTGGAAAAGGACCCTAAAAACAGCTTCCCAGTGCCTTTGTGATGGCTTGAAGCTTCACCTTTTTGGAGCACTACCCTGACCAGATGCTGCCTGAAGGGCAGTGACCAGGAGTGAGAAGATGAAGTCTACCTTGAGCCATTTCTAGTATGGTTATCCAGGGAAGAAAGGAGAGCTGCAGCTGTAGTTAGTCAGTGACCCTTGCAGCTGACCCTGGATTTTAGGAAGGTGGTTTCTCCTGCTGCACACAGTTTGAACATGTAATAAGCAAAGAAAGTGCTACTTGTTTAGTGGTGAGAGAGTGGGAGCCTTCCCCAAACTGCATTTTCAAGTTGATTTTATCATAGCATGTTTTCCTTTAAGTGCACTAAGATGGGCACTGTGGAGTACTAGCAAGTGTAGGAAATACGGGCATGGTGATCAGGAAGAGGAGGAAGATTCTGGCAGTGGGTAGGAGATATTCTCTAGGGTGGCAGCTTTTTGCCCGCCCAGCTCACCCTGCATAGCATACAGATATGCTGGTTTGTTACTGCCAAGACAATGCCCATTCTCCAGAAAATACTGTGTTCTTAAACTTGATATAGAGCATTTCTTAAAAGTTGCAGAATGTAAGTGGCTATAGTTTCATCTAGTTCTAAACTAATGCTTACTAGTGTTTAGTGGCCTTTTTTTTTTTTTTTTTTAAGTTCAATATTATATACTGTCATTTAAAGACAGTAACAGGGCCAGGTGGTGGTGGCACATGCCTTTAATCCCAGTACTTGGAGGCAGAAGCAGGTGAATCTCTGTGAGTTCAAGGCCATCCTGGTCTACAAATTGAGTCCTAGGACAGCCAGGGCTACACAGACAAACCCTGTCTTAAAACCAAAAGGAAGGAAGGAAGGAAAAGAAAAGAAAGGAGGGAGGGAGGAAGGCAGTACCAGGGCTGCGCATGGTGCTGCACATCTGGAATCTCAGCAGGAGGATGACTGAATATGAGGCCATCCTGTTCTGTATAGCAGCTTTCAGACATAGTAAAGCCCTGTCTCAAAGAGCACAACACAAGCAAATAAGTGCACTGTGTACCTCAGTGTGTCTTCTGTCTCAGCAATGCCTGTAACTCACTGTCTAGAAGATGCCCTTGAACTTGATACCCTCCTGCCTCCACCTCCTAAGGGATTCCCAGCATATGGCAGCACCTCCTTCATTATTCTCTAACAAGTTCATTTGAAACCACAGGCTTTTGGATTCTGTGCCTCCTACCGCCATTGGCCACTTCAAGCAGTCGGCTGAGAAGCTGATTGAGGAGAAAGGAGCTGTTGAGGCCCTGGCAGCCGCGCTGGCCCACATCTCAGGGGCCACATCTGTCGACCAGCGCTCCTTGATCAACTCACAAGCGGTAAAGAGTTGGTGCTTTATAAAATGGCTTAAGCAAAACTGAGAGTTCATTTGAACTTCCTAATTGGCCTCACCTTCTCTAGGAGATGGGAAGGCTCTGTCTGTGTTTGCAATTTTCCTAATCAAAAACAAAACCGAAGGGCCCAAAATAGGTGTGTCCTAGTGAGACTCAGCAGGTTAAGGTTAAGGGCCTGCCACCAAACCTGACAATGACTTAAGTTCGATCCCCAGCCTCCACATAGTGGAAGGAGAAAACAGATTTCTGCACTTGGTGTCTGGCGTCTACACATAAGCTCAAGAGAGACAAATAAACTAAACTGTACTAAGCCTGTATCTGGGTGTGGGGATGTACAGGCCAGCCTGGAACTCTACAGAGTGAGTTCCAGGACAGGCAGCCTACACAGATAAACCCTGGCTCGAAAACCGGAAAAAAAAAAAAAAAAAAAGAAGTATTAAAACCCACTGACTTGAACGTTGGTACATTAAAGTTTCATGTTTTTATTGCTGTAGACCAGTGTGGCATAAGAACACTGGTAGCCTGTCTTCATCCGGTCCCCTTCAGGGCAGCCCTTGAGCAAACTGGTGGCTGGGTCCTGACATTAATACTCCCCACCAGGCTAAGGCTGCCCCAGTCCACCCATCGGTGAGGCTGGGTGGTTGTGCTGTCAGGGAAAGCTTCCCCAGAAATACTATTGTCCCCATAGCAAGTGCTTATGGTGCTGCTTGGTTTTCAAGACTTAAGTCCACGCCCCTCTCTCCCCTAAGGGCTTTGTGACCATGATCCTGCGGTGCTCCATTGAAATGCCCAACATCAGTTATGCTTGGAAAGAACTTAAGGAGCAGCTAGGCGAAAGCATTGATGCCAAAGTGAGGGGGATGGTCTTCCTCAAAGGCAAACTGGTGAGTCTGGGTCCTCTGTGACTTCATCTTAGCTTGGTAGTTAGCTGGTAACCAGAATGTGTCCGCTCCCTGCCTGGAGGAGATGCTGCATCTCCTCACTCTTCCTCTGCGCTTTGACAGCGCAGTCTCCAGCCCAAACTGCTCTGCACACAATGTCAGCCTCCCAACACACAGCTGCCTTCCTGCCATCTTCCCTTCCATGGTTCATTAAGTAGCTTAGTTGGGTATTTTGAATTGAAATTTTTTAAGTTATTGTGGTACCTTTATGGGAAAATGAGAATTACCAGGGCAGATAGGTGTTCTTGGGGAATAGCTTTGACTGCGGGAACCTTTGGGGCACACGTTCACATGTGCATGGAGAGCGCAGAGCCCTGTCTCAGGTGAAGGTGCTTCTGCGGTGGGGAATACCTGATCAGAGCAGCTGTCCATCTTCAGAGGCTAAGGGTAAGCTTGTTTTGCTTACCAGTTCCACATCTTGACCCCAGCGCGCTACTGTCTACTGTCACACCATGCCTTATTCCCAGTGGGTGCTGACTTGGTTACTAAACAGTGCCTTCCCATTGTCCTTTGAGACTTAGCTCTGACTCCCCGTGCAGCTTCCCAGTCCTTACTGTGCAGCAGAGTTCCTGGAACATGTTCACCCTGGTGAATCTTCCTCTGCCCTGATTGCTTACATAGGAAGGCCTCGAGCTAGTGACTTCTCTAGAAACCCTCTCTAGAAACCCCAGTGACGCGGTGCTCCTGGCTCTGCATGGGAGAAGCCTGTGAATGTCAGTCTTTTCGCACCTAACTGACAGCATGCTGAGGCTGGTGAAATCTCTGGGTGGAAAAAGTGCTGCTCAGACTGTCAGCACTGTGTGAGCTAAGAGTAGTGTGTTTGTAGCTCCTAGCTGATAGGCCATTCTCACGTTCTCACATAAAACCGATGAAAAGCTAGAGGTCAGCCCCAAAAGCTAACTCCGTTTTCTGCTCTTCATTGTGTCCTCCTGAGTGTGAATTAGCACAGTGTAACAGCCAGGAGTGCCTACCTGCCCTGGCAGTTGCTTATCCTTCAGCTGCCGCTGTTTGTAGAAGCCTGTGTTCGCCAGGCTCTCGAGTTCCATCTAACTCGGTACCTTCTGTTTTCTTTATATTCTGCAGTGTCAGTGTGTTAGTTGGATTAACTCTTCCTGCTTTGATTTCTAGGGAGTTTGTTTTGATGTCCGCACTGAAGCAGTCACGGAAATTCAGGTATTTTTCTTTTGGATTTCAGTGTTTGTAGACCCAAATCATACAGTATTTATTCTGAAGGCAGGGTGACAGTGTGGACCACAGAGAACAGTCTCCGTTTTCTTGTGACCCTGCTTCTGGGCCTGCCTTGCTCCTTCCTGTAGTTGGGCCCAGCGTCTGCTCTGCTGCTCTGTGCGTGCTTTCCTGCATACTTGCCGTTGCTGTGTTTCTTAACACTGTGCCAAGTGTGTTCCTCAGACGGCTACAGCAAATTTCAAAATGTAGATTGCGGGCTGCCCTCCAGAACGCCTGTCCCCACACTCACCACAGCTTTGGGACCTCTTACTTGGCACTAGCATCTTTCTAAGCACCTAGTTATCCAACTTGTTCCTTGGAGAGATTACAGTAAGTTTTTCTTATGGCCTTAAAACCATGGAATAAACTTTCTGCCCTCAGGAAAAGTGGCATGATTCGAGACGCTGGCAGCTCACTGTGGCCACGGAACAGCCGGAGCTGGAAGGACCCCTGGAAGGGTATCGAGGCGGCAGGGGTCAGCGGGACAGCAGCCGTGGTTCTTTCAGAGGACAGCGGGGTGGAAGCAGGAACTTCAGGGGACAAGGCCAACGCGGAGGAAGTAAAAACTTCAGAGGTCAGCGACCAGGTGGTGGCAACAAAAGTAACAGATCCCCAAATAAAGGCCAGAAGCGGAGTTTTGGTAAAGCGTTTGGTCAGTGAGTAGAAGCAAGCAGGAACTGCACACTGTGGACGCCAGTGCCCTTCCTACTGTCAAAGCCCCAGTACTTCCTTCTGTTTTGATCATTTGCTCCCCCACCCCCATTCCTTGCAGAGAGGCTTCTGAACTATTTGATCTAACCATCAACTATCTTTTGTGAAAAGGGATAGGAATTCATCCTATCATTTTGCATTCTTTTCCAACGTATATCTAGATTTATGAAGTAAAGCCAACCACGGATCCATCTATGCTCGTATGTTGATCTTGCAAGTTCATCCTTGTGTGTACACTGGGGCCTGAGCTCAGAACCTCGCACATGTGGACCATGTACGAGCCCTACTGCCAAACTCCATCTCTAGTCCCTAAAAGTCTCTCTCACTCATATCCTGTAAAGAAAGGACCTAGGGGATATGTCAGTCTCTGGAGAACTGCATGAGTCAGAGCTGTTTATTTTTGTTCGCATTCCTTGGCCTCCTCACAAGCAAATTTCTGGTCTGTACATGTACCTGCTGAGGGCTGTTACCAAGCAGTGCTTTTCAAAAGCCATTTCAGACTTAGCTAATTGAAGCAGTTTGTGCCAGCCTCTGGATGGGAACAGGTAACACAGATTGTGATTCACTCCGTAGAGTCTCCGCATACTCTGTTTCTCGTTTAGGTGACTTTTGTTCCAGTGAGTTCTCCGCAGTGTATTTAGGTACATTTTCATAGGAACCAGTGTCTTCAAAGTTTTGTCCCAAATGTCTGATGTCTAGATTTTTTCCCCCCATGGGTGATGAGACTGGATAGAAGGTATTTAAGGTCTTCTGCCCTACTTTTGGAAGATTAATTTACCAAGAAGTAATTAAGGGAAGATGGGTCTTTCTTGGCATTGCTGAAGAATGTTTAAGAACAGCACAACAGTGTTCTTGATCTTCACGTATGAGGAGGCAGCGGGAAGAATGCTTTGAATGGTGGCCCTTTTATGGGTCATGTCTCTTCTAGTGTGCAACCGGGCTTTTAAGGGGCAGAATGGGACAATATTGTTTTCTCAGTGGCCTAGATCTTAAAGCACAACGTAAGATCTATTTCTGTTAAGCTGCTTCTCCATTGAAAACATCACTGTTTAGCGAATCTGTCTAAGACAAACTGCCATTTTAAGCTGTTGCTTTGAGGGAACTGAGGAACTTAGCGTAGCACCTGGCCCCATGATAGTTGCCTGAGCTATTCTTTAATACCTGCCTGGGTGTTCTTTTCTCTGGGAAACATCTCACCTAGCTCAAGTGGTGGGGTCGTCTAGCCTGCCTAGCAATTCTGTACAGAGAATCTTAGAGCAAGCTAGGAAGGAAAATCAGATTCAATTGTTTAGATGGCTAAGATCTTGAGACTCAATATCTGATTTTAGTGTGATCCTTACCTTCTTCCCCGAACACCTCAGCATCAAAGAGCTCTGGTAACCAAATCAGCTGCAGAGAGTTGAGGCATGGTCCTTTTTCTATTTAGATTCAGTTTTCACCTTGAGCCTGACCCAGATAGTCCTTGTCCTCTGTGCTGGGAATTCTTTTGGATTTCTTTTCTTTGTCGATGACTCTGTGCCCTGTAATAGGTTTTGGTTTTGTTCAATTACTTGGGCTCGATGTAATGAAACATTTCACTATTAGGATAAGAAATCTGCCCTGTGACGCATATGAAGGGACATGCTGGCTGTACTTTCAGGAGTGCTGGCACAGCTAGGAGTGCTGGCACAGCTAGGCCTTTCTGGATTATGGGTTAGTCTGTAGAAAAATGACCTGCTGGAAACCAAACACAGTCAAGGGGAGAGTAATAGGAATTTTAATGTACACAACTTGCTTAAAAGAAAACATGTCTCTTTGAACAAATGAAGATAGGTTTTCTTCTGGACCCCAGGATCTAAACAATATTTATGTGTATAATTCAGCTAATATTTGGTTTAAGTGCATTTATTGGGAAATGTTACCATTTTTACTATTTTCTACAGAGAAAATATTTTTCAGTTTATCAAATACCTTGACTTTGGAATTACAACCTGTTTTTCAGTTCCAGCTGTCTTGTGTACTTGTTTCTCTGCAGTTGTACATAAAATGTTTTTACATTAAATGAGTTACTATATAAAGTACTGCATTATGCCATAATAAAGATACTAATACATTATATTTAGTTTTTGGTGGCGTTCGTTTTCTAAAATGAAAATAGCTTGGCATTTTTATAACAGTGACTGCTAGGTATACAGCTCTAGTAAAACTTGGGGCTAGGGCTGCAGCTTGGTGTGGAGACTTGCCCTCCTTTGCATGTTTATGGACGGGGGTGGTAGAAGTAAAAGGATCAGGAAGGGAGGTTAGCCTTGGCTAAATTTTCATAAAAATAAAAGCAATCCTACATTAACATTTTAATAGGCAATTTTATACAAATTCATTTCTTGAAAAGAATTATTCAGTTTTGTGAATTGCTCTCACATTCTGTATTTATCTTTCTGTACATATAGATACACTGGATCTATATGTATGAGATTTGCTTAAAACTTTAAAAAATAGTTTTACATTAATTTTTTGTTGTTTTCAAGTCAGGATCTGCTACATAGTGCTCCTGCAACTAGGTAGACCAGATAGGTCTTCAATTCGAGAGAGCCATGAGACTCTGCCTCCTGAATGCTGGTAGATTTGGTGGGGAGGGGAAGGTATTGTTAGGTTTTTCAAGACAGCGTTTCTTTTTGTTGCTCTGGCTGTCCTGGAACTTAAGCTGTAGGCCAGGCTGGCTTGAAACTCATCTCCTGCCTCTGCCACCTGAGTGCTGGGATGAAAGATGTGTGCCTGTATTAAAACAATTAAAAAACTTGCAAGCAAAAACACACCAAAATTAATCAGACCCAGAGGCTATACAACTTAAAGAGCTTTTTTGTTTGTTTGTTTTTTTCAAGACTGGTTACTCTGTGTATCCTTGGCTGTCTTGGACCCACTTTGTAGACCAGGCTGGCCTCAAACTCAGAGAGATTGGCCTACCTCTGCCTCCCTGAGAGCTGGGATTACAGGTGTGAGCTGCCACACAGCAAAAAGGTTGCCTTTTTTTTTTTTTTTTTTCTTTCTTTCTGTTTTTTTTTTCAAGACAGGGTCTTTGTAACAGGGACCTGGTTGGCCTCAAACTCAGAGATCTGCCTACCTCTGCCTCCAAGTACTGGGATCAAAGGCATTCACCACCTGGCTGTTTAAAGAGCTTACATATAGCTGGAATTGCCACTGGAAATGGAAGTTGTGAAGCTTCATATTAAGTTTTATACTTTAAGTATCAAATATTTTACCTACTAGATGTTTGGTTGGAACTGCTACTCACCTCCATGCAAGTTGCAATGCACCGGCTGCCTCCTTCCCTCAGCCCCACCCGCAGAGAGACAGCCCTCGCCTCAGATCTAGAAAACCCATTACCTTAGCCTGCACATGGGACTTCCTGGCTCTGTCTGAACCCTACTGGGAACAGTACCTAATAAACCTGCATTCATCTACCCTGCACTTTTCCTGGGGAACCCACTATAGACCAAAGTACAGTTACTACCAAAGTCCAACTTGGTAAACCAGTAAATTCTATTGGGGTTACTTACAGGAATATAGTAAGGGGTTATAAGGAGCAGAAACAACTCAAAGACAGCTGCATCTCCAAAGCCCACTCCAGCATGAGTGACAGCTTACAAACCTGGAAGGCTCCTTCCCAGGTGCCCCAGCCAATGTAAACCTGGGCAGGTTTCTGCTTCTTCCAGGCATCTGGCCTGGACTTAGTCTTCATTGGAGCTTTTCTCCTCAGTCTTTGCAGCTCAGGTTCACTTAGTCCAAGGACTCAGCTTCTGTTGCTTACTCTGGCAAGGAAAGACCTCTTGAATCTGGTTAGTTTCTGGGACTTCCTGAAGCTGTTTTGAGTCGTTTACTTTCCTGCTTAAAGAGCTTTCCCAAAGGATGGACAGGAACCTGTTACACAACCACTGCCAAAACTATAAGTTCTAACAGCCTGGCCTGGTGCCTCAGGCAGATCTCCCTGGGTTTGAGGCCAGCCTGTTAGCTACTCACACCACCTCAAGGAGCAGCAGGACAAGAAAGGCCCTGCTGTGGACTCCTTTGTAAATCTTCAATCAAAGGGTTTTTTGTTGTTGTTGTTGTTTTGTTTTCTCAGAGTAAATGTTTATTTTGGAGCCAAATTTGAGTGATTACAGTCCAGGAACATATATTCAGGTCTTCCCAAGTACAGTGTTCCAATATAGAAGCAGTTTCATGGAGTTCTTATAGTACAGAACAAAGAAAATTTGAAATCAAGGTATTTTAAAAATGTACTGGAGGCATCTAGGTGAGGTGACACACGACTTTAATCCCAGCACTCAGGGAGGAAGAGGCAGGCAGATCTATTGTGAGTTTGAGGCCAGCCTAAGCAAGCCAGTCCAGGACAGCCAGTGCTACATAGAGAAACCCTGTCTCAAAAATTCAAGAGAGACAGAGAGAGCGCATTGGTGGAAACGTTAAGTTACAGTTACAGGCAGAGGAGTCTCACCTAAAGGCCCCAGATGCTATCTAATAGTAGCAGATAGGCCTTCTGATAGGTGGAGAACAGATTTAGGTCAATACAGTGCAACAGTGTTTCTCTGTTTTTCAGGATGTTAGGCCTGACATACAGGTGGGCACTAAGGGCTCTTTAAGAGAAATAGCTCTTTAACCCAAGAGAAATAGCATCATTTCTAAACATTCTAATCTCTTCAAAGTAAAAAAAAAAAAAAGTTGTAGTAACGTTTGCTTTGTCTTTTCATTTTCCTGGGATTCTGTCTAAATCCCACACAAGGCGGTGAGTATGGGGCACCCCAACTGTGCCAAGCAGAGCTTTATCATTTACATGAGTGTTCCTAATCCTCATCCTTACCTTTAGCTGCTAATCTCTCTCTACCATCCTTTTACTGCACAAGGACAAGTTTCAAGGCTCTGTGTTTTTTTGCCCTCAACCTCTAGTTTCACATAGGATAGCAGACCCTCCCTTTGAAAAAGAAGAGGAAAATAGGAAACTTTAACATTGATTAAATATGGTTAACAACCTTACTCAACGATACATTGCCTTAGGTGAAAGTAAGAAAACAGAATAAGAAACTGTCTCGGATCTGAGCCAACAGAGTAAAGTGAGTTGCTGACTTCTGCTTTGGTAGCCTGCCTGCCCCTCCCTCTTCTGAAGGGCGCATACATCTATTCTTCTCCTTTGAGAAGTGAACACCAATGTCCACTTACACAGCAAGTTCTGTTTGCTAAAGATGAAACTGTCTTCATAGAAATCTGCAAATTCAGCTTCTGTAAAACTTGCTCAGCTCCAGGAAAAACTTCTGTTGAATAGGGATTAAAAAAAACCCAAAAAACAAAAACACCCTAAGATAGTCACAAGATTCTGACAATATCTAACATTATAAACCGTGGGATGTTTCTGATCCGGGCTGAGTCTCTTTACTCAACTGCTGCTGCTCAGAAATTAAAAGTTTTCCTTTATCTCTGAGTGCTGAGAAAGGCCCCACTTCCCTCAAGAGTTCTAGCATCTAGAACCAACACCTTGAGCTCTGACCCGACCTCAGTGTCTCGGAAATCCAACCAAAGGTTATTAAGGGCTGTTGAGAGAGATTGGTGTTGAAGGACCCCATCATCAAGCCTTGTGACCTGATTGTGAACTATAGGACTCGTGTGGATTAGAACTCACTTCTGAAACTTACCCCGTGACCTCTACATGCATAGCAGGACACAAGCACACTAAACACATGCACACAAGTGAAATAATATTTAATTATACTTCATTAAACTTTTTAAAAAATTTAAAAGGTTTTATCTTAAACTGAGTTTGGTGGCACATGGTAATCCCATTGGAAGGCAACGGCAGGAGGATTGCCAGGAGCTCAAGGCAAGCCTGTGGAAGTACCAGACCAGCCAAGGTTATAGAACAAGGCCTTTTCTAATCCCAGCACCCTGGAGGCAGAGGCAGTCAGATCTCGGATCTGCAGGACAGCCAAAGCTACATAGAACCTGTCTCAATAAATAAATACTAATATTAGTACTAACATATAGTCCGTGAGTGGCACACCTCAGGGACCTGTGAGGTACCACAGTGGGCTGAGAGGCGCCACTACAGGAGCTGCCGCTGCGGTGGTAGCTTCTCTCCACAGCCATAAGCCTCCGCCAAAGACACCTCCCCCCCCCCCCCCCCCCAGGCCTGCAAGGCCTTCCTGTCCTGACTCATGGGCCCAATCCAAAAAAGGGGGGAGGTGGAGGTGGGAAAAGAAAGCCACCAATCCCTGAATTCCCCAAGCTCAGGACTTGAAATCCCACCAAACTTCACCCTGGGAAGTGCTGCCCTCTAAGAAATCCTAGGTAAGCCCTGCCTACTTTTCAATCCACTGCTGTTTCTCAGCCATTCCTGGATTTTTCCCTCCCATTAAATCTACCTGAGGTTCATTGTGCCTTGTGACTTTCCAGAGCTGTAATACTTTCTCCGGAGCAGAGCTACAATGCTTTCCCTTCAGAGCTCCAAAACTTACAAAGTAAGCACCAGCGTGGCTGGGTGGTGGTTCACCCATGAATTCTAGCGCTCTGGATGCCGGGGTGTGCGGCAGGTGCACAGGAAGATGCTGAGTCTGAGGCTATCTATCCCGCGCTACGTGGTAGCAAACCATCCCAAAAAATAAAGGGCTGAAACGGAGAGTGAATCTATTTGCTAGCTTGAAACAAGATCTGGCGCAGGTGTTAAGTCTGCAGATAATTGCCACCACACCTGGCTCCGGGCCTCTCTGAGATTTTCAGGTGGTTGGAAGCATGTGAGCTGGCGCAGGAAGTAAAGGCTAAGCCTGAAGGGCTGAGTTTGATTCCCAAGGGCCTGTCCTCTGACCTCTACGTGCACTCCGTGGTACACGTTCCTCCAAATAGAATCTTCAGCTCAGTGATAGCCTAATGCACTAATATTTGTACAATTCCTGCCTATCAACTGAGCAGTTACCGAGAGAAATTAGTGTTAACGGTACCCTGAATTTCATTTAAGTTAGGGACTGAACCCCCGGTCTCAGGCACTATAGGTAAGTACCTTACCCCTAAGCTATACCCCACAGATCTGATTCTGAACATTTTCATAGAAACTGTATATCCATCCCTCGGGATGAAGCGCGAGAAGCCACACAGCTCCAGGAGCAGATGAAGGCTCTGTCCTCCGGCGTGAGAGCTTCGTTGCCCTGACGACGGCTGTTGTGGCGACCAGAGCGCCCTCCGGTTGGCTGCTGCCGAGCGTCTCGCGCTGCCCCCTACGGAGTTCATTGGTCGGCGCTCTACAGTCACGACGCGCCGTAAGTGAAGTGTCGCAACGCGGGGGCCTCCGGCGTCTGGTCCTCAGGTGGGGAGGCGGCCATCAGCTCAGGCCGCGATGGCAGGCGCTCTGGGGCCGGAGATCCGTGAGAAGTTCCAGGCGGCGCTGGCCCTGTCTCGGGTGGAGCTGCACAAGAACCCGGAGAAGGAGCCTTACAAGTCGAAGTACGGCGCGCGCGCGCTGTTGGAGGAGGTGCGTGCGCTGCTGGGCCCGGCGCCCGAGGACGACGACGACGAGCGGGCCGCCGAGGATGGGCCGGGGGACCAGGCCCAGGGCGCGGCCGAGCCGCGGGACACCGAGGGCCCGGGAGCGCAGCGGGTGCTGCGGCTCGCGGTGGTCGAGTTCCACCTTGGCGTGAACCACATCGACACGGAGGAACTGTCTGCCGGCGAGGAGCACCTGGTCAGGTGCCTGTGCCTGCTGCGCCCCTACCGCCTGTCGCTCGACTGCGTGTCTGTCTACATCCAGGCGCAGGTGAGATTCAGGGATGTCTCAGTTGGTTCGTCCCCAGCAGCGCAGAACCCCAGACCTGTAATCGTAGCACTCGGGAGGCTGCCACAGAAGGGTTGCTTCGAGATCCTGGCTAGCCTCGGTTACAAAGCGAAGCTTAGTCCCTTTTAATTTGTCTTAACACCTGCCCCACCGTCTGCTTGCGAGCTCCCTCTGAGCCCTCGCCGCCTCACCCAGCCTCGCTTGCTGCCTTCCTTAGTCCTGGGCAGAACCGTAGAGTCTACGCTTTCCAACTTTTTGACCAGGTTAGTTTCATTCTATAAAGAAAAACCCTCCGAGATTCAGAATGACAAGGGATAGCAAGAGTAATCCAATCTTAGTTCAAAACAAAATATCCAAAATATCTCCCCCTGCCCCCAACAGGGCTTCTCTGTGTAGCCCTGGCTATCCTGGACTCTGTAGACTAGGCTGGTTTCGAACTCACAGAGATCCACCTGCCTCTCCCTCCCAGAGTGCTGGGATTACAGGCGTGCATCACCGGCGCCTGGCTCAAAATGTTCACATTCTTACTATATTCTTTTGATTGCTCAGCAAGGAATTCCCAGCTTTTCTTCATGTGACTCAAGACGTTTTAATAACTTTCTTTTTCCTCATAAGGTGTCTAGAGACCTTTTAATAACTTTTTGTTTGTTTGTGTTTAGACAGGATTTCACGTCTAATGCTTAACTTCATCTTCCAGTCTCCAACTCCTCAGTGCTAGGAACCTCCTCTGCACACACACACACCCTTTATTTTTATACCGAGTATTGTTTTGTAGCCCAGGCTGGCCTTAACCCATGAGCCCCCTGCCTCACCCTACTTGCTGGGATTACAGGAATGGGCCACCATGACTGACTCTTGTTTTAGTAAGTTCATTGGTCCAAACTGATTTCTCCTTCTGATCTTCAAATTTTTGTAAACACTGTGTCCCATTTATAGGATGCATGGTTTATTAAGAAGCAAGTTTGGCTTTCTGCTTTGGAGAACATAACACTTCAAAATTCAAACAGTGGGTAGAGTTTTCCAGACCCTTGGGTATAACTCAGTGGTGGAGCATTTACTTAGCACTCCAGGTTTCACCTTCACACTGTGGGAAAAGAAATACAAATGACATCTGACTTCCATATGCCAGGTTACTTTCTTCGGCTTACAGACATTTTCATCCTACTGTCCATATATACTCATACGTGAACCAGGGAATATCTGCTAAGATTGATTGTTGAGTAGGTAGGCCTTAAGGGAAAATCTCAAAACTTTTATCATGATTCATTAAAATGAAAAGCCAAATAATAATAATAACAACAACAATAATCACTCCCTGTCTTTTCTACTCACTACTCACAGCTACAGTGGGCGACACAGATAGGGATAGTTTATGTCTGTTCATATACACAAGTGTGCTAAAGAAATTTTAAGATGTCCAGTTCAAACAACAGGTCAGCCTGCATGCCAGCACTTGGGATGCAGAGGCAGGAGGATCTCTGTGAGTTCAAGGCCAGACTGGTCTACAGAGCTAGTTCCAGACAGCCAAGGCTACAGAGGAAAACCCTGTCTCAGAAAACGCCCAAAGGGGGGGAATCAAAATAACCCGCTTCATCAGTTCCTAAGCTTTAACCCTGTGTGAGGTCACTCTGCTGAAGCTTGACTGGATTTGGAATCACCCAAGAGATGCCCCTGTGACTGTACCCGGGGGGGTGTTTGCAAAGAAATGAACTCTGGATGTGGGTAGCAGCGTCCCTTGGAAAATGCCAGCCAGTGCCAGCGTTTCTCTCTGTACTGATTGTGGTTTCAGTGAGGCCAGCCACATAATGCTCCTGGTTCCATGCCTTCCACAACAAAACGAACTGTCCCTTCAAACTGTGAGCTCAAATAAAATGTGTATTTTAAAAGTTGCTTTTGTCAGAGTATTTTGGCACAGCAGCAACAACAAAAATCAAGCTTTTTTTAAAAGGTTTAAAATCTTAGGAGGTCTTGGAGATGGCTTGGAGTAAAGGCCCTTTTGCTTGAGTTCAATTTCTGGGACCCATGTGCTGACAGGAGAGAACTGACTCCTGTGTGTAGCCTTCCACATGCATATCTCGGTACACCTACACATACAAATGACACAGCTTTTTGAAAGGGTTTTAAACCTTAAACATTAAAATTATTCCACTATTGCGGCTACAGTGTTAGGAACCATTGCAGAATGTAAAGAGTGCGTCTGCAGGGTGTACTGTATATTGCTGATTTTAAGATACACGTTGCAGTCTTGGTATACCTAAAGTAAGAGGGTCTCATGGTAGCGCTGGAGAGGTGGCTCGGTGGTTAAGAGCACTGGCTGCTCTTCAAAGGGTAGGGGTTGGATTCCCAGCACCCATTTGGAGGCTCATGACCATCTGTAATTCCAGTCCCAATGGATCCCACACCTTTGGCCTCCACAGGTACTGCACAGAATATACATGCAGGCAAAATACCCATGCGCATAAAATAAAAACTAAAATTAAAGATAAATAGCATTGTTTGCATATGTAATCCTTGTATTTCTAAGAATCAAGTTAAACAAAACAAGAAAGGAAACTATGTTAAATTTGTTATCCTTAAGATACATAGAGCTAGGGGTGGTGGCTTACTCCTTTAATCACAGCACCTAGGAAACTGGGGCAGGTGGAGCTCTGTGAGTTCCAGGCCAGCCTGGTCCACATAGCAAGATTCAGAACAGTCAGGGTTGGCAGACTGTTTGAAAACAAACAAAACCCCTAAGAGATGAGTATATATGCACACATACCTAAGGTCCGTTAGTGGCATTCCGGTAGTAAGTCATAACTAGTTACAGACTTTTTAGAAATTCAACATTAATAACAGCAATATTAGGAATAATAGAACGGGGGCTGGAGAGATGGCTTAGTGGTTAATAGCACTGGCTGTTCTTCCAGAGGACCCTGGTTCAATTCCCAGCACCCACAAGGCAACTTACAACTGTCTGGTCTGTAGCTCAAATTACAGTAGATCTGATTCCCTCACACAATCACCAAGTGTACATGTGTACATAAGAATAAAATTTTAAAGAAGAATAATAGAACTAATAATTTTAAAAAGAGAATCTCATAAGCATGATCAGAGATAAAGATGTCATTACTCTAGCATTCATTGTAGATCTGTGTGAGGTCATTTTGTGTAGCTGTGACCAAAGTCCCTGACATAAACGCTTAAAGAGAGGAATGTTTGTTTGTTTGTTTGTTTTTTTCAGAAAGTTAGTTCAGTTTGCTTGGCTGCATGGGCTGTGTATGGCTGTGGTAGTATGACAGGACATCTCATGGGCAGGAAGCAAAGTCAGAAAATACTGACTTCGACACCGTGAGTTACTTTAATTGGATGTATTCAATTACCATTTTTCTTTCCTCACTTTCCAGAATAACCTGGGCATCTTGTGGTCTGAAAGGGAAGAGATTGAAACCGCACGGACTTACCTGGAGTCATCGGAAGCACTGTATAATCAGTACATGAAAGAGGTATGTTCCATGGCAGATGAAAACGTAAATTTGGGAGGCTGGAGAGATGGCTCAGCGGTTAAGAGCACTGTCTGCTCTTCCAGAGGTCCTCGAGTTCAATTCCCAGCAACCACATGGTGACTCACAACCATCTGTACTAGGACCTGATGCCTTCTTCTGGCATGCAGATGTACACGCAGATAGAATACTCATATGTATAAAATAAATAAATAAACCTTAATTTAAAAAATTGTAAATTTGGACTAAAACTAGTCAAGAGCTGATGGGCTTTGGAGATGGCTGACTTTATAAAGTGTTTGCCATGCAAGCATGAAGACTTGAGTTTTACCCCCAGAGCCCATATAAAAGCGCTGTCTGCCTTATACTTGTAATACAGAGGCTGAGGAGCCAGTGGCTCTGGAGCTCAGAGTCAGCCACCCTAGCCAGCTCAGTAGGTCCCAAACCAGCGAGACACCCTGGCACAAAAAAAAGCAAGATGTTGGCTTCTGAGGAACACTTGAAGTTGACCTTTGTCCTCCACAAGCAGATGCACACATAAGAAGATTCTATTCATGATATTGATGTGATTTTTTTTTTTTTTTCAGTATACCCAGGAATTCCCCTTTAGCGCTGTCTGAAATTACTTCATATTTAACACTGAGGTTCTTAAAAATAATCCTTGGGTAGAGTATAATGGCAGAGATGGTCTTAATATAATCATAAAGGAAATAGTCTAATGTTATCCAAACATACATTTGATTTGAATGGTTTGTAGTAGTTTATTTTAATTTATTTATTTCATTTTTGTGTGTGTGTGTGTTTGCTGCATGTATATCTGTGCACTGTGTGCATGCCTGGTGCCCTTGGAGGCATCAGATTCCTTGGAACTGGTTACAGTGGTTTTGAAACCACTGTGTCAGTGCTGGGAACTGAACCCAGCCAGATGCCCTGCAAGAGAAGCCAGTGCTCTTAACCCTGAGCAATCTCCAGCTCATTTTTGTTTTTAGACTATAGATTTTATGTTGTTTTCACTAAAGACAACAGTGCTTTGAGGGAAAGCAGTTACCAGAACACATCAGAAGTCTTTGTGGCTGTGGTGTGATATCAGAATCACCCAAAGGACTTGTTAAGCCTCATGTAGGCTCTTGTAATTCCAGCAAGTTGGAAGGTTTAGGGAGGAGAAGCTTGAGTTCAAGACCAGCCATACCACACAGCAAGACCATCACAAACCAATACAAAAGCCTCAGCAGACCTGGCTTCAGGCCCTTCTGCAGCAATTCTGGGCTGGGCCTGAGAGTTTGCTATTGCACAAGGTAACGTTTATGCTGGTGCTGTGATTACTATGTTGAGAGCCCTGCTCTGTTATGCCCGAATCATGTGACACCCCCAAAAGACCGCAAGGAGTCGAGTCCATTGCAAAACACATGAGGATCTTTTTATTACAAGCCCAAGCTCGGGCTCACACCTTCACTGATGCAGCAGTTGAGAGTAGAGCCACAAAATTTTAGATATATGTATCTATATAGATTATATCTATATCTATCCATCTATAGATATAGATGTAATCTATGAAGACATTATTACAAAATACCTGATAAACTTTAAAATGTTTCATAGCCTTAAACACATTTTAGAAGAAATCTGTTTTTGCAATATCAAAATAAAGTAACCTTCTTAGGAGTGAAGTCAGAAAGCATAAACATAATTTTAAAAGTCAAAACCAAATTTTACCAGTATAAACAATTCAGTCTCTAAAATCAATACCAATTTAAAATGAGACTTGTTTTCTTAGTCTAAAAGGAGATAGGATGATAAACAAAATTTATTTATGACTAAGAGGTTCTGAAATTTTTTCTGCCCTACCCCATACCACATGGCAATTTCAAGATGGCAGAATCACATCACATGGCAAGTCACATGGTTGCTATTTTAAAACAACTGTGCTTCTTGTAACTGTTCGTTACAAACGCGTATGTACAGATATATATGTTCTAAACAAGAGTTTGAATTTAACCTTTAAACATACCCAAAAATTGTTTATCTAGAACCAAGACATACAGAGCATATTAGCCATTTAGGATCAGTCAGGGATAAGCATGTAATGGCCATACGTACATTTAAACAGACAAAACTTTTCTTAACTCCATCCAGCTGTAATTTCAAGTGTACTTTGTTCTATCAGTCTGGACAAGCTTGCGCCACCTGCTCCTGCTCAGCTCTTGGCTGTTCTCTACTTGTCCTGCCCTGAGGCATGCTCCCACCAGCAACCAGAGATGCCCCAGCTTGTAGTGCTGTGCCAGGTCGATATCCGGCAGGTTGAGCTGAGAGAAGGGTTGGCCAGTCCAGCTGGACACCCTCCGTGGATGAGTGGGATTATGAGTGTCGATGGCCCGGACCTCCCCAGATGACCCAGGGAATAAACCACCATGAGCTGGGAGATCTGTCGAAGCAGGAACTCGGTTTATTGAATAAAACAGTCCTTTTTATAGGTTTGGGTCAGGAGGCAGGGTTAAGGAAGTGAGGTAAGATGACGTAGTGGGCAAGGTTAGGTAGTGTAAGGAGAGGTGGGTCAACGACAAAACTCCACGTAACAGTTACCAGGCAGGGTTGATTTTAAGGTGGATATGCTGAATCACTTTTGCCAGGAAGTGGCGCCTCTTAAATCGGAAGCTAAAGAGAGGTCTCCTAACTCGAGACAGGCTCAGGTAGATACAGCAGGACTTACCAGGCCCAACAGTGCTGGGAGCATGGGACAGGCAGAGTCACCACAGGGCACAGCTGCTTGGCCATCTGCCTATTGAGACCATCATAAGCAAACAAACCCATAAAAGAACAACACAAGAAAACAATGTACCTGTACAACGTGTGCAAAGAGAACAAGAAGAAGAAGAAAAAAAACCAAAACTCAGAACAGTGGCCTGTCTCTCAATGGGCCCTGCATCCTGTTCTATTAGGGGTGGCTTGCACCAAAATCAGGCTCCACCCAACTACACCAGAGCTTGGAACGGTGGCCTGTCATTCCACCAGACCAGAGACTGGAGCAGCAACAAACTTGTCAGATCAGAGACTAAAGCAGCAGCCAAGCTCTGCCAGACCAGAGGCCAAAACAGCAGCAGAGGTGCCAAGCCTGGGGTTCCACATACCTTGGCGCCTATTCACCTCTGTCACTAGAGCCTGTGGAGCATGGCTTGAGCCTCCCTGAAATGGGCAAGAATTTAAATCAAGGGATTCAGAAGGAGTCTGTCCCATGTTATACGTCATCCAAGTCCCGTCAAAAGAAATGAGAACAGTCACCACAGATAGCTAGAGACACACAAAACCAAACAACAGATTCTGCCAGGTGAGGTGGGTAAGAACCCAAAATCAGTTCATTGGCGGCACTTCCTGTGTCTGTGGGAGCGACCCACTTTCTTCTAGGCTTATCAAACAGAATTGGGACCCTATGTCCCTCACAGTGATATTGGGGAGCCCTGTACCCACCAGGATCTGGGATGTCTTCCAGATCTCTGTGGCCGTGGTCTGCCAGCTCATCAACTAGTGTACCATCAACATGACCACTCCCTGGCCACCCACTGTGTACCACCTTGAGATGTCAAGAAAACACAGAATGACAGAACAGAGACACAGAACTTGGCCAAGACAAAAGTTCTTATCTGGGGTTTCCATCCTCCTGCTTGGGCATCCTGGGGGGGAGCCTTGGGGATCCAGACAAGCCCCCAAGTATGTTGTGCCTGATTCACATGACCCCCAAAAGACATCCAGGCATCGAGTCCATTACAAAACACATGAGGAACTTTTTATTACAAGACAGAGCTTGGGCTCACACCCTCACTGATGCCATAGTTGAGAGTAGAGCCCTGAGCTCAGGGTAGGTGGGTGATTTATAGATCCCAGTCCCTCCCAGCACACCCAAAGCAGGGGAATTCCATCCTGGCAAGCGTCTATTGGTTGAAACACAAAAGAGGATGTTGCATTTTGAACTGATTGGCTGTTGAAAGCAACAAAACCATTAATGATCTGGCTTCCTTTCTTTGGCTGTTGCTAGGGGAGAGGGGCGATCTGAGCTTGTTTCCTAGCAACTGTATCTCTAGTGAGCAGGAAAGAATGCAGTAAGGCTGGTTCCTTCCTGCAGGTGGCTGGACATATCTCCACCTGTCTGGCCTTTGTTCAGGCTTGTGCTTTAAACTTTAATCCAATAACCCAAGAAAACTAATTTTTAATTCTTTGGTTTCTCAGCTTCAGGACCATTGTTGTAAATAAAAAATATGAGAGTTGGGCTATGTAATGTATATTATTAGGCCTTAGATTATCATGGTGGTATTATCTAATAACCCACTATCACAAATAATAAGACACAGACACCTGTTAGATTTTATTTGTCCTATTTACCGTGGGCTGGGCAGATATTTCTATCTCACCATTCACCTCTCAGCCCCCATCCAATGCCATCAGCCTTAATCCTCCTATCAGAACTACCTACCATCCATAATCTTATAAAATACTTGCTTGTATTCTTCATCTGAGTGTTTTCTCCATCCATGTCATCCTCAGAGTCCTTCCTCTTCGCCCACATGGTACCTTCTCCACCTAACCCATTGTGATGGCCTCCTTCCTCCTTTCTCCCATGATTCTCCTGTCCTGGAAGCCTGGGAACTTTTTTTAGCCACACCTACCCCATTCTGCCCTGCCCCGCTATAGGCTATTTAATCAACCAGTCAGGTGTGTCTTAGGTTTACAGAACAAGAATAGGTGTAACCAGATCTTGAGGGCCAGTAACACGTATCAGACTGACCTCTAACAGATGGTGTTTTTCTTGGTTATTTTCCCTCTTATACAGTTGAGTGTCTCTGTATGAGAAGCAGAGCAAGTGTGCTGGGCTAGATCCACAGCAGCTTCCTAGCTCCCTGCAGGGTGGTGCTCAGGAAGTGCTGTTGAGTTTCAGGGGCTCTGAGAACATAGAAGGAAATTCTCACTTAAGGGGTCACAGCACTCTTAAGATGACAAATCACCTTGGCTGCTGTCTGCCTCCCCGACCCCTTTTCTCCATGAAAGAAAATTATCAGGCACAGTATTTTTCTGTGGATTACCACTGTTGCAGTTACTGGCTTTAAAATCCATCAATAAAATACTAATTGTTTTTGTTTGAGACAGTTCTTCATTGTGTAGGCAGAATTGGTCTCATGATACTCCTGTCTCCACCTCTTCTGGCTAAGAGGCAAAGTCTTAGATATCAAAACGATGCTTTATTTCATAAACAGTATTTAGACACTTATCAGTAATTTATAAAACATCATTTAATCACAACTTGATGTGTTGATAGCAAAGCTCACAAGGACAGGATATAAGCTCACATTCTGTATAGAAAATACTGTCCATAGGAACTTGATGACTTCAGTTAAAGCAAGGATGGGGGCCTGATAGACTGTATGCTTAGCATGTGCTAGACTCTGGGTTCATTCCCAAGCACCACAGCAAGAGGCAAGGACAGACTTGTAGTTGGCACTGTCCTCACAAAGGGTTAACATTTATGCCCACCCAAAAGCCTTCATGTTGTAATGGAATTGTGAATAGTAAATCAGACATCCTGACAGCCTTATGAGGCTGTGGCTGAGGAAACAGCCTAAGAGATTGACTTTCCTGAGACAATAAGCATTCTGACCACTGGTTCTTACTTAGTATTGAAAAAGTGATGTAACATTTAATGTATGTGAGTTCAAGGCGAGCCTCGTCCACAGAGTGTGTCCAGGACAGCCAGGGCTACGCAGAGAAATTCTGTTTAAAAAAAAAAAAAAATTTAAATAAAAAAGCTTTGCTGGAGCTGGAGAGATGTTTCAGCAGTTAAGAACACTGACTGCTGCTCTTCCAGAGGACCCAGGCTCAATCTCAGCACCCACACGGCAGCTCACAACTATCTGTAACTCCATGATCTGACATCCTCACACAGACATGCACGCAGGCAAAACACCAATGCACATAAAATAAAAATAAATTATTATTTTTTTAATGAAATTATTTTTTAAAAACCTTCCCTTATTTCCCCAAAGTGATTTTCATTTGTAGTAACAGTTTGAACACTATTACCCAAGAAGATAAAAATTATGTTTTTATGTTATGTAGACTTTCTGTTTTATTACATTTGTGTGTGTGTGTGTGTGTGTGTGTGTGTGTGTGTGTGTGTGTGTGTGTCTGGCTGCACAAGCACAGGCCTTCTCTTTCTACCATCAAACTTGGGTGGTCAGGCTTGGCAGTGAGGAGTTGTGAGTTTATTTTGGTTTAGTTTTTTTGAGATTATATCATTTGTCCTTTTTTTTCTTCCTTCCAAACTTCTGTAGGCTTATTTGTTTGTTTGCATGTTTTTGTTTTTTGAGATAATGTTTTGTTGTTGTTATTTAGCCCTGGCTGTCTTGAAACTTGCTCTGTAGACCAGGCTAGCCTCAAATTCACAAAGATCCACCTGCCTCTGCCTCCTAAGTGTTGGGATTAAAAGCATGTGTCACCATTGCCTGGTTTATGTAGGTTTTTAAAAGAGTCTTTTTAGTAGACTGTTGTTGAATATTAATATTTATTATTGACTTATCTTTTTAGTTAAGCAGCGGTTAGTCCTAAAACAGCTGTATACCCAAATCACCACGCAGAGACTGGGATTTATTTAATTAACCTAGAGCACAATGCTGGGCAATAGTTATTCCATCCTAAACCTCCAAGCCCACATAGTTTCCTATCTTTTAGATTTCACCCATTATACTTGCTTTTTGTGAAATCTTAGATCTGGTCCATCTCTCCATGTGGTTCCAAGACCTCTCCTCCAGATTCTCTCTCCTTCCTCTCCCCCCCCCTTTATTTCCTTCTCTCCCTTCTCTGGACTAGGATATCCCACCCTATACTCTCCATTGCTCAGCATTGGGGCTGGATATTTAATTGACAATACAGAGAACAAATGGTGGCATGTTTACACAACCTTGAGACAGGTGATCCAATGTCTGGATTGAAACCAGATAGTAGGGTAGAGAAATCAGCATGTGAATGAACAAGGGTAAATTGTATACATTACATCCCAAAAGAATATTAAACCAACAGTAGACAAAGCAATATTCAAAATACTTAATTATTCAACTAAAGCCAGGTCTGATGGTGCACACCTATAATTCTGGCACTCAAAATACTGAGACTGTTTGTTTGTTTTTATGTGCATTGGTGTTTTGCCTTCATGTAGGTCTGTGTGAGGATGCCAGATTCCCTAAAACTGGAGTTACAAATAGTTGTGAGCTGCCATATGTGTCCTGGGAATTGAACCTGGGTCCTCTGGAAAAACAACCAGTGCTCTTAACCACTGAGCCACCTCTCCAGCTCTGAAACCCTGTTTTAGGGGAAAAAAAAACAAAAAACCTTCTTGCCTATAGTCCCAGGTAAGAGGACTATGAATTTGAGGCCAGCCTGAGTTGCAGAGTTAGATAGTAAGGCTGTCTCAGACAAAGACAAAGTTCATTTCTCCAGTCCCTCCAGGAGAGAGCGCTTGGTGTTTGTGTTTAAAGCTGTAATGTTTTTTAACCACAGATTGGGAGCCCGCCTCTTGACCCAACTGAGCATTTTCTTCCTGAAGAAGAGAAACTTACTGAACAAGAGAGATCAAAAAGGTTAGTCTTCATAGAGACCACAGGTGTACCTTACAGTCTCACTGGGTACTTGCTCATGAATGCAGACATGGGGTGGAGAGGTGGCTCAGAGGTTAAGAACACTCACTCGCTGCTCTGGCAGAGGTCCCAGGTTCAATTCCAGCTTCAGGGGATTATGCTCTTTCTGGCTCCTGTTGACATCTATAAACATGTAGCATTCATACATATAAACATACATACAACGAATAATTATTTAAAACTTTAAAGTTAAGTTAGTTTCTTAACTTGATGTAAATCTGAAAAAAAAAAAAAAAAAGGAATTTATTTGCACATGGTGTTTACTGCTTCCCGTTGCTGCTCCAGGACACCATGTGGAATCTTATGTCCATTTGTCACTTACAAGTTACATAACTTTGTTCAACTCTAAGACTCAGTTTCCTTGTTTGTCAGATAGATTTAAGGGCCAAGTTCAACTCAAATATATGAAATTTTCTTATAAATCATGCTTGTGTCAATTTTTTTTCCTTTGCAGATTTGAGAAGGTTTATACTCATAACCTGTATTACCTGGCTCAAGTCTACCAGCACATGGAAATGTTCGAGAAGGCTGCTCATTATTGCCATAGCACACTGAAACGCCAGCTCGAACACAATGCCTACCATCCCATGGAATGGGCCATCAACGCTGCTACACTGTCACAGTTTTACATCAATAAGGTCAGTTCTCAAACAGCCTTGATAGTGCGTGCAGACAGGGCCAGTAGTGCTGTCAGTGCAGGTGGCTGGTGTTTTCTTGAAACTTAAAACTGGGTGAGGGCACAGCCAGCTGCTTCAGCAGAACAGTATTGGAGTGCTTTGATGCATGAATACTTTTTTTAAAATAAAAGTAATGTTTTTATTTATGGTTTGAGAATTTCACGTAATACATTCTGATCATGTTCTTTCCCCTCCCCCTACCTTTGGATCTCTAAAGTGTTGATTTTTGTCATGCCCTGAGTATTGCTAGGCCCTCAGATGACAAGTTACCTAACACCAGTCCTGTTCAGCTATTAGCACACTGCACACTTCACTCTTGTGCTGTGTTACCTTAAACTGCAGAGTTTTATCTTGTTGCAGATAAAACTTTATCTTCATGTAATGCTAATCTTACAACTATGAGAATTTGTCTGAGGAAGTTGACAGTTAAATGTGGGCTTTGATAAAAGCATGTGATGTGTTTCAGTTGCTTTTCAGAATTCACTGCCCTCTAATAATCACTTTTAATGTTGAAAATATGTGCTGAGTTACAGAGTTCAAGGTTTTATGACAGACTTGTGAACTATCCCCCAGGGACAAATTTGAGCTTCATAGCTATTTATCCAGTCACTTAGCATTGTGTTGTCTTTTTTTTTTTTTTTTTTTTTTTTTGTAGCAGGGTGTTACTGTGTCAGCCCTTGGTGGCCTGACTTGTTACCTATTGACCAGGGTGGCCTCAAACTCAAAGAGGGCTGCCTGCCCCTGCCTCCCAAGCACTGTGAACAAAAGCACACACCTCCATATTCAGCCGCAGAAATGGCTTCTGTTTGTAGCACCAGTTCCCAAAGCTCTGTTGTCCGGTAATCCCCAGCCCACCAGCATCCCTCTTTCAACCCTGTGGCCTGCCGCCTTCCCCGCAGCCTTTTCCTTACTAAGCCTTTGTTAGCTCATTCTGTAAACGTGCCCTGTGTTTGAAGTATTGTCCCACAGAGTGTCACTCAGAAAAACTATTAGCAGGAGAGAAAGGGCAGTGGTGACTGCGGCATCGCTTCTAGAAGTTTGGTCTAAGATCAAGCGTGTAAGTAAGGCTTTCTGTATTCAATCAAACCGAGCTGCTGTAACTCCATTTCATCATGGTCATCATGAGAGGCCCCTGTTCTGGCCTCTTCCCTCCAGCTATTGGGGTCCCCTTATTTGTTTTGTTTAGCAACTTGAAATTTTCATGTTCAGTTGATTTTAATTAACACCTAAAGCTCCATAGCCATTCATAGTTCAGACTGAACATGTAACTTTGAAGTTGTTAAACATTACTTCTGCGGAGCATGTGATAATCTTCCATGAGCCCCTCCTATACCTTATACCTTTGGGGTTATTTTGGTTTTGTTTTTGTTTTTCTCTACATCACAACCAGCTAAGTTCTGTCACAAAAAGAGAAATTTGAACCATGTTTGAAAGTGATGTTGTTTATATCACTTCCATCTCCGTCTGTTTTGGTTTTGCTGCTTAGCAAGGCCCACGTTAACCAGCTCTATCAGGAGGGCACAAGACATTCTCATCACTGTTCCTAGAAAGATAATCTGTACAGAGCCAAAGTGGTAATGATGGTTAAGACTCCAAATAACGTTTCTTCATAAATGTCTTTTGGTTGGGGATTTCATACCAACATTTGGAGGTGTGGATGCTGCTGGATTATTGAAGCCCATGGTACCCAGCTGTTCTCAGTGATAACTCTGAATTCAGTGTCAACGAAAGACGTGTTGCTATTGAAGTCCTCCCAACCAAATTAGTCTTTCAAACAGACATTCTGTCTAATGAGGGCAGCTTCCATCTAGAAGGTAGACTTTATTCTGCTGGGTGATCCTGACTTTTCTATGACAGATGACAAGTGTTTGAGGTTAACACAGAGATATTCTTAAAGTGTTTAAGAAATTTTCTGTGCCCAAATTTGAATCATGAGTTTTTCACAAGTGTTGGCAAAGTAGTGCCATAAAGTTGTAGAAATCTGTTTGCTTGCAAACTTGGTGGGAAGCCTCATTGTCTTGCTGCCTCCAAAGGTTTTGGAAGACAGGACTCCAGTGAAACCCTGTTTCAAAAAAAAAAAAGAAGATAGGACTCTCTCTTCCTAGTTTTTGCCTCGGAATGGTAGAAATATAAAAGGGATCTGGAGGCCTCAAATAAACGAGTCTGCAGTCCTCTGACAGAGTATAAATGTTCTAAGAATGGACTGTGCTGGGACTTTGTCTATTTAGGCTGAACTTGGGTATGGTGAGGCAATTGAAGAACAGGATGCCCTGTCTGAGGAACCGGTTGCAGGAGGAAAGTGGACTGTCAGTTTTCAGTCATCTTTCCACCAGTTTGGATCATTATCATGAGTGTGGGATATTGTTAGTTTCTTCTCTGGGGTAGTTTTTTTGTTGTTTTTGTTTGTAACCAGATAATACTGTTTTTTATAGCAACTTTACTGGGGAACTTTTCCTGATAGTGTAGCTTTCCCCATATTAATAGATACTACTAGTCGTAAACAAGGCTTTGTCATAGTTACATTTGTTCTTGCTTATTTTTCCAATAGCTCTGCTTTATGGAAGCCAGACATTGTCTGTCAGCTGCTAATGTTATTTTTGGTCAAACTGGAAAAATCCCAGCTACAGAAGACAGTAAGTGGTGTGTGTGTGTGTGTGTGTGTGTGTGTGTGTGTGTGTGTTTCCTTATATAGTTTTTCACTAAGACAGTCTTGCCTATGTTGGCCTTAAACTCAAAATCCTCCTGCCTTAGCTTTCTAAGGACTGCAGTTACTACATAGTTAAGAATTTGGGATTCTGAAGCTTTGTTTTCTTTTTTAGATTGATGTATTTTATTTTATGTGTGTGAATGTTCTGTCTGCATATGTGTATGTGTGCCACATGTGTGCATGGTGCCTGTAGAGATCAAAAGATGGTATCTCATTCCACAGAACTGAAATTAGATATGGCTGTGAGCCACAGTGTAGGTGCTGAGAACAGAATCAGGGTCCCCTGCAGAAGCAGCAAGAGCTCTTTACCCACAAAGCTGTTGAAATGGTTTTAAACTTTAAAACACAATTAACATATGCCTTCCCCTGAAGTCACTGTTCTTGTTTGTTTGTTTGTTTGTTTGTTTGTTTGTTTGTGGGGTTTTGTCGTTTTGTTGGTTTTTTTGATTTGGTTTGGTTTTTCGAGACAGGGTTTCTCTGTGTAGCCCTGGCTGTCCTTGAACAGAATGGAACTCATTCTGTAAGCTAGGCTGGCCTGGAATCAGAGGTCTGCCTGCCTCTGCCTCCCAAGTGCTGGGATTAAAGGCATGTGCCTGGCTCCACCATTTTTAATATTTGTGAATTTGTACTCATTTTTCTTTCTGAACCATTTGAGAGGAGGTTTTATGCATTAGGAGTTTTTACAACCAGAACACTCAGTACCCGTTTTCCTAAGAATGAGAGTATCTTCACCTAGATGTAATGGCTCATGGCTGGAATTTCAGCACTCCAGAGGCTGAAGCAGGAAGAGTGCCACACATTTTAGGCATGGGTTTCTGGTCAGCCCAGATAATAGAGTAGAACCCTATCGCAAATAAACCAACACGCACTCTCTAATAGGATAGTTAGCAGATTCAGGAAATGCAACACCAGGACATTTTTTGTGTCTCGTCAGTTATCCTCTAATGTCTCTTATAGAAATGCTTTTCTAGTACTAGATTATACAGCTCGAGTGGATGTTGCCTTCAGCTGTCACATCTCTTTAGTTTTCTGTCCTCTGAGGCAGTACCTTGGCTTTCCCTATCTTTCGTCACATGTTTTGGATACAGGGTGGTTGTTGCATAGAACTCCTATGGCTTGGGATTTGTGTGATGTTTTCTTTTGCCATGATGGAGTCTTTGCTCAGTGTCCTGCTCATATAAGGGCTGTCTCTTCACACTGTCTTTCTTAATTAGGCAGGGTTTTTTGTTTTTGTTTTGTTTTTTTTCCTTTGGTTGCTTCTTTGTGTGAATGTGATACTGGGGATTAAAGCAAGGGCCTTGTGTGTGTTAAGCAAGTTGATCTCTAGCACAGAGGCCAGGAAGGGTCAGGGGGAACGGTGAGAAATGACAGTATTCATTGTTTTCCACATGCTTTCTGTCAGCAAACAAAGGTGTTGTTGGAGCCGGACACAGTGGCACACAAATGGAATCCCAGAGCTCTAGGAGGCAGAAACAGGAGGATTGCTGTGAGTTTGAGGCTAGCCTGGCCTACACAGCAATTCCAGGACAACCAAGGCCTCACAGAAAAACCCTGTCTTGAAAACTAACAAATAAATAAACAAACAAAAAAGTATTGTTAGATATGGTATTTGTCAAAAATAATTTGGCGGTTTTTATTTAAAATATCTTAAATTCTATAAACTGTTTGACCAAGTAAATTTCTAGAAATCAGTTCAGACTCTAGATAAAGGTATATACAGAGGCCTGTAGCCTAGAATTGTTCGTAATAGGAAGAGTTGGAAATAGCAAATTCTCTCTGCCAGAAGAATGGCTGAAAGAGGAAGCATTTTTTTTAATTAATATGTATTAAAAATAATAGGTTCAGAATTTAGATGGCATAACATATGAAGAAAAAAGCTACTGAAAATGAAATATATATTGTGACCTTAGTTTTCACTTGCAGATAAGACGTACGAAAACTAGGGAGCATCTGCAGCCACCTGGCACCCAATGCCTCCTGCCTGGGTAGGCCATTGCTTAGTGAGGGTGTAGTCAGGAAAAGCTGAAAGAACAGAGGGCAGTGTGCAGTGCAGACAACACTGACGATGACCTCATAGTCCCTGTGTGGTTTTAGCTCCTGAAGCTGAAGGAGACGTGCCAGAGCTTTACCATCAAAGGAAAGGGGAAATAGCAAGATGCTGGATCAAGTATTGCTTGACTCTGATGCAGAACGCTCAGCTCTCCATGCAGGTATGCACGTGGAACCCACCTTCAGCTTCCCGTGGGGCTCCTGAGGCTGTGTGTGTGTGTGTCTGGGTGGGTGCCTGTGTGTGCAGGTATGGGTGCACATGGATGTCTGCCTGAGAAAAACAGGACAGCCTTGGGTTTTTTGAGACAGAGTCTCTGACTGGACTTGGGGCTAGGTGATGAGGTTGGGTTGGCTAGCCCAGCAAGCCCCTGGAGTGCACCTGTCTCTGCCTTACCTGCACTTGGGTTGCAAGTACTTGGCACCATGTTAAGCATTTTGTATGGGCCCTGGCGATCCAGCCAGGTTCCTCATGCTCTCATGGCTAACACTATTCTGACTGAACACTCTCTTCATCCTTATTTGTATTTTTTTGTTCTAATAGTCTCACTCTGTAGTGTAAATTGGCCCCTCCCTCGATCTTTCCACCATCCTCCTTCAGCCTTTAGAATGCTGGGATAATGGGTGTGCCCTACACCTGGTAAGGACCATACAGAATAACACCTCTTTCTTTCAACCTCTTTCTAGATTGTAAGGACTATGGGAGATGGGGTCAGCACCATATTCAGATTGTTACATGATTGTCCCAAGAAATAGTGGTTATTTAAAATACTAATTGAATAGTGATTTTTTTATCCTCCATAGATAACGATCTCCTTCCTTGAACTCTTTACTCTAAGTCATTTAAATTCTGTTCATGTCAGCACTCAAGAGAGAGAAGCAGGTAGATCTCTGTGAGTTTGAGGCCAGCCTGGTCTACATAGTTTCAGGACAGCCAAGGCTACATATTAAGACCCTGTCTAAAAACAAACAAACAAACAAACAAAAAAAAAACACCACAAATGGAACCCAGTTCCAGGGGATCTGCCATTGTCCTTGGCCTCGAAGCTACCAGGCACCAACCTGGTGCACAGACACACATGCAGGCAAAACATCTATGTACATAAAATAATAAAAGAAATTAATTTTAAAAAGAAAGGAAAAGGGGGCTGGAGAGGTGGCTCAGAAGTTAAGAGCACTGGCTGCTTTTCCAAAGGTCCTGAGTTCAATTTCCAGCAATCACATGGTGGCTCACAACCATCTATAATGAGATCTGGTTCCCTCTTCTGGCCTGCAGGTGTACATGCAAGCAGAACACTGTACACATAATATATAAATAAATCTTAGAAAGTAAAGAATTAGTGTGTACCCCCATGATGGTGCCCAACAGTTAAAAAAAAAAAAAAAAAAAGGAAGAAAGAAAACATGGGATGTGGTATGGTGGCACAGCCCTTTAAATTGACCTCAATAAATAAAGGTGGTATTCCTCCTCTTACTGTCTTCTTTTATTTCTTTTTGTTTGTTAATTTGTGTTTTGTTCCTGTTTTGAGACAGGATTTCTCTCAAGAACTGTCTGGTCTGGAACTTCCGTTAGTCCAGACTGGCCTCAGACTTGTAGCAGTGCTGGCATCCTAGGAGTGTTGCCACACATGGCCCCATAACTGATCTCAGACTGCAAGTCCTTGAAGGCAGAAAGTGCTCACTAATTTTTATGTCTTTGCAGTATTACCTTACAGACTGACACAACCTTAAAGGTTCAAGATGCAGCCATTGCAGCAGTTGAGTGTGCGACACAACCAATGTGGCAGTTAAGTGTAGGTGTGGAACCAGCTACAGTAAGGACATGGCTCCAGAGCTCTGGTGTGAGCACAGCTCTGTTCTCTGTAGCTGTTTGTGCTATTTTTCTTAAGGTCTCTTTGCCTCAGTTTTCTCAGAAGAAAAACAGATGATAATGCCTGCTTAGTACTGTTTATGAGCATTACAGGCCTCAGGAAGTAGGGGAGTGTCTGAGTCAGGAAGAGTGAGGTGGCTCATCAGGTCAGGGTACTGGCCAACAAGTCTGAAGACCAGGGTTTGATCCTCAGGCCTCACCACAGTAAAAGAAGAGACCCAACTCCTACAAGTTGTCCTTTGACCTCACATGGGCTGTGGCATGTACATGTACATGTGGCATACACACACAACTAAACAAATCTAACTGTAGAAAAGAGTATCTGAAATAAACTAAATCCTCATTAAATGTTAACTATATCTTCATCATTCTGACTAATCTACATGGGACCCTAGTTTCTAGCCACCAAGAAAGAATATAAAGTAAATTACCTGTAGATACATAAATTTCCTATTATTGTACTTTTTTCTCTTTGTGTAAATGGAAATATAATTATAATTGTAAATAAAATAGAACTTATAAAGCTATAAAAGTACTAAACCCAGAGCATAAGTTTGAGGAAAGATCACTGGAAAAAGTAAAGATAGATACTCTGTAGGCTGGAGAGATGGCTCAGTTAGTAGTGTGCCTATGTAGCGTGCACAAAGCCATGAGCTCAATCCCCAGCACTGCATAAATGAGGTGGTGGTGCAAGCCTGTAATCCCAGCACTCAGAGGGAGGCAGAGAGACCAGTAGTTCAGGGCCATCCTTGCTTTAAGACAAGTTTAAGACCAAATTAGCCTGTAGAGACCTCGCCTCGAGAGACTTGGGAAGGGTGAGTGTGAGTGCAGTAGAGAGAAGAGAGAGGAAGAGAGATGTCGGTGCCGGGTGGGTGGCACATGATAGTATACTCCTGGCACTCAGGTTATGAGTTACAGGCAACCTGGGGCTCCATGGGCACCTGGACACATGGCATTCATATTTCCCAATTTCCCGTCTCTCTCTCTCTCACACATGCCCCCCCCCCCTTTTTTTTTTTCCCCAAGACAGGATTTCTCTGTTTAACCTTGGCTGTCCTGGACTCAACTCTGTAGACCAGGATGACCTCAAACTTACAGAAACCTTCTTCTTCTGCCTCCCTAAATGCTAGGATTTTAGGCGAGTGCCACTGAGCCTGATCACACACACTTTCTTAAGTAAAAATAAATAAATCTTGGGGGGGGGGGAGATCTAAAAACCTCAGTGGTCTGATGGTATGCCTCCATAGAGGAACACTCACGTAGCATGTTTTTATGTATTTAATTAAGTTGATTGTGTGTGTGTGTGTGTACATGTATACATGTGTGGAAGATCAGAGGACGCTCATTTCTTCCACCACGGGGGTCCCAGGAGTTAATCTCAGATTGTCAGGATTGCTGTCAGATACAGAATGTGCTGACCTGGAACTCATTATGTAATTCATTGAACTCAGCCTTGCAGCTACCCCCACCCTGCCTCACCCCCACCTTCACTGTGAGTACTCAAATTACAGACGTGGGCCATCCACCCAGGGTCAGATTTTACTCTTTGGTTGGGCTGGTTGGAACCACTAGTATAGACCAGGCTGGCTCTGGACTCTGAACTCACAGAGGTCTGCCTGCCTCTGCCTCCTGAGTGAGGTCTTTGTTGTATTTTTAGATTTATTTATTTTATGTGTATGAGTATTTTTGCATGCCTGCGTCCACATGTCTACCTGGTGTCCATGAGTTAAAAGAGGGCATTGTATCTTCTGGAATTGGACTTACAGATGGTTGTGAGCCAACACACATGTGGGTGCTGGGAACTGATCCTGGGTCTTCTGCAAAAGAGCCATCTCTCCCGCCCCAGCTCTTTGTTCTTTGAGCCTGGGCCTTGCATCTGCAGCCAACTTTGGAACATGCTATTTAGCCCAGGCTGCTCTCCATTGTGCAGTCCTCCTGCCTCTGCCTCCTACGTCCTGGGATTACAGATGTGCTCCATCACATAGCTACATAAGGTGTACTCTGTAGTTTTGACAGCAGGTGGGTATTCTGCTTAACTACCATTTCTCCTTTTCTTTTAGGACAACATAGGAGAGCTTGATCTTGACAAGCAGTTGGAACTCAGAGCTTTAAGGAAGAAAGAGCTAGATGAGGAGGAAAGCATCAGGAAAAGGGCTGTCCAGTTTGGAACCGGCGAGCTGTGTGATGCCATCTCTGCAGTGGAGGAGAAAGTGAGATACTTGAGACCATTAGATTTTGAAGAAGCCAGGGAACTTTTCCTGCTGGGTCAGCACTATGTGTTTGAGGCAAAAGAGTTCTTCCAGATTGATGGGTATGTTACTGACCACATTGAAGTTGTCCAGGATCACAGCGCTCTGTTCAAGGTGCTCGCCTTCTTTGAGACTGATATGGAGAGGCGATGCAAGATGCACAAACGCAGGATAGCCATGCTAGAGCCCCTGATTGTGGACTTAAATCCACAGTACTATCTGTTGGTCAACAGGCAGATTCAGTTTGAAATTGCACATGCTTACTATGATATGATGGATTTGAAGGTTGCTATTGCTGACAAGCTCAGGGATCCCGACTCACACATTGTGAAAAAAATAAATAGCCTGAATAAATCTGCGCTCAAGTACTACCAGCTCTTCTTAGACTCCCTGAGAGACCCAAACAAAGTATTTCCTGAGCACATCGGGGAAGATGTTCTCCGTCCTGCCATGTTAGCCAAGTTCCGGGTAGCTCGTCTTTATGGCAAAATCATCACCGCAGATCCCAAGAAAGAGCTAGAAAATTTGGCGACATCTTTGGAACATTACAAATTTATTGTTGATTACTGTGAAACTCACCCTGAGGCTGCTCAGGAAATAGAAGTTGAGCTAGAACTTAGTAAAGAGATGGTCAGTCTTCTCCCAACAAAAATGGAGAGGTTCAGAGCCAAGATGGCCCTGACTTAAGCCTTGGTTCAACGGAAAGGAAACATGCAACCTGAAGCCACTCCCCTCCACCCCATAGTGAGCCAGGCCCAGCTCCATGGTCACCTTCAAGCTAGAGGAATGCACTTTGAGCTTCAGATGCAGTCAGGCACCTGAGCCTATGCTAGGGCCTTAAGCAACACAAAGTTAATTAATAATTTATACCTAATTATGTAAATTGCCTTGCTAAAGTGACAGGTGTCTTGCATTTTCAATCAATTGTTTTCCTGTTTGAGTATGAACATTTCCTGCCTTGATTTCTAAATGTTACGTTCTCTGTTGACTAGTACTTACTGATTTCATACTAGGAACAGCAGTGGGTAGTGCACCTGGTAGAGCCTGTTACTGTGTTGAATTTGAGAAAGTTACTTTGTATAGTCATTCTCTGTAAAATACTTACTTTCATAAACTCTTGAGTTCTTTCCCTTTTGAAAATACTAAAAACTTAAGTTAATTCACAATGTTGTAAAATGGATCATATTAATTATAGGACTAAAGGCCTTGCACATAATAAATTTTCTTGTTTAAACTAGTAAGTGCTTCTGTTACTCCTTTTTTCCTTGTAAAAATCGTTCATTAAAAAAAGATAATGTGTGTGTATACATACCAAGTACATGTCTGTGGAGCATGTGTCTGCAGTGTCTATGTTGGCCAGTAGAGGGCATCCGATTCCCTGCAACCAGGGTACTTGGCAGTTGTGGGTACTGCTGTGTGGGTCCTGGTCTCTTGGAAGAGGAGCCAGTGTTCTTAGCCATTGAGTTATCTCTTCAACCTGTTTTGTTTTTTTTTTTCTTTTTTTGTGAAAAATTGGTCTTATTGTTGAACACTTTAAAGGTTAATACTTATTAACCTAATGCTTATTCAGAGACAGAGAATAATATTTTAATGTTTTTATTAGTATATACTAATTATTTGTAATAATGTATTTCGCTTTGACATTTTTATATTTATTATAATGTATTTGAATCATACTCCTGTTACCCTCTGTTGACCCCCTCCCATTTCCTCAGTCCCCTTCCTCAGAGAGGAAATGGGTCCTCAGTGAGGACACATTAAGTAGAAAACCTTATTAACCATAGTCTATCATCAGAGAGTCCCACTGTAATTATAAACCACATCATAAGTGTCATAGAAATTGGCATTGCTAGACAGATGCAGTGGCACGCGCCTATAATCCCAGCACTCGGAGGCAGAGGCAGGCACATCTCTCTGAGTTTGAGGCCAGCTTGGTCTACAAAGCAAGTCCAGGACAGCCAGGACTACACAGAGAAACCCTGTCTCAGGGAAAAAAAAAAAAAAAAAGAAATTGACATTGTTCATATGTGCTAGTCATTTAAAAAAATGCAGAATTCAGGGCTGAGGATGTGGCTTGGTGGTAGAGCGCTTGCCTAGCATGGGCAAGGGCTGGCCTGCATCCAGCATCCAGGAGGATGGGGAGGACGTCAGCTGTAAGATTTGCTGTAGAGAATAGCCCGGTTTTTGCTTACCGAAATTTGCACCCTAAAGCTCCTAAGATTGCATGACATTTCTTACAGGCCTGTGTTTCCATAATAATCACTGTGCTTTTCCTTTGAGATTGTTTGCCAGGGAACAAATCTGTGGATTGTAGTCTGTGTGGGATTCAGCTAGGATTTCATCAGTCTTTGTTAGAGTGCATATGGCTCAGGCTCTGCCCTCGCTTTCCCAGCATGAGACACAGTGATGAGCAAAGCAAGGCCCTGGGCTCACAGAGCAAATAAACAGAGAGGGTGCCGTGGGCTTGAGTGAGGGAATGTGGTGCTGATGCAAGTCTGTGGGAGGAGTGCTGTTCAGCTGTGCTGGTTGGAAGACCCCAGAGAAGGCGAGACTGGGAATGGAGGGCTGAATGAGGAAGACGCAGTTACAAGTCTTCATTAGAGCATCCAGAGGCTGAACAAGCTTGCAAAGGAGGGCAGCATGTTAGGAGCCGGGGCAGGAATGGACCTGAAGGAGGGGGAGACACCAGAAGTCAGGTGGAGGGAGCCCTGTAGGTTGGGGACAGTTTACATTTCCTAGGCACAATGGATAATTTGTGGAATTTAACAAGACCACCAGTCTGATCAGAATTTTTGTTTGTTTTGCTTTGTTTTGGTTTTTTTAAGGCAGGGTTTCTCCATGTAGCCTTGGCTGTCCTAGAACTTGCTCTGTAGACCAGGCTGGCCTTGAACTCAGAGATCTGCCTGACTCTGCCCCTGAGTACTGGTGTTACAGGCATGTGGTTGGGATTTTTAAGAAAGCAGCTCCTATAGGCTGGGGACATGACCTGGTTGATGAGAGTGCTTGCCCAACGTGCTCAGAAGCCTGAGTTCAACCCCAGCAGCATAAAATAAACATGGTGCTCCGTACCTGTGCTCTCAGCACTGAGGAGGTGGAGGCAGGAGGACCAGAAGCTTGAGGTCTGTTACAGCTGCCCACTGAACTTGAGGCTAACCTGGCCTGTCTGAGACCCCGTCAGAAAGAAAAGGATGGGGGAAGGAAGGGAGCAAGGAGACTGGCTTTGCAGGGGGATGGGTTACGGTTGATCCAAGTCAGAGACAAGGAGGCTTGGAGCAGGGTGATGGGGCAGTTTCTGTTTTGGAAGCAGAAGCTGTGGGCCACGCTAGAGGTTTTCAAGAGGGGAGACTCAAGCCACAATAAGCCAAGGAAGCACACATGCAGCACATGTTCTGCCTGGGGCCTGTGGGGTTAGACACAAGTGTTCTGTTGAGGTCATGTTGAGTTTAGAATGGTCAGCCTGAGCTGAAGTAACTGCTGTGTGATAGCTCTTCCTGAGGCCTTCCTTAAAAAGGAACGGGGGAAGCTCAAAGAACCAAAGAGGCCAGGCAGCTTCTTGAAGGCCAAGGAGTGACAGGGAATCTCAACCCCCCTGTCTCTTCAGCTCTGAGAGAATAGATCACGCGAACTACACCTCCCCATCCAAGCCTTTCCTTTACAGATGTTGATGTGTGGATGAGTTTCATGTACATCTAGGCACCACATCTGTGTAGTGTCCTCAGAGTCAGAAGAGGGACTGGAACTGGAGTTACAGATGATTCTGAGCCACCCTGCGGACTCTGGGAACCAAAGGGTCCTTTGCAAGAGCAACTGCCATCTTGATTGCTGAGCCATCTCTCCAGCCCCGCCCCTCAAGGTTTTCTTTCTATGGTCGTTTTCCTAACCTCCTTTCAGTGTTTGTTTATTATTTGTTTAACAAGTAGCTGCTGAGCCCTGCCTAATTCAATGTCTTTTTTCTTTGTCTGTCTTCTTTCAGGTAGTGTTAGCTTGATTTCGAAGGGTAAAATGCCAGCTCTGCTCTCTGCCACTTGCTCCCTGTGGCTTCTCAGACTGTAGTACTTCGTCTTTGGTTATCAGTAGGACGCTCGTCCTATGTTCACTTACTCCTGGCACACGCCTCCAGAAGGCACTAGGAGAACACTGTCCGCTCTCAAAAGCCCCTTGATATTAATATTACAGAGGACAACAGAGAGCTTGCATTTATGTGGTAGAAAACTTATGCTATAAAAATTGAGCAGTCTTTGAGTGGCAGACCTATTTGAATCATGGATCTCTTACAAAATTTACAAGCTCTTTTTGATTGGCCCTGTCAACTTAGTGGACTGTAAGCATCTTGAGTAAAATTCTTCCCCATAATTAAACTATATGAAGAAGTTTTTCAGTTATTAGTTCTGTTTCTAAGTAACTTTTTGTAGTGTTGCCAGTCTTTCTGTACTCATTTTGAGAGTGTCCATTTTCTCATTTTTAGGAACAATTTCTAATCATGAGTTGTGAAGGAAAGACCCTCAAATGTTTGAACAAAAGTAGTGTTTTTAAATGGCCCAGTATATATGGATGCATTTGTTTTTCTTTTTCTTTAATGGCCGAGTCATCTCTCCAGCCCTGTTTTTCCTTTGTTTGGTTTGGTTTGGTTTGATTTTTTTGAGACAGGGTCTCTCTACATAGTCCTGGCTGTCCTGGAACTCACTATGCAGACCAGGCTGGTCTTGAACTTAGAGCTGCACCTGCCCCTGCCTGTGAGTGCTGGGATTAAAGGCGTGCGCCGTCACACCCTGCTAAAATTATTTTTCATCATCATTTTACATCCTAGGACCTTCTGTGCATTAAGCACAGTGTACTTCCAGGCTCTGCTAGTAGATTTTGAAACAAGCAAACAAGAACCCTAGTATGGGAAAGCACTTTCAAGAAAGTAACCCAAAACTAGATTGAGGATGGAGGTCCTGCTGTGCACAAGGCCCTAAATTCAGTTCCCAGCCCTGCACAGACCTAGTGTGAGGGCTCATGTCTACATCCCAGCACTTGATGAATGGAGACAGGAGGAGCAGGAGTTCAAGGCAGCCTTTGGCTGCACCGTGAGCTTGCATATTACTTTATAATCCAGCCAGATTCTTCAGGCCAGTGTGCCCTTCCTGGGAAGGTCGTGACACAATGCTACATGCTTATCTAAAGGAAATAACAAGGTTGTATAATAAAAATGGTGCTCAAAAACACAGTTCAGAAAACCTGAGGTGCCTGCTGGGTGTGGTGAGCTGCTGTCACCGCCACCGCCACGGCCGCCAGCTCCACTACCAGCTCTACCAGTGCAGAGCTCTGGCTGGCTCTCTCTGAAAGTCTTCCTCGGGCTTCCTGGCTCTCTCTGCCTTCTGTTGTCAGCAGTCTTGTCACTATCCGTCACCTCTGCTTTAGTCACCCAGCAGCTGTTCTGCAGAGACTCAGAGGACCAACAGTGGGAAGTCTCCACAGCGAGAACCCAGTGATGCCGTCTGTCTGCTGGTGAGCATGGCGCTGAGGTGGCTTCTTGTTACAGACCTGCCATCCTTCTGTGTGGTGACCTCTGTGAGCTGTGACCCCTGCTTCTATGCAGTTAATTGTTCGTTTCTTTTTCACTTTGGTGCTTATAAAATCTAACTCCCTCCCATTCACACTTAAGGGGAAGTGGCTCCCAGCTTGTCAGAAAGTAGTCTAAAGTCCCAAAATGTAAAAAGTAGATAATTCTGGAGGCTGGAGAGATGGCCTAGTGGTTAAGAGCACTGGCTGCTCTTCCAGAGGACCCAGGTTCTATTCCCAGCACCTACATGGCAGCTCACAACTGTCTGTAACTCCAGTTCCAAGAGATCTGCCTCCCTCACACAGATACACATGCAGGCAAAACCACTAATGAACATAAAATTAAAAAATAAATTTTTTTTTTAAATAAAAGCCCTGCTCTTTACTTTCTTAGTTAAAAAAGAATGTCTTAGTCTATCAAGATGGATCCTCAGTAGACAAAACTTGATGACTTGAGTTTGGTCTTGGAACCAGCTCCTGCTAGTTGGTCTGACCGCCACACATCCCCCTCCCCATACACACACTTAATAAGTAATTATCTAGCTTAAAAAATGTTAAGCTTACAAAGTAATGGGTCTTATTATGGCATTCCTATACAGATATAAAAATAATAGATTTGGCATGTAAATTCAACAGGACATTTAACAAATCTAAAAGCTATGTTTGAGTGCTCTGACTTGGAATTTGCTTACCTGTTTTTAAGGAATATCACTCAGAACTACCTCAGGTGCTTATAGAAACAGGTAGACACCCTCCAGAGCATTTAGTGGTAAGCTGTGAGAGGCCTTTGAAACTGGAACTGTAGCTCAGCTGGCAGAGTGCTTGACTAGCATGAGCCACCATGCCAGGTTGTGATGTGAAGGCACACACCTGTAATCCCAGCCCTTGGGAAGTGAAGGCAGGAGGTGCGGATGCGCAGGGTCATCCACAGCTTCAAAGAGAGGCTGAGGCCAGACTGAGAGAGAGAGAGCTCATCAGGAGGTGATGGCAGAGGCAGGTGGATCTCTGTGAGTTCGAGGCCAGCCTGGTCTACAGAGTGAGTTCCGGGACAGCCAGGGCTACACAGAGAAAGCCTGCCTCAGAATAAATAAATAAAACCTGTGTCAGAGGATGTGACACGCTCCACGGTGCCCCCCCCCAACTCATGTCAGTTCAGAGCTCTGACTTCTCAACTGTCTCACTCACCTTCTTCTACTGTCTATGTTCGTTACTATGCCTTTGTAGAGAAAACAAATTCCTTCCTTCCTTCTTCCTTCCTTCTCTCTTTCTTAGACAGGGTCTTACAATGTAGTCTATGAGTTTGGTCTACATAATGAGTTCTAGGACAGCCAAGGCTAGTGAGACCCTATTTCAAAAAGAATGAGAGGGGCGGAAGGAAGGTGTGTTTTCTCTACAAAGATAAAGGAATTGATATATGACTGAAGACTTAAGATAATTTTGTCTAAGATCATGTTTTTAGAAATAGGTTATATTAGCATAAATTAAAAGGTGTTATTGGGCCAGGGTTATCTGCACTAGAAGCATTTAGAGACGCATATTGTTTTATTTCTTTATTTCTTTATTGGAGCAGGGTCTTACCAGTGACTTAGAACTACTTTGTAGACCAGGCTGGTTTTGAACCCACAGAAATTTGCCTCATAAGTGCTGGAATTAAAGATGTACACCACCATGACCAGCTAGATACACATCTTAAAATGCAGATTCCTAAACTGTAGACAAAGCTCGGTTGGTAGACTGCTTGCCTAGCACGCAGGGAGCCCTGAGCTGGGTGCCAGCACTGAACACACCAGTTGTAGTGGTCCACAGCTGCACTCTGGGACTTGGGAGAGAAAGGCACGAGGATCAAGAGGTCATCCTTGGCTACATAAAAATTTTGAGGTTACTCTAGACTACAGGAGACCCTATCACAAAAAAATGCACGGGATGCTGGCTTAGTCATTGTTCTGTTGCTGTGAAGAGACACTGTGACCAAGGCAACAGTATAAAGGGAAACACTTAATTGGGGGCTTGCTTACAGTTCCAGAAACTTGGCACATTTTCACCATGTGGGGGAGCATGCAGCAGGTACAGCAGGCACAGAGCTGGAGAACTAGGTGAGAGCCACGTCCTGATCTGCAGTCGGGGTGGGGAGGGTGATACGGGGACTGGCATGAACTTTTGAAACCTTAACGTCCACTCTAGTGTCACACTTCCCCATAAAAGTCACACCTACTCCCACAAGTCCACACCAGGCTAATCCTGAACTCACAGAGACCCACCAGTGCTTGGCTGCATAAAATATTTTTTAAAATATATATTATATGAAAATTTCCACCAGGCAGTGGTGGCACATGCCTATAATTCCAGCACTTGGGAGGTTAAGGAAGGCGGATCTCTGTGAGTTCAAGCCCAGCCTGGTCGTCAGAGCAAGTTTCAGGGGGGAAGAAAAGAAAGAAAGAGAGAGAGGAGAGAGAGAGAAAGAAAGAGAAAAGAGAGAGAAGGAGAGAAAGAAAGGAAAGAAAGAGAAAGAGAGAGAGAGAGAGAAATAAAGGGTGCACGCCTGTTATCCCAGCACTAAGGGAGGCAGAGGCAGGTGGATCTCTGTGAGTTCGAAGCCAGCCTGGTCTACAAAGCAAGTTCAGGACAGCCAAGGCTACACATAGAAACCCTTATCTGGAAAAAAACAAAAAAAGAAAGGAAGGAAGAAAAACAAAAAAATTCCAATTATAAAAAAGGAGGTGTTTATCAGGGTACCAGAAGCATATAGAACATGAAATGGACAGGAGCAGAAAAGAAATTCCCCATAATAACTACATAGAACAAAAAAGAATATCAATAGCTGCCAATGAAAAGACAATGTCACATATAAGGTCAGACCCTACTACCTAGAATAACACCCAGCTTTTCAGTGGAGACTGTGAAAGCCAAAGGGGCCTGTACAAGCTCTGAGAGATCACAGAGGCTGGCCCACATTATTATACCCAGAAAAACTACGAGTGCTGCTTATTGGTTTGCTCATCGAGGCTTGCTTAGCCTGCTTGCTTGTAGAACACAGTACTACCAGCCCCAATGGACTGTTCCTCCCCGCCATCAGCCACTAATTAAGAAAGTGCCCTACAGACCTACCAATAGCCAGTCTTGAAGCATTTTCTCAATGGAGGTTCCCTCACACTCCAGTGACTCTAGCTTGTGTTAAGTTGGCATAAAACTAGTCAGCATCATCTCTACGTGGCCTGGCTGTCCTAGAACTCAGTTTGTAGACCAGGCTGGCCTTGAACTAATAGAGACCTGCCTGCCTTTGCCTCCCAAGAGCTGGGATCAAAGGTGCGTGCCAACACATCCAGCTAAGACTTCTATGATAAAAACTTTAAGACACACACACACACACACACACACACACACACACACACACACACAGAAATTGAAAAGGACACCAGAAAATGGAAAGATCTCCCATGGGAGTGCAAACCTATACAGTCACTATGGAAATCGGTGTGGCAGGTCCTCAGAAAGCTGGGAATGGATCTACCTCAAGATCCACTCCCCAAAGGACTCTGTATTCTACTACAGAGACACTTGCTCATCCATATTTATTGCTGCTCTGTTCCTAATAGCCAGAAATTGGAAACAGCTTAGCTGTTCCAACAACGGATGAATAATGAAGATGTGGGATGTGCAATGGAATATTATTATCTGGTTGATAAGAAAAATGAAATCTGCAGATAAATGGATCCAGTCACCCTGAACGGGGTAACTCAAACACAGAAGACAAACATTGCACATTTCACGTGTGCATGTTCGCTTTTAAGTTCTTGCTGTGTGCACTTCAATCTGAGGAGCCGTAGTGGGGGAGCAGGGAACCTTCCAAGGAAGAAGAAACAGAATACAGTGTTATAAAGAGATACAGGGGAACCTAGGATAGGATTAAATGGAAAGGAGGATGGGAGAGTGGGCAAAGTCCTTTTGAAAGCCATATGGAAACATTCCTAAAATACATGCGTGTATGAAAGAACTTGAAATGGAGTCGATGCCCCAACTACACATCTCATGGCAACCATCAAACCTCTCCTGCCAGGAATGGGTTACAGTATTGAGTCACTGACCATCGATCTCCTTAAGTATCACAGGCCATTGCAAAGGCTAGTGGTTGCTCCCCACAGCCAGGTATGTCATTGAACATGGAGAAGGCAAGCTGCTGCTCAAGTAGAAGCTTCTCCCCTACTGACTAGCAGCCATGGGGCTAGAAGGGACTCTGCATGCTACTGGAGGAGGTAACTGTTTTTAACAAAGTCTCAAACGTTCGATTACACCAATAAAAACTCAAGAGCCAAATATCGGGGGTGGAAGGCAGAGAAAGCACCCAGCTGAAGTTCCTGCTCAGCCAACACCCCATCCCAGCAGGGAAAAGCCCCTTCTCCTTCTCCACACTTTCGTAAGTACCCTTCAACTCCATGGCCCTCCTTCCTGTATTTTCTTATGTTCTCTCCCTGTCAACTGGTTGCTTGCTCTGCCTCTTGACCTATGGTTGACTTTATTAGCTCTTGTTTACAGAAAGCCTTTGGGTTAAAGGTGTGTGCAAGGGCTGAGCCACATTACAAGAAACACGTGTTTCCAGTTCACAATCGCAGGGTTTACTGTGTGATCAAATACCCTGCCCTTGGTGATCATCAGCACCTCCCAGTTACAATCCCTGCAGCCTCCCCGTAGATACAGTGCTACAATAGTGGAGCAGACGTGGAGTGACCAACCACGCTCTCACCTTGCGACCAGCTGCCCGAAGTGAAACCCATGCCTGACACTGGGAGCGTGGCCAAGAGCCTGGAACTGTATAGTGCCTCACCCAACAAATGTCAGAATGGCTTCTTTTTGCAGTAGGTGGGAATCGACCCACAACTGGACAGTGTGGGAAACTCTTTAGTGCTCAGTCCTAAATGGGATGTCTTCAGCAAAGGCCTCCCCTCAAGGCTCGGAGAGTGATGCAGAAGAAGCAGGAGAAAGATTATAAAGGTGGTGGTGACTCCACGGAAGCAGATTTTTCCAGACACTACAGGAGCGATACACACGTGAATGCAGAGATTATGACAGCATGCAAGGCCTGCAGATTCAAACCAGTCAAAATTATAGCACTGAGAAGGGGAAGCAGACACAAAATCCCACCCCTAGCCAAGAAACTGTTTGCATTGATACCTACTGGAAAAGGAAAAATCTTCAATGGAGCATCGCTGGGTACATCAACCACATTCCAGGCCAGACCCTATGCCCAGGAGTATTTGGACAACACAAAAGGACTCCATATTTTTGTGGGCTTTTTGTTTCATTTTTTTTATTTTTTGTCTTATTTTTTTGTTTGTTTTTTTTAGAGAGAGAAAGAATATAAAGTTAGGTGGGGAGACAGGTGGAGAACATCTGGGAAGAGTTTGGGGAGGGGTAAAACATGACCAAAATGTATTGTGTCAAAGGCATGGCAGTCCACAGGTGAAATCCACTTGGGAACTGAGGCAAGTGGATTTCGAGGTGACGGCAACGTAGGTGCACACACAATGAGTATTTCCAGGCTCTGGCTGTGATGGGAAACTGAGGCTGGGTCCAGGATAGGCCTGCTGGACTTTCATGTGATTCAGCTGCATGCCGGAGCCTGGAGCCCAGAGTCCCTGCTCGTGGAGAAAGATGCTAGAGCTTTCACAGACAGGGACCTGGGACCAGAAACTCTTTCTGTGCTTTTGGTTCTGGAAGGGACCTGAGCTTGGGGACAGAAGCCAAGAACAAACATCCCCAGCAGCCTCCAGTAGCCTAGCAGCTCCAACTGTCTTCCCTTTGCACTTCCTGTCCTGACAGGATTCTGCTGGCTGCACACAGCCCCTGGTCTCAGCACCCAAGGGAAGGTTTCCCAGGTGACAAGTAGACATTCCCTAGAGACTCCTGAAGAATATTCTAGATTACCTCCAGGCGGGCGAGGAGAGGGAAAGTGGGTTATTTAGAAGCGCACAGCAGCATGTCTTGAGGACTGGAATAGAGAATGCAAATGCTTGCAGTTAGTGATGGCCCTAACTGCTGACTTGCAGGCAAAGCCAGACGTTCTTTTAGGAGCTTGACACGATTGAAATGGAGCAGATACTCTAGGACCACCCAATTCATCCCTGAGAAGGGCTGTGTTCACAGACCTATGTGAGGTCTGACCTGGAAGAACTCCCCAAAGAGTAGAATGGAGTTGTTGGCTGGACCAGCGCCCCTTAGCCAGTGCAGTACCAGCACCGGCCTCATGATGGAGCTCAAGGGTGACCATGTCTTGGGAGCAAATGGAGAGCCGCAGTGAACAATTGGAGGAGGCACCAGGCTGCCCTCCAGCCCGGAGGAATGGAGCCACCAGGCCCTGCCACTGAGACAGCTGCCAGACTGTCTCACACAGAGCAGACTGTGCCAAGTATTTTTGAGCGCCTCATAGATGAGCCCTCCAAACTATTAGGAGGCACACTCCTAACCAAGGCCCAAGCCAAGGCTGATGGGTGTTGGAGCAAACCTTGCTCTGAGGTGGAGGCTCTAATTTGACTTGAATGTCCAAGACCCTGAGACACACCCTGACTCCTCAAAATGAAACAAAACCCAAACATTTGGGAGCTAGGATTAATTGTTTTCATTAACAGACTCTGAGTAAAACAGGTCACCCGGTGGACCTCGATGTAATCCCGGCAGACATTAACGTCATCCTTGACTGCAGTTCGGTTTCAAAGGAGCAACAGCAACAAAACAAAACAAAAAGCAGGCTCCCTTCCCAAATGTGGCAGCCCTCCTCCGATTAGTCTGAAGGCCACAATTTCCTGGAGGAGGAAGGACTCTGGTCCCAGGTTGCCTTTGAACTCCAGACTTTCATAGCAGCCTTGCTAGAATTTCTGCCCCTCCCTGACTGCTCTGCTCATCAAGCTTCACCATAGCATGTCTCTCTGATCTCAAATAACTAAGCTGTCTGTCCTTAAAGATAGGAACACAGTGTACGCCAAAAATTGTGGCATATGCTTTGGAGGTGGAGGCGGGAGGCTCGAAAGCTCAAGCGAGTTCAAGGCCGACATCTCTCTGGATAGGAGGGGAAGTGAATCATAGGACCGTGGGCTCATCTTAAGTATAATCGATGCATCACAACCCAGGAAGTAGTCTCCATTTGTGTTTAAAATATTAAGCTGTGGTGGTGCACACCGTGATCTCACCTTTGGTGAGAGGCCAGCCTGGGCTACACAGGGAGACCCATGTCAGGAACCATCGGTATACAGGAAGAAAGACCCCCCCCCCAACTCTCTGGTCTGGGAAGTCATCCATTGCTATTCCCCCTCTCTTCCTGTGCATGGCCTTGTGGGTATGGTACGACAAGCCCAAGCCTGTGCGTGTCAAGCCCAAGCCATGCTAGTCAATGGCTGTGGCCTTGGCCTGGTGACTTTTGCTTTCTCAACCTCCTATGCTGGATAGTTTTATGTCCACTTGACACAAGTCATCTGGGAGGAGACAACCTCATTAAGAAAATGCCTGCATAGGATCCAGCAGTGAGGCATTTTCTTCGTTAGTGATTGGTGGGGGAGGGCCCAGCCCATTGTGGGTGGGGCCATGCCTGGGCTGGTGGTCTTCGGTTCTATATGCAAGCAGGCTGAGCAAGCCAGTAAGCAGCACCCCTCCATGGCCTCTGCATCAGCTCCTGCCTCCTGCCCTGAATGATGATGAACAGTAACGTGGAAGTGTAAGGCAACTTAACCCTTCCCTCCCCAACTTGCTTTGGTCATGGTAGGATTGGTTGGTTGATTTGGTTTGGTTTGGTTTGGTTTTTCAAGACAGAGTTTCTCTGTGTAGCCAGTGCTGGACTCATTTTGTAGACCAGGCTGGCCTCAAACTCAGAGATCCATCTGCTTCTGCCTCCTCAAGTGCTGGCATGACAGGCACAAGCCACCTTGCTCTGCTGGTCATGGTGTTTTATTGTAGCAATCGTAACCCAAACCAAAGCACCTCCCATTCTTTGTCTTTAATACAAATCTGTAAAAAAAAAAGAACTAGTTCTGAGCTTTGGTGCAGCAGTTGAGGGTTGGTGAGAGGACATTCTCTGGGGGAGGCTATGCAGATTCGGCCTCTGCGGTGCTGGCTTCCATTTACTGACCTAGCACCGAGCACTTGAGGGCAGGGACCATTTCACTCCCCGTACGCTCTACCTCACTATAGTTATTTGTTTGTTTTGCTGTTTGGGAAAGAAAGGTCTCATCTAACCCAGGCTGGTCTCAACTCTGTCCTCAAAGGATGACCTTGAACTCTTGGTCCTTCTTCTTAGCCTTCTAACGGCCGGGGTTAGCCCCCAGAGCCACTGCACCCAGCATTTCCTCTTATTTTAAACAGAGTTTATGGCGAATTCCAGCAAGTCAACAAGGAAAACACAGAGATGAATTTGTGTCAGAACCAACCATGAGGGAGACAGAAGCGGATGCACTCAGGTAGTACGGCGGACTCAAAGCTAACTGCAACTGCTGAGAAAAGGGAAACTGGGCGGTTACACAATCCTGTGCTGTCGTCAGTGAGGTGAAGAAAGAGAACGGCTGAGGGAGAAACCCAATTGGGCAGGATGGTCTTCCTTCTGTGCATCCTTCTCGACCTTGTGATTCCCGAAAAAGGAAAGTGTTTCTGGGTCTGATGGAGGGCCCTTCCCTGACTCCAGCTGAGCCAATACAGAAGGCTTTTGACCAGAGACCTAATGTCAAAATAAGACTAAAACTTTAAGTTTCTGAAACTAAAAGGTGTCGTGGGCAGAGAACAAACAAGACATGGTGCACTGCGGTTAGACGCTCGTAGCCACACTCGGTTCCTCTTCATCTCGAGCTGACGATCAGAGAAACCTTGACCCAGTGCTCAGACTGCTCCAGCTCTGAGCCTCCAGTCAGCATCAGCTCCTGCTTAGGCTAGCTTCGAGTGTGCTTTACCTAATCCAGCACTCATCTTTTTCTTTCACAGAGGCTCTGGGACTCAGCCCTGTCCGGGAACCCATGCCCTCCGCCTCTGGGAATTCAGAGGAAGCTTGCCAACTCATGAGCTGAAGCAGCAGAAATTTCAGGGGAGAAGTGGGACTTTCTGGAGGAGAAGGGACCAGGAGCAGGAGAGACCAAACATGATGAGGTCTTTCCGGGGTCAGACACCAAGAGGTGCTTGCCCTGCTGGAAGCTGGGATTCACAGGGAGAACCCGGAATGGATTTCAGCACCCTTTCGGGGGTTCAGGGACCTTCAGGCATGTTCCTTGCACCCAGCATCCAGGAAACCTCTAAGAGTTGCCAATCTGGGACTTTCTGAAGCAGTTTGTCACTTGAGAATTTATATACTTTTTTGGGGAAGTGGGGGAGCAGGATATCAGAATATAGCTCTGGTTGGCCTGGAACTCACTATGTAGTCCAGGCTAGCCTCAAACTCACAGAGATCCACTTGTCTCTGCTTCTCAGTGCTGGCATTAAAGCCATGTGCTACTCTGCCATGATGAATTTATGTACTGAAAAATATTTATTAGTTTGCATTAACGATGAGGGTTTTTGTTTTTGTTTGTTTGGTTGGTTTTTTTTGTTGTTTTGTTTTTTTGTTTATAGCATTGCCATCCTTAGCTCACACTTGTTCTGGGAATTTATGTCCTTTTAAAAATGTGTCATCAAGCTGATGATGTGGTCAGTTGGTGGAGTGCTTGCCTAGCATGCTTGAAGCCTTGAGTTTGAGCACCATCATGGCATAAACCTGGTGGTATATGCCAGTAATATCAGCACTCAGGAGGCGGAGGCAGGAGGATTAGGCATTTAGGGTTATCTTTGTCTAGATGGTTAGTTTGAAGCCAGCCCAGGATGCATGTCTCAAAACAAAATAAAAATAAAAAAGCCACCCCTCTGGGTATGGTGGGATGAGCTCATGACCCCAGCACTCAGGACCCTGCAATAGAAAGGGTCATTCCTTAGAGATGGTGGCAGAGTCAACATGCTGATTCCTGGGCAGGGAAATCGCAGAGGCCCAGCCACTGATGTTGTGGGAGGCCTGCAGGGCCAGCATTTTGTGCTTAGGCCATAGCTAGGGCCGGACCATGAAATGATGGGGTTTGTATCAGAGCTTCCAGATTTGAGCTGTGGTTTTCCGTACCTTGGCATCTTGGAGATGCATGTTATGGTTTAACTCGCAAATGTTCCTCCCCCAAGTTACCAAGCCTTCAAAGTGGGCCCTTGGAGCTGACTGAATCCTGATGCTCCAACTTCGTGAGTAAATTCATCCACTTACTGGGTTATAGCTTAATGGACCCCCCCCCCCAACCTCCAAGCTTCTGAAACTGGTTCTCAACCTCCCCAAAGCTGTAACCCTTTGATGTACTTCCTCAGGTTGTAGTGATCCACAACAATAAAATTATTTCCATGGCGACTTCATAACTGTAATTGTGCCACTGTTAGGAATCATTGTATAAAGAGCTGTGCTTCATCACAGCCTTTGGGGGTCGTGACCCACAGGTTGAGAACCACTGTTTCTAGCCGTTTCCAATGCTGGCAGGCCTTTCCACCATGCTGTGCTGTCTCCACACAGGCCCAAAGCAACTTGGCCAAGGAACTGTAGTCCAAAACCTGAAGCTGCCAACCGAAACACTTTCCATCTTACATATTCTCAAAATGGGTATTGTGTCCTCAGTGAAAGGTTAGACTTCCAAGTGCTGGTGTCTGACACCTCTGAAACCCCGAACACTCTCCCCTGTCACGTGGGGGCAGAGCTGAGGTAGAGGGGCAGAAGGGAGGGAGGAGGTCCTGGGGGATGGGACCTGTGAAAGCCGCACCCAGCTCCTCTTGCAGCTGTGAATAATTAATTCCCATCATCTCAAATCTTTGTGGAAAAGTAAAGGAGTCAGGTGGTGGCACACACCTTTAATCTCAACCCTTGAGAAGCAGAGGCAGGGGGATATCTATGAGTTGGAGGCCAGCCTAGTCTACAGAGTGAGCTCCAGGAATCCCCGAAGGTCACAGTGCTAGAAAGTGCTATGGAAGAGATGGCAAAGCCAGGTTTTCTCCCACCACGGGCATCTTCCCTAGGAACCTGCAAAGCAAAGACTCCACAGCAGAGGCAGGAAGAATGCTGCTTCCGTGATCAGCCAGGTGTGGGGGAAGGAACTTTCCTCCAAGGTCCTTCCTGGGAGGAGGTAGGGGGAGGCCACTGGGAGCCCGTCTCTCTCCGTCTCTCTCCGGGTGCTGCATGCAAGCTCATACTAGGAGGGCCGCCTTCTTGAGTAACTGTGAAGAGCAGAAAAGAGGAAGCCGCTGCCTTTCTGTGGAAACTCCTCTGAGAACTGTTGGGTACAGGATGTGTCACGGTCAGTGCAGGGGGTTGTGACAACCGCACCACGCTGACTTCAGTGTGTCCCCAGCCCCTCTGGCTGCTGATGTCACGCTGAAATCCTGGGCCTTCCTGGTCCTGGCATCTGAGGGGCAGGAGCAAGCCAGCAACAGAGGTCCTAAAGCGTGACATCCGGTGTAGTGTCATGCAGGGGCTGTGCTTGGCCTGAGCTAGGTGCCTGTCCTAGTTGGGATTTCTGTTGATGTGACCAAACACTATGACCAAAAGCAAGTTGGGGAAGAAAGGGTTTATTTGACTTCCACATTCATAACCCATCACTGAGGGAAGCCAAGACATTAACCTGGGGGCAGGAGTGGATGCAGAGGCCGTGACGGTGCTGCTTACCTGGTTTGCTCAGCCTGCTTTCTCATGGAACCCAGGACCACCGCCCACCCACACGGCTGTGTCCTCCCCATCCATCACTAATTAAGAAAATACCCTACAGGCTTGCCTACAGCCCAGTCTTAGGGAGGCATCTTCTCAGTTGTGGTTTTCTCCTCTCAGATGACTCTTACCCTGTGACAAGTTGGCTACCCAGCACAGTGCCCCATTCCCTGGCCCAAAAGTCCTGATAGACTTCAGTCTTTCAGGCTGTAGCCACTGCGTGGGTTTTCTGGTCTTTTCGAAAGCCCAGACATCATGGAGAATTTTTTGAAACTGTCCACCCTTGCCTAAGGAGAAAAGCAAGTGCCCCCTAGTCCTGGTCAGCGATTTCGGAAAAATTCATGGGATTTTTCCCCCAGCTCTGTCAGGAAGGCCAGGAGGCCCTGGGGCTTTTGGTAAAGCCCCGCTAGCCCTCCTGGAAGGCTGTTTCTGAATCACCCACTGTGGGAGCTGCAGCTCTGAGAAGCTCCTGAGTACCTAAAACAACACAGAGAGGTGCTGTGAGCACAGGGGCCCTGGAGGCTTAGGGTGAGTGAGGACTGTAGCTGGAAAAGGGTGCAGAGCCCTGGGTTTAACCCCAGAACCAAAGGAGAAGCTGAGAGTGAGGTGCACACCTGGCCCTCCCAGCTCTGGCTGAAGGGCCACCAACAGCCAGCCTGTGGGGGCCAGCCTGGGCTGAACAGCAAGATTCTATCTCAAAGGAAACAAAAGAGAATTATGAAAAAAAATACTTATATGATGGTGCTTCAGAGGTGGAGGCCAGTGTACTGAGGTAATCCTCTGCTATGAGCAAGTTCGAGGCCAGCCTGGGCTACACGAGACTCTGTCCTTTTTGGATATAGAATGCTTAGTGATTTTTCTTGATGCATTAAAATATAAGTTGACTTGGAGTTGAAATTTACTATTAAAATGTTTAGGGCATGGTGGTGCACACCGTTAGTCTCAGCACTCCAGGGGCAGAGGCAGAGGCAGAGGCAGGTGGATCTCTGTGAGGTCAAGGCCAGCCTGGCCTACATAGTGAGTTTCAGGATAGCCAAGGATACACAGAGAGACCCTATCTCAGAGACAAAACAAAACGAAGAACTGACAAAAAAACAACACATATGGCTGAAGTATAGCTCAATAGTAGAGTGTGTGCCTGGTTTGCCTAGTATGCACAAGGCCTAGGGTTCAACACTCTCTCTAATACACACACACACACACACACACACACACACACACACGTATGCACTTTCATCTATTTCTTTTTACTTTTGTTTTGGCCTGGAACTCACAGATATCTGTCTGTCTCTGCCTCCCAGGTGCTGGGATTAAAGGCATGTGCCACTGTGCCCGGCCCTTTTCAGTTTTTAAAAAATGTCTCTTGGGTACTAGAGAGTTGGCTCAACAGTTAAGAGCACTTGTTGCTCTAGCAGAGAACTGGGGTTTGACTCCCAACACCCACACAGAGGCTCACAACCATCTGTAACTCCAGTTCCAGGGGATCCTACACCCTCATCTGATCTCCTTGGGTTCGTGATGCACAGACATACATACAGGCAAAATGTTCATACATGTGAAATAAAATGAGTATGTCGAGAACAACTTTAAAACATCTAAAAAACGTGTCTTGCACATTTGTGTGGCAAGCTGTGACTGGCGATGTGACTACGCTGCCCCCCCCCCATCTCCCTATGCCCTTAGCTTTAGCTTTCCCTTCTTCTTTCTGGAGTATGAGGTGGTGAGAGTGGGCAGGGAGATCACTGCAAGAACCCGAGGTAAGTCGAGTGTTTGCAGCAAAAGTTCCCCAAGAGCAAGGTGCCCTGATGTTCCCGACTCCAGGCTGGACAGCCAGTGGACTGGGTGATCCATCTCTGGCCACCGAGAAGAGTCATGTTCCAGGTGACATCAGGGCTTTGGTTCCCAGTGTTGCTTTGGTTCCCAGAGATTTGTCTGTCTCAAATCTCCTTGCCTCTGTGCAAATTTTTCTTGTTTTGGGGGGGGGGGGGGGGGGGCGGGTTTTTGTTTTGTTTTGTTTTGTTTTTCCAGACAGGGCTGCTGTTTGTTGCCTTGGCATTACTCTGCCTCAAATTTCCCTTTTCTTACCGAGACTAGTCAATGCATTAGGGCCATCCAGTATCACATCCAGTATCACTTCATCTTACCTTGACGACATCATGCAAAACCCGTTTCCAAATAAGGATACATCTTGGGGACCCAGTAGCCATGGCTTTGGGAAGCGTGCCGCTCCCTTTGGTATAGTTAATGAGTTATTTTTGTGAAAAGCAATCTGGTATGTGCTTGGGTAATTCCCCAGCAGCTTCTAAGCCAAAGAATGGGAGTATGGGGTGCCTTGTGGGTGCTGGAAACCGCTCTAGGAATGCAATGATACGTAACAGGAATGGGATACAGTCCCTGCCTCCCTGGAGCCCACATTCTGGTGAGGGAGGTGGACCACTGACAGGTCTGTGTACACTGCTAACTGACATGCGAGGCTGTAGGAAATGGCTGGAAAATGGGAGGCTGTTTTGATAAGACAGAAGGCACGCTTGAGAACAGAGCTAAGAGAAGTGGCAGAGAGTAGCAGAAGTAGCTGAGGGTAGAAATTCAGGCCAGAGGAGCCAGCAAGACGGCTCAATAGATTAAGGCCCTTGCTGTCAAGCCTGAAAAACTGAACCTATATGGTGAAGGGGAGAACCCATTTCTAAACATCGTCCTCTGACACACACACACACACACACGCTCGCACGCACAAATAGACATAATTAGTTTTTAAAGCCCTGTGCAGAAATGAAAGTACAATGCTCCCAAGGCAGGAATATGTTTGAAAAGTTCATAAAATACCCAGGAGTGGCCTTTCCACCAATGGGACGGAGCCAGAAGGGAGGAGGGAGAGGCCTAGGCCGGGAGCCGGGCATCCAGCTGGCTCCAGAGCCAGCTTTGCTGGGCTCGGATGGGCACGGTAGTGAAGGATGGGCTCCCGAGCTTCTGCAAGCGGTGGAGGAATGCTGCTTTCTTCCTGCAGCTCCGTGTCCCTCCTTGTTTGGTGGGTGAGGTTCCCTGAGCCCTTGCCAAGCATTGTCCTCATCTCTTCCAGACAATAAGAACGGAAGTGGGGTTTCTCTGCTGATACCTTTCCCCTGTTTCTTGTTTCTTCCCAGAACTGTGCCTTGTCTCCTTGGGGGGGCCAGAGACTGGCTTCTGCTTTCCTCCTGGAAGTGGCTAGCAGTCCCGGGGTCCTGCCTCTAGTGGCAGGACAGTGGGCCTCATTCCCTGGCTTCCTTAAAGTACTCCCCAGCACATCCTGATGAGCCCTGTGCCCTCCGCTGCTGAGTATCTGCCTTTGCTTTGTTCACATCCCCATAGCACACTGCATAGTTTCTTGTTTCCTGATTGGTTGAGATAGGGTCTCAAGTAGCTGGCCTTGAACTTGCTATGTTCTTGCTAAGATGACCTTTAACTCCTGATCCTCTTGTTTGCACCTCCCAAGTGCCAACACAACCAGTTGATGCCATGCTGATGATTGAACCCTAGGGCTTCATGCATGCTAGACAACGAGAGTGCATGGATAAAAGGTATGCATAGCCACACCCAGCTAAAGTCCGTTTCATATTTTGGTTTCTCTATGTAACTCTGGCTATCCTGAAACTCGCTCTGTAGACCAGTCTAGTCTTGAATTCACAGTGATCTGCCTGCCTCTGCCTTGCAAGTGCTGGGATCAAAGGTGTGCACCACCACAGCTAAGTTTATTTTATTTTTACTCTTTTTTTTTTTTTTTTGAGACAAGGTTTCTCTGTGTAGCTTTGGCTGTCTTGGGCTCACTTTGTAGACCAGGCTGGCCTCAAACTCATAGAGATCTGCCTGCCTCTGCCTACCTGAGTGCTGGGACTAAAGGCATGGGACACCACCGACTGGCAGTTTATTTTAATTTTAATTTCGTGCTTGTGCATTAGCATGTGTGTGTGAGGCGGGTATCTGTGTGGGTGTGGGTGTCTATGTCTGTGTTTCTGTAGATGCCTGCAGAAGCCAGAGGTGTTGAATCCCCTGGAACTGTAGAGGTGGTTGTGAGAAACCCTGGGTGTATTCTGGAAACCAAACTTGGGTGCATGTGCTGGCTGCTCTTACCACATCTTGACACAAGCTAGAGTTATCTGGAAGGACGGAGCCCCAATTAAGAAAATACCTCCATAAAAGTAGGCTGCAGGCAAGCCTGTAGGGCATTTTCTTAATTAGTGATTGATGGGGGAGGGCCCAGGCCTTTGTGGGTGGAATCATTTCTGGACTTGTGGTCCTGGGTTTTATAAGAAAACAGGCTGAGCAAATCATGAGGAGCAAGCCAGTAAGCAGCACCCTTCCATGGCCTCTGCATCAGCTCCTGCCTCCAGGTTCCTGCCCTGTTTGAGTTCCTGTCCTCACTTACCCCAGTGATGGACTATTTGTGAAAGTGCACGCCAAAGTAACCCTTTTGTCCCCAACTTGCTTCTGATCATGGTGTTTCGTCACAGCAATAGTAACCCAAACTAGGACAGTGCTCAACCATTAAGCCATCTCTCCAGCCCCATGACAAAAATTTAAAACTTATTTAACGTGTATGAGTGTTTTGTTTATACCTGTGTCTGTGCACCGCTGCATGCAGTTACTGCTGAGGCAGCCATCTCTCCTACCCCTATGTGGGGATTTTTAAACAACACCAGATTTGGGGGCTGGCATCCAGATCAAGAGGAGGGCCAGGAGTCTTCCACTGAGCCGAATTCAGGGCCTAGTGCTTGCTGGGCATGGTGGCGAACAGCTCTAATCCCAACAGGTGGCTCTCTGATTTTGAGGCCAGCCTGGTCTACAGAGTGATTTCCAAGACAGCCAGGGCTACACAGAGAAAGCCTGTCTTGAAAAAAGACCTAGTGCTTGACCCTAACCCTAACAAATTTGTTATAGCTTCAGTTTGTGTGTGAGTTTATGGATGTGAGTGTGTGTATGGATGTGAGTGTGAGAGAGTGCTTGTGAGTGTATGGGTGTGTGTGTGTGTGTGTGTGTGTGTGTGTGTGTGTGTATGTGTGTGTGTGTAGGGTTGCATGTGGGTGCTGAGGATTAGATCTGGAGCCTCACAAGCATTCTACCAGAGCTAGAGTGACACACAGAATTCAAAGGAATCCCTGAACTGACAGGAACAAGTCACAGCTAAATTTCCACCAGCCTCCTCCTGAGATGGAGCTGGTCCTTATATGGACGCACTGTGTCAATCAGGCTTGTGGCTTTGTTGCACATGGAAATCACAGATAGCATGGGTATTCTGCAGTATCATTTAAGTTCATCTTTACTTCAGAAATTGGGTAGTTGGTTTTGGTGATATTGAAGGCCTATAATCCGACAGGTAATGCTGCAGAAAAACTGAAAGAGAGAGGTGGGGGGGGAGAGCGGGGATCTAGTCCTAGTCTGAGCGTACGCTCAGCATACAGCAAGGCCCTGGGTTCAGTCTCTGATGGTTGGTGTTAATTCTCATCGGGACAGAATCTAGAACAGAATCTCAACATGGGGGTCACAACCCCTCTGACAGCCCTCTAGCTCCAAAAATATTTACATTACGATTCATAAGAGTAGCAAAATTAAAGTTCTGAAGTAGAAAAAAAAAAGATTTTATAGTTGGGTTCCCCAGAACGCGAGGAACCATATTAAAGGGACAGCGGCTTCCCAACTCCTGCTGCCTTGACCTCCCTGCCTGGATAGATTTGAACTGTGAGCTCAAACAGACCCCTTTTCTCCTGACTTGATCTTTTCAGAGTACTTTATCTCAGCAACAGCAAAAGAAGTGAAGACAGATATTTCCATCGGCACAATTTGTTTAAAAGTTTAAACCACGGAGCAAAATTAAGGTGATTTCCAGACTTATCTGCCCTTGGATTTATTATCCAGTGCACTAATAAATGATGCACACATATCGCTTTGCTAGAACACTGTCCTGGGCGAATAGCTCTGTGCTGGGGAATCTAGGTTCAATCCCAGAGCCTCCTCCTGAGGTTTGCTGGGTAGGGCATCTTTAGGCTTCCTACACAGCTAAGAGGCCCCCGACCAAAGTCAAGTTCTCTAGGAAGGAAGGGACCTTTAAGGCAGGCTCCTTTGCTGCAAAATGGTGTGTGCTAGAAAATGCACCTCCTCTCCCATCTTGTGTGGCATGCAGGTCACTTCAGGCAGTTACAGCTCTGACTTACCCTGGTGTGGGCCACTCTTCATTCATTCTTTCATTTCTTGGAAGAAGTGCCCCTTTGGCTGATCTCAGCCGGTCTAGAGGAGGCCCAGCTGCTGTTTGTGTTCTGCCAGATCAATCCTGGGCAGGAAGCACCCAAAGATAGGCAGCAAGGCCAGGCTTTCACTGTTTGTTTTTCAGATTTTATTTTATTGTGCATACACGGCTTTGCTCACATATCTGCGTACCACCTGGTTTCCTGGTGTCCTCAGGCATCAGAAGAGCGCGTTGGATCCCCTGGAACTGGAGTTATAGATGACTGAGAGCTGCTACGTAGGTGCTGGGAACAGAACCAGGGTCCTCTGCAAGAACAGGTGCTCTTATCTGGGCCCGGTGGCCCACTCCTGTAATCCTAGCACTTGGGGAAGCAGCGGAAGGCGGATCTCTGAGAGTTTAAGGCCAGGCTGGTCTACAAAGTCTACAGAGTCCAGGACAGCCAAGGCTACACAGAACAAGCAAATACACAGACACAAAAAGAACAAGTGCTTCTAACCAGTAAGCTTTCTCTAGAGCCCCAGAAGACCAAGGCCTTCCTTGAGCCACGGCTGTGTACGGCATGAGCAGAGGAAGGAAGTGGAGGCCCTCGGTTCCCACTGGGGCTCCCTTAAAACCCTTTATCAACTCATCTGCTTCTGCTCTGGGCAGACCCACACTCACCCAGATGCAGAGCCCTTGGGGTACTTTGCTGGCAGCTGAGGGCTGGGGCTGAGTGCTGAGGATGATGGGGAGACAGCATCTCACGGCCTTGCAGCTAGGGCCGGGGCGGGGCTCATGTAAGGACCAAGTCAGAGGGTGTCCTAGCGATGCTGAGCTAGAGAGCCGTGCGGTCAGTAGTCCAGTCACAGGCTACCGGGCTTCTGCCGTGAAGACACCACTTCCAGGCCGTCTAGCGCAACAGTGTCTGACCCGCTTCCCTTCCACTTTCAGAGAAGCTCTACGGACACATGCAGCCACTGTGGTTTCATTCTTATCAAAACCCCGAGTAAGGAGCTGGATAGGGAAGAAGCTGGAGTTTCAGGGGCCAGGCCAACAGCAGTCCATTGGATCCGCATTTCTGGGTCATTCCCCAATCCACACCAGAAATAAGCCAGTGAAAAGCGACATCATCACCACAGGAACATGTGCTCTTAACCCGGAAACTCAGTCAAGGCTTTATCTATTTATGGTTTAAAATTTTGATTATGTTCTATCTATTTTAATAATAAATGTAGTTAGGTGATGGTGGCCCATTGTTTTAATTCCAGCACTCGGGAGACAGAGGCAATGTGGATCGCTGAATTCGAGGCTATAGGTCTATAGAGTTAGTTCCAGGACAGCCAAGGCTACACAGAGAAACCCTGTCTTGAAAAACAACAACAATAACATACTATAATATAATAATAATTTATCTTTCATTATTTTTATGATTATAAATGTATTTGAAACCAGTGTCCCCAAGTGAAGAATGTAGCATGTGCATGCCACGAAATGTATGTGCAGATCATGGGGGAACTTGCAGGACTTGAGTCTCTCCATGTGTCACATGGGTTCTGGGGACTGAACTCGGGGCATCAAGCTTAGCAGCAAGAGCCTATACTTGCTGAGCCACCTCACTGGCCCGAGGCTTTAAAAAGTAAAAAAAAAAGAAAAAAAGAAAAAAAAAAGTTGTGAGTTATTGGATCCATAGGAAATGTTTGAGCTTCAAGACTGAGGTAACAGCTTACATAAAACTGTCAAGTGTCGGATCCAGGAAGTGGCTGCACCAGAGAACAAGACTCTGGAATACAAGCTTTGCTTTTCTTGGGGACCAGGGGACGCTTTCAGCCCCTAGGAAAGCTGTTCCCTAATGCAGACCCTGTTACGCCAAGGCTGTAAAACCCCGTGCATGCAGGAGAAAGGCAATGCTGGAGCCCCAGGATGGCCCACAGGAGGACTGGCTGGTGGCCAGCTAGGACCCCGGGAGCCACTCCTTCCCTTCTCCGCTGGGGAATGGAGGTGGTGGGAGTCCGAGCTTCCAGCTCCGTGACATGCTGGAGAAACTAATCGGTAGGAATAAACACAGGGCACTGGGGACAAAGGACGACAGAGGCCCCGGGTCCTCCCCGTTCTCATCGTCCTTCGACCTCTTGATTCTGGGCCAGGCCAGCGGGCCTTCCTGTAGGGCTCTCCTCCTTCAGAAAAAGGTTCAGCATTGGGTTTTGCTCGAGGTCAAACTCAAGGAGGCTAGGGATGTAGCTCTGTGGGTAGAGTGCTGGCCTGGCATGCACAAAGCCCTGAGTTCAATCCTCCGCACTGCATAAACTCTACGTGGTGCAAATCAGACATCCCAGCACTAAGGAACTGTTGGCAGGAGGTCAGAGTTCAAGGTCATCCTGTAAAACATAGTGAGTTGGAGGAGAGCCGGGGCTGTATCAGATCCTGTCTTTACAAACCAAACAAACAAGCAAAACCAAAAGCAAGCCCAGGGCTCCATGTATACCAAGCAAACCTTCCATCATTTGAACCATGTCCTGAGCCCCCGGACTCAGAGATTCAAATCTTGTTTTATTTCATTTATGTATCTGTTTTATGTCATTTGTGCATTTGTGTGGTAGTGCACCTGTGCCATGGTGTACATGTAGAGGTCAGAGGATGGTTTGCAGGAGCTGGGTCTTGTCCTCTACCACATGGTTTCCAGGCTTTACCCACTGTCTTATTCAGGGTTTCTGTCACTGCAACAAAACATCATGACCGAAGAGCAAGTTGGGGAGAAAGGGTTTATTCAGCTCACACTTCCACACTGCTGTTCATCACCAAAGGAATCAGGACAGGAACTCAGACAGGGCAGGAACCTGTAGGCAGGAGCTGATGCAGAGGCCATGGAGGGGTGCTGCTTATGGGGACTTGCTCCTCATGGCTTGCTCAGTCTGCTTTCTTATAGAACCCAGAACCACCAGCCCAGGGATGGCCCCACCCACAATAAACTGAGCCCTCTTCCATTAATCATTAATTAATTAATTAATTAATTAATCAATCACTAATTGGTTGTCTCTAGCTGTATCTCACAGAGGCGTTTCCTCAGTTGAGGCTCCTTCCTCTCTGGTAACTCTAGTTGTGTGAAGGTGAGCCACCGTGCCATTGCAGCAGCCCAGACTCGGGGTTTTAACAAGAACCAGACCACAGTAACCTCAGGATATCCATCTTCACTGAATCTGAAAGGAAAGTGGGCCAGTGGCTGACATGTGCACCCGGAAGTGGTGCTCTCTCAGGACAGACACCTCCAAGGACTCCTCTTGGCTTTCCTAGATGGACTGCTGGGAACACAAGGGACCCAAAAACAATGGGGAATAGTTTGCAAACTCCCAACTGTCTCTACCTACAAGTAAATGGGCAAACCAGGGACTGATCCATTTTCAGAGCTGGGCAACCCACTTCCCCAAAGAGTTCCTGAGTGAACAGGGATGCAGAGGTTCTAGGCTGCACCTCCAGGGATCTGTGTCTAGAGACCCAGGGTGTTCTCACTTAATATCCACTTCACCTAAGCTGTCACCCTTCAGGTACGGCCTGGAGAGTTCTGTCCCTGCCCTGCCCTCTGGGCCCTCCCTGCTTTCTGCTAAGCCTCAGCTCAGCTCAGTTCCTCTTCTGTTCTCTGTATTGCTTCTTTGCTTTTTATTATTCGATTTTATTTGCTCTTCACCATCAAAGGGAAGACAGCTCTTTCTTCCTGCCTACAACAGCTCTCTTGCTTTTGTTTGTTTTTGTGTTTGCAGTGCTGGGGTAGAACCCAGGACCGTAAGCTGGGCAGCGGCTGACCCACACTCCCTGCCTCTATCTGGGTTTTGTTTTGATAAGTTTTCCAGTTTAGGAACAGACTGATCGGTGGAAAGATTGTTCTCTTAAATTTTCCTAAGTTCTTAGGAAAAACTCTCTTGATCTTTGTATAATTCACCCCCTTATCTCAGAAATTGTCTAAACAAATGTTTGTCATCGTCCCCCCCATCCTTGTAAGCATAATGATTTGGGGAGTATAGACTTGTATTCTGGGGATCCTTTTCCAGGAAGTTTGTCTGGCTAATAAGCCTTTAAGATACAAGCCAGAGATGAACGAGGCACTGCTTTTTAAACCATGCCACCTCCAGGCTAGGGAAGCTCGGGGAAGTAACCCCCCCTAGCTTCTTGAAATTGCCGTAGGAACTGGACTAGATTCACACCTATAATTCTAACCCTTGGGAGGCTGAGGCAGGAGGATTACCACTGGTTTGAGGCCTGTGTGGGCTATATAGAGTTCCTTGTCAGTCCAGGCTATAAAGATTTAAAATAAGAAGAGATGAAGAGAGAGAGAGAGAGAGAGAGAGAGAGAGAGAGAGAGAGAGAGAGAGTTCAAACTTACCATTGGAAAAAAATAAAAAAGCCATTTAAAATATTAACATATTAATGTGGTGCTTTCTTTTCTTTTCTGCTTTCTTTTATTTTCTTTTCTTCCTTCCTTCCTTCCTTCCTTCCTTCCTTCCTTCCTTCCTTCCTTCCTTCCTTCCTTTCTTCCTTCCTTTCTTTCTTTCTTTTTTTTTTTTTTGAGACAGAGTTTCTCCACGTATTCATCCTGGCTGTCCTGGAACTTTCTCTGTAGGCCAGTCCTGAAGTTCCCAGAGATCTACCTGCCTCTGTCTCTTCATGTGCCTAAAATGTATGTTATAAGGTAGGAAGAATCTTAGCAACAGGTGACAAACTTTATTACAAGTGAAGAAACACACCCATACATTCACACACACACACACACACACACACACACACACACACATTCACACAGTGCATTCACACACACACACACACACACACACACTCACACAGGACAAAACAGCATAGAGAGAGACAGTCCCTGTAGAGCAGAGAAAGCCGGAAATACACTGCCCCACCCTCAGGACCAGAGGTCTTCAGTGTTCTCAGTGGTCTGGGATGGGTCCCCTTCCCTTAATTTGGGGTTGGTCCACTGAGACTAAGAAAGGGGAGTTGACAGGGATTTAAGGCAGGCGCCACCATGCCTGGCTCCATCCCTGCTTTTTATTTTTAGATTCTTATTTCAGTGGAAAAATTCTGTGATCTCCTTTGAACACAGCAGCAACTCGTGCTCGGTGAAGTTCATGAGAGGAGGCCCTTGCAGAGACAAACCTGCCAGCCCTCCCGCACTAGAGAAGAAAGAGAGCGCGGTGCTCGCTTCTGACGTGTCCTTGTCTTTGCAAGTCCATGTTTCCTTCGTCACAGCCCTCACGTGATGCAGGATCGTCAACCCTGGAAGTTTCTTGGGAACAGAGAACAGCTTCGGACACAGACTCTCCGGCGAGTGGGCGACCGACTGGGAGTCACAGTCTTAGCTTGTGCACGTTGTGTATTAGTCGTCATTTAGTTCAATGAAGACTTTCTGTTCCTACTTAATAAAAACAGCAAGGGAAGCGTACATGGAGATAGGAGAGGAAAAAAAAATGTCTGAACCGCAAATTCCATTCCATTCACCACAACCTATTTGATAGCCATCAGGGAAGAACTCCCAAGAACCTTTTCCTTTTGACCTTGCGTCCTTCCTGTGCTTCCACAGCTCTGCTGGCTGTGTGGCCTAGGCAGGACTCTGTCTCCCAGCATCACTGCCCACCAAGTGTCAGCACTTTGTGCAGGTCACTGATGACTGAAGGGGACAAGTCTTGGACCATCTTCGGGGCATGTGTGGGTCAGGCAGCTGCTGGAAGCAGAATGGGATTTGTAGCTTCAGGTTCGTCCGTCACCAGACCCTACGTACCTTCAGCCTCCCACCCCACTCTCTGCCTCCCATTCTAGGAGCAAAAGGACTTGCCTTCAAAGGATTTACAATCCCGTTAAGGGGAAAAGCCATTTCCTTCTCTGTCTCTGCGCGCTAGGGATTCTAACTGGAGCATCACACCAGATGCCCTGAACTGCAGGGATTTTGAAACCGGAGTGTCCTGGTTAAGGTCGGAGCTGTCTGTGTGCAGGGCAGTGTGATGGTGAGAAGCTGGACCATCCGGCACTCCTGCCCTTGACTGTCAGGATAAGAATCAGCTTCAACTGCTAATATCCACTTGGGTTTCACAAGTGCCTGGTGAAGTATTTCATAGGGTTTGAGGCATTCCATCCACTCTGTTACACTCAGGAAATATTTTTGTTTGTTTGTTTACCAAGACAGGGTCTCACTCTGTAGCCTTGGCTGTCCTGGAACTCATTCTGCAGACTGCTTTTGCTGGATTTGAACTCACAGAGATCCTCCTGCCTCTGCCTCCCAAGTGCTGGGATTAAAGGCATGTGCCACTGCACCCAGCTTATTTATTTTAAAATTTGTATTTTCTTGTATGTGTCTGTGTTTGAATGCATGTGCGTACAGATGCATGGTGATTGTAAGGAGTGGAAGGTACAGGCTGCTGGGAACTGCCGTGTGGCTGCTGGGAACTGAACCGGGGTCCCCTGGAGGAGCAGCCAGTGTTCTCAACTGACAAGCTGTCTCTCCAGCCCTGAGATTATTTACTATTCTGTCCTTTTTCCATATTAGAAATGGAGATATACGAACATCTGGGAAGTTGGTTTTTCTGGCTAGTAAGAAGTGAGGGTTTAAAGCAAGGCAGAGACCAGCAAGACGGCGCAGCAAGTAAAGGTGTTTGCAGTCTGATGATCTGAGTTCGATTCCTGGGATCCACATGGTGATGAGGGACCACCCGGGAATGAGAAAAACAACTGTAAAACCAAAACAGCTGTGACTATTCCCATCCTTGAATTGAAGCCAGAGGCAGATAGCTCTCGAAGGGCAGGGTGAACTGCTCCGAAGGGCAGGGTGAACTGTTCTGAGAAAACCCACAAACGGCCAAAAACTACAAACAACCAGCTGTAAACTGTCTTCATGCTATTCTTGCTGACCAATCAATGTATAGAGTAAAAGTGGCCAGATTTTGAAGTATAAAAACCCTGTGCTTTGCATGCTCGGGGTCGTCTCCCGCCTTTGGAGGGGCGACCGTATTGTGACTGGAATAAACCTCTTGCTTTTGCATCGAGTTGCGGTCTGTGAGAGTTCCTGGGAAGGGCACAATCCTGAGCTCCTGATCTGTGAGACTCCAAGTCTTATGGTAGAAGGAGAGAACCAGCTCCTGAAGGCAACCTTCAACCTCCACACATGTGCCTCATTATGTATGTGTGTGTGCTCATACATAAATATGATAAACACTGATCTTGATTTACTGCCTGCAAACTCAAGCTATATTTTCGGGTTTTCGTTGTTGTTTATTTGTTTTTCAAGACAGGGTTTCTCTGTGTGGCCCTGGATGTCCTGGAACTCCCTCTGTATACCAGGCTGGCCTTGAACTCAGAAATCTCCTTTCTCTGACTCCCCAATGCTGGGATTAAAGATGTGCACCGCCACTGCCCAGCTTCTATTTTTGTTTTTTTTTAAAGGAGACAGGAAGGCTTTCCCTTTAGACTGCAGGCTTCGGCTTACAGTCTGAAGGGATAGGGTCCACCAGGGGGAGGAGGAGGCAGCCCCCATGGTGTCAGCAGTGACACTGAGATTTTTCACTCTTGTCGGGACTGCTCCAAGCCTGATGCTTTCTTTTTTAGTTTTTCAAGACAGGGCTTCTCTGTGTAGCCCTGGCTGTTCTGGAACTTGCTCTGTAGACCAGGCGGGCCTCAAACTGACAGTGATCCACCTCTCTGAATGCTGGGATCAAAGGCACGTGCCACTGGGCCCTGCTAAGCCCAATGCTTTAATCACTGTGCAGAGGTCAGGGTCTGTCAGCATTTACCTCTCAGACTTCCCATTTCCCTAGTCAGAACCGTTGTCATTTTCTCACTGTGTGAACACAGGGAAGGCAGAGAAGGCAGGACTACGACCATCTTACTATCACAGGTGCTCATGGGTGGTTCCATTACCCACTACATTAGTGACTCACATAGAAGTTGCCCAAAAGGCTTTCAGGACAGATGAAATGTATGGAAGGAAATAGAAGCTTCCTTCCCATAAACAATCTCTACTTCCCTGGGCCGGCCAGTCAGTAGGCAGAGTGTATAAGCTAATTGTCTCACACACCCTTGCCCCTCTGAGCCAGCAGGGAGCTGTGCCAAAGGCCATATGTCAAATGTGGTTAGGGGCATCTATGTCTAGAGACGCTCTCCAGATGAAGTTAGGCAGAGAGCAGGAGGCCCTGCTGGGGAGAGGGAGTCCTGCACCTTAGCTCAGAATGGCTATCTGGACTGGGAGGACTGCAACCTCAAACTCAGGGTCCTTCTAACATAATCCCAGTACTCAGAGGTGTAGGAAGGAGGATCAGAAGTTCAAAGTCATCCTCAGCTACACAGCGAGTTTGAGACGGCTTCTGATACCTGAGACTCTGGCTTACGAAAGGGAAAAAAAGGATGGGTGGTGCTCGCCTTGAATTCCAGCACTTGGGCTGCAGAGGCAGGCTCATCTCTGACTTTGAGGCCAGCCTGGTCTACAGAGCAAGTTCTGGGACAGCCAGGGCTACACAGAGAAACCCTGTCTTGAAAAAACAAAACAAAGCCGGGCGATGGTGGTACATGCCTGTCATCCCAGCACTCTGGAGACAGAGACAGTGTATCACTGTGAGTTCCAGGCCAGCCTGGTCTACAAATTGAGTTCAGGACAGCCAGGCCTACACAGAAAATCCCTGTCTCTGAAAAAAAAGAAGGAAAGAAAGAAAGAAAGAAAGAAAGAAAGAAAGAAAGAAAGAAAGAAAGAAAGAAAGAAAGAAAAGAAAAGAAGAAAAAACATCCAAACAAAGAAAAACAGAAAGAAAAGAAAAGAAGCACAGTGCTTCTCATGGCCCAGAAGTTCCAGTCGTGGCTATATATCACACATGACAGGTTCATAGCAGTGTTACCTGAAGGCACTGTCCACCAGCGCTTGAATGGATAAAGCCATGTGGTACAGCTGTATGACGGCATGTTTTCCCATTAAAAAAAAAAAAAAAAAGGAATCAGGGGTGGGAGGGATGGCTCAGAGGTTGAGAGCACTGCTCTTCCACAAGTCCTGAGTTCATTTCCCAGCAACCACGCAGTGGCTCACAACCATCTATAGTGAGATCTGGTTCCCTCTTCTGGTGTGCAAGCATACATGTAGCAATGACAGTGTCTGCACAGTAATAGAAAGAAATCTTAAAAAAAGAAAAAAAAAAAAAAAGGAATAAGGGGCGACACCCAGAAAACCTCAAACATAGTAAGCCAGGGCCAGCGAGATGCCTCAGCTCCGGGGAGATGTGCTTCCTGTGCAAACCTGTAATCGGTCCCCGGGACCCACATAACAGAGGAAGGGGAGAACCACCCCCCAAGGTTTTCCTCTGGGATCCCAGCGTTTGTGATCCCACAGGTTAAAGGGAACTGCGGCTGGAGGCTTGTTCAGTCCAACACTGCAGGGTTTGGCGTTTGGATCTCCTCCGCTACTGTCCATCCCGACCCCAGCCCTGAACTTGCTACACAGACCAGGCTAGCCTCAAAGTCACAGAAATCCACCTGCCCTTGTCTTCTGAGTAAGTGTTGGGGTTGAAGACGTCACTACCCTGCCCAGCTTCCTTTTCACTTTTTGAGATAAGGTCTCAGGTAGCTCAGGCTGGCCTCAGGCTCACACAATAGCCAGGGTGGCCCTGGGCTCCTGGTCCCCTTGTCTTCACCTGGAAGATGTCGGAATTTCAGGCGTCTGCTCTTCTACCCAGCCTTCCTCCGACACCATCCTCTGCTCCTGGCTATCGTGTCTGAAGCTACACTACTAGGAGCCTTCATTCCTGTAAACACTGGGTCACCGATTTTGCCCCCTTAGTCTGTGGCTGCCTAACCTGGGAGTAGTCCAGCTGACCCTCCATGACATGACGTCAGGAGCCTCCAAGCTCTTGTTCACATCCTCAGAGTTTGCCTCAGTCATTATTTACCGGTCGGGCTTTGTCCCCTTGGTCATTGTCTGATGGAAAGGTGCGGCCTCTGGCTATCACCCACAGCCCCAAGCCTGACAATTCGGAATGATCCCTCCGTGATCCAGGTGAACTTTGACCTGGGAAAGGCTGACAGTATCTTGTGCTGGGACAGGCATTCTTTTGTCTATCTCTTCCAAGGACCTGGCTTTGCACCTTTCACGTAGTTCCCTGCCAGGGCTTCGAAGGCCTCCTGAGCGCCTCTTCCATATGTGACTTCTGAGAGCGGGGACGTGTGGAATTGTGGAATTGCCAACTTTGAGATTGCCAGTCAAGCAAATCTAGAGACTTTCTGTTACAGTTGGGGAAACTGAGGCTTAGGCTGAGATAAGGTTATGTCCATAAAAATTGGCAGATTCCAGGTGGAATTCCTCAGACTGTGGAAGCAAACTGCAATCTCAGTGGTGCTTCTAAGTTACAAATGCTGCGTACAGTTTTATGGTTGAGGTCAGCTTTCTGAGGGCGTTTTCTTTTGTTAGTGCTGGCGAACTAACTGGCCTGTACTTGGTAGAAAAGCACTATAGCAGTGGGCTCCCACACTGTGTAATGGGGGCTTCAGTTAGGTCTGGGGGCTTCATACAAAATGGAGGAGACAGGGACCCGTAAAATCGGGTCCATGCTTCAGTCATGATAAGATCATGACTGAATTCCTTGTTAAGTCAGATTTGTGGCAGATGCTTAACCCCAGCTCCCATTTTTTGGGTATGGTGTGGGCCTCAGAATGAGTGAGAGAAAGAGATTGAAGTAGATGAAGGGATTAGGAATTAAATTGCAGGACTGGAGAGACAGCTCAGAGGTTGAGAGCACTGGCTCTTTTTCCAAAGGTCCTGAGTTCAATTCCCAGCAGCTACATGGTGGCTCACAACCATCTATAATGAGATCTGGTGCCCTCTTCTGACCCACAGGGATACATGCAGGTGGAATCCTATATAAATAAACAAATATTTTTAAAAAAGAGAATTAAATTACAGTCTACTTAACATTTGGTACCATGGCCTTTGATTTTTCATTTATTTGCAGCTCTGAGGATTGAACCAAATTCCTCCCTTACACAGGCACGTGCACTAAGCTTCATTCTGAGGCTTCCAGGATTCTTTTTATTTTATTTTTTTCCAAAACAAACAAACAAACAAACAAACAAAAAAAAAACAAGTCCCAAAAGCAAGAAATAAATCCCAACATAAAGGAGTGTGGGGCCTTGGATCTGTTTCCTGACTGCTGGTCCCCCACCCTCATGGTTGGGTAGGGCTTGAGACAATCTCTGAGTCCCTCTGATCAGAGGGTCAGCTGACCGGAAGACAGTCCCATTGTATGTAAAAGACTCTTAAGTGTTGTCTATTCCAACTGTGCCAAGTGGCAGACAGTGTAAGATCCCACTTGAGGAAGGAGAAACGCAGCAGATCCCATTGCAGCCCAGGGAGGCCAGGCCCAGGCAGAGGGACAGGTGAGTGGCTGCAACACTGCTTCCTGGTGATTCTCCTGCGGGAGGCTTGGTTTCGGGTAAAATCGGGTCCACGCTTCTTTACAAAGGAGACGTTGCCAGCTACTAGGCCACTCTCAGTCGGTTTGCCTTAGGCACATTCGTGGCTGCACCGTATTGGGAAATAAATGCAAACGGTTGAACTGGAGTCGAGGCTGCTTGGGCTGAAGGATTGAGGCCAGGGGACATGGGGAACTGCCGGGAGGTTTCACTCCTGTGCATTGCTAGCTCTGTGTGCCCGGCTATTCTCTCTCTCCCCTCTCTCTTCTTCTCTCTTCTTTCTTGGTTTTGTGAGACAGGGTTTCTCTGTGCAGCCTTGGCTATCCTGAAAAATAGACCAGGCTGGCTTTGAACTCAGAGTTCCACCTGCTTCTGCCTCCCAAATGCGGAGCTGCTCCTTTTCACTGTCACTTCTTTCTCCTGAGGAGACCTTGGCTGTGACGTGCTGTGAGAACATCTGTCTTTGCTAACAGTAGAAAGAGCCCCTGACTTGGAGCCAGGAGGCCTGGGTCAGAATCTTGGGCTGACTGCTGTCAAACTTAGAGTCCTGCCTTTGTGGATGGCTAGGCTCAGACCCTGGCTCCCCTCTTCCTGAGTGGATAATCTGGGTCAAGTTGCTCTACTTTTAGACCTTCAGTTTCCTCACCTCGAGAGAAGGCTGGTCTACTTTGAGCCCTGCCAGTCTGCTCACTCCTTCTCCTAGATATTCTGTGACAACCATTAAGGGAGGAATGTCCAGGAGGCAGCACCAATAGCTTCCGGATTAGGCACATGGACTGCCTCCAGTTCTGGGTCACTCCAGATTATAGAGTAAGAAAGTAGCACCCTGTGTCAAGTAAAAGAAAACAAAAAGCAAAATGTGGTATAGGTCTGGAATCCCAGCACTTGGGAGGCAGAAGCAGAAAGATCAGGAGTTCAAGGCCAACCCCAGTTACATATTGAATTTGAGACAAGCCTTGATTACATGAGACTCCATCTCAAGAAATGCAGTTGGATTTGGATTGAGCCAAGCATTGATTGTCATGCAGCCATAGAATTCAATCATCAGTTAGGGGTAGAGGTGCTCAGTGAGGAGGGGAGAGAGAGAGATTGATTTGAGGTAAGTAGAATTGAAATGAAACTATATAAAAACATTTATTTTTATTTATTTATATTTTGTTCCTGTTTTTCAAGATAGGTTTCTCTATGTAGCTCTGGCTGTCTTTGAACTTACTCTGTAGACCAGGCACAAACACTTTTTTTTTTTTTTAATATCCAACTTAAAAAAAATTTTTTTTGGGTGTATGTGTGTGTGTAATCTACAAGTCATTCAGAGTATCTTTTACTGTGATTTTTTTTGTTTTATCTATAAGTTTGTTTGTTGAACTCCTGATATTCCTGACTCCACCTGGGATTGTAGGCACATATCTTTTTGCCCATTTGTATTGTTTTTTTGAGACAAGGTCTTGCCGTTGTAGCTCAGGCTGGCCTCAGGCATCTGACTGCTGAGATAACTGTCATTTGCCATCAGGGGTGGTGGGGTTTAGTAAATGTATAACCAAATTAGTTATTTCTTTATACCTCCAACCTTCTGAGCATGTAAATAAGATCACACACACACACACACACACACACACACACACACACACACACACAC